>NC_092724.1:169730419-170030419 GCF_047496885.1 Scyliorhinus torazame
AACAAAGCAATTCGGAGAGCAAAGGGGGAGGTGATGAAAAAACACTGCTGGATAAAATTAGGGAAAAATCCAAAAATATTTCATCGTATAATAAGGGGAAGAGGCTAACCAGGGAAAGACTCGAGTTCATTCAGGAGCTCGGGAGAATTGGTTTCCGGTTGTTAAATGAATACTTCACAAATGTCTTCACTCAGAGAAGGAGGATATAGGTACAGACTTAGGGGGAGAGGGGACTAGGTTCTTGAGCAAATGATCATTGGGAGGAACAAGGGGTATTGGAGGCTTAAAAGTGGACAAATCTCCAGGTCCGGATGAATTGTGTCCCAGGCTGCAGTGGGAGGTGAGGGAGGAGATTGCAGGGGCTCGGACCCAAATCTTTAATTCCTCTCTGGCCACAGGGAGAGGTGCCAGTAGGACTGGAGAACAGCTGATCGGGTTCCGATATTTGAGAAAGGCTGTAGGGATAAGCCAGGGAATTACAGACCAGTGAGCCTCACGTCAGTGGTGGGGGAACTATTAAAGAAGATTCTGAAGGAGAGAATCTATCTCCACTTGGAGAGGGAAGGTTTGATCAGGAATAGTCAGCATGGCTTTGTCAGAGGGAGGTCATGCCTAACAAATTTGACTGAATTTTGAGCATGTGACCAGGTGTGTAGATGAGGGTTGTGCGGTTGATGTAGCTGGATTTCAGCAAAGCCTTTGACAAGGTCCCACATGGGAGATTTATTAAGAAGATAAATGCACACGGTATACAGGGGAACGTGGCAAATTGGATCTAAATGTGCTTTGTGACAGGAGACAGCGGGTGGTAGAGGCTGTTAGTGTGACTGGGGGCCGGGATCTGTGCTGGGGACCGTATTGTTTGTCATATAAACAATGGAGATGAGAATGTCGGGGGCATGATAAGTACGTTTTTGGATGAGATGAAGATTGAACGGGTGGTTGACAGCGAAGAAGATCTTGGTTACAGGAAGATATCGACGGGTTGGTCAGATCAGTGGCAGATGGAATTTAACCCTCAAAATTGAGAGGTGACGCTCATTGGAAGGAGCAACGCAACAAGGGAGAACTCAATGAATGGCAGGACACTGGGAAGGTCAGAGGACAAAGGGACCTTGGGGTGTTTGGCCACAGATCCCTGAAGGGTGGCAGAACAGGTGAATAATGTATATGAGGCATTGCCTTTATCAGCCTTGGCATAGATAAGTGCAGGGAATTTTATGCTGGAGCTGTACAGGACTTTGGTGAGTCCACAGCTGGAGTATTGTGTACGGTTCTGGTCACACACACGACAGGAAGGACGTGGAGAGGGTGCAGCGGAGATTCACCGGGATGTTGTCCGGGATGGAGCGTGTCCGCGGTGAAGAGAGGCTGGTTAGGGAGGGGTTGTTTTCCCCGGAGAAGAGGCCGAGGGGGGACCTGGCTGAGGAACAGGATTGTGAGGGGGATGGAGAGGGGGGATAGGGAGCAACTGAGCGGAGAAGTCAGTACCAAGGGGGCATTTATTCCAGTGAGGGGCAGGGAGGGTTAGAGGGGACGGGGAGGAAAATGCTTTTTACCCAGAGGGGGTGGGAGTCTGGGACTCGCTGCCTGGAGGGGGGGTGGAGGCAGAGACCCTCAGAACATTCAGGAAGCATTTAGATAAGCACCTCAATCCTGCCCCACACACCCTGCCCCACACACCCTGCCCCACACACCCTGACCCACACACCCTGACCCACACACCCTGACCCACACACTGACCCACACACCCTGACCCACACACCCTGACCCACACACCCTGACCCACACACCCCTGACCCACACACTGACACCACACACCCTGACCCACACACTCTGACCCACACACCCTGACCCACACACTCTGACCCACACACCCTGACCCACACACTGACCCACCACACTGACCCACTCACACTGACCCACACACTCTGACCCACACACCTCTGACCCACACACTCTGACCCACACACTCTGACCCACACACACTCTGACCCCCACACTCTGACCCCACACACTGACACCACAGACCACACTGACCCACTCACCCTGACCCACACACCCTGACCCACACACTCTGCCCCACACACTCTGCCCCACACACCCTGACCCACACACCCCTGACCCACACACCCTGACCCACACACTGACCCACTCACCCTGACCCACACACCCTGACCCACACACCCTGACCCACACACCCTGACCCACACACCCTGACCCACCACACTCTGACCCACACACTGACCCACACACTCTGACCCACACACCTGAC
The DNA here is from genome assembly GCF_047496885.1 of Scyliorhinus torazame. Lineage (NCBI taxonomy): Eukaryota > Metazoa > Chordata > Chondrichthyes > Carcharhiniformes > Scyliorhinidae > Scyliorhinus > Scyliorhinus torazame. Next base: position 169,732,695 of record NC_092724.1, read on the forward strand.
CCACCACACCCTGACCCACACACTCTGACCCACACACCCTGACCCACACAACCCTGACCCCCACAACCTGACCCACACACTCTGACCCACACACCCTGACCCACACACCCTGACCCACACACTGACCCACTCACCCTGACCCACACACCCTGACCCACACACGCCCTGACCCACACACCCTGACCCACAAACCCTGACCCACACACTCTGACCCACACACCCTGACCCACACACTGACCCACACACTCTGACCCCACACACCCTGACCCACACACCCTGACCCACACACCCTGACCCACACACTCTGACCCACACACCCTGACCCACACACCCTGACCCCCACAACCTGACCCACACACTCTGACCCACACACCCTGACCCACACACACTGACCCACACACTCTGACCCACACACCCTGACCCACACACCCTGACCCACACACTGACCCACTCACCCTGACCCACACACCCTGACCCACACACCCTGACCCACACACCCTGACCCACACACCCTGACCCACACCCTGACCCCCACACCCTGACCCCCACACCCTGACCCACACACCCTGACCCACACACTCTGACCCACACACCCTGACCCACACACCCTGACCCCCACACTGACCCACTCACCCTGACCCACACACCCTGACCCCCACACCCTGACCCACCCACTCTGACCCACACACCCTGACCCACACACCCTGACCCACACACTGACCCACTCACCCACCCACACACCCTGACCCACACACCCTGACCCACACACCCTGACCCACACACCCTGACCCACACCCTGACCCCCACACCCTGACCCCCACACCCTGACCCCCACACCCTGACCCACACACCCTGACCCACACACTCTGACCCACACACCCTGACCCACACACCCTGACCCCCACACTGACCCACTCACCCTGACCCACACACCCTGACCCCCACACCCTGACCCACACACTCTGACCCCCACACTCTGACCCCCACACTCTGACCCCCACACTCTGACCCCCACACTCTGACCCACACCCTGACACACCCACCCCATCCCTGCCGGAACCCCATTGGCTGGCTGCTGCTGGCTGGAACAGCTGGAGAATGCCGGTCTATTACATCGAAGGGAGGTGATATATTTCCAAGTCAGGGTGGGGAATGAAAATCGCTTATTGTGACAAGTGGGCTTCAAATGAAGTTACTGTGAAAAGCCCCTAGTCACCACATTCCGGCGCCTGTTCGGGGAGGCTGGTACGGGAATGGGTTGGATGGGCACTTGCCTGTGTTGGTGTTTGGATCAGTCTGCTGCCCCTCACCCTTCTGGATGGGAGAGAGGACGAGGATTTGGAAATCCCACCCGCCCCTCCTCCCTGGCCAGGGATTGTCTCCGGTGTCGCTTTGAGCTGTGCATCTTGGAAAGAGGAGTTGATGCATCGGGACTGAACCGCGTGGCCCTGGCACCTGAAGCACTAACACAATAAACTGGAAGCAACTTAATTCCCGCTAATCGCACCGGGCACGAAGCAGCTGGAGCCGACTCGGGACCTGGGTCTCGCCAGATTCCTCTCAGTTTGGGCTTTGCTGCTATCACGGGTCCATTCTCCAGGCAGAGATGGGGAAATGGACCATTGATGAATAATCTTGACCATGTGGTCATTGTGCTCAGAGGGAGGGTGTACAAGTGGTGATCTCTCAGCGATGACACAAACCAACATCAGAAAGCAGAGCATGGAGTAAATGGGCGAATTTTCCATTTTATTCACATTGTGGCCAAGCAGACTCGAAACGCCTTCAATTACAGCTAAATCTCGGTCCCTTTAACATCCACACTAACTGCTCCCTCTGGACACAACAGTCAAAAACACACAAAATGGATTCTTTAAACAAACATTTCCACATACATTCAGAGATGAGTTTTAACTATTAACAGGGCTTGATTGGGGCTGACATTTCAAATCCCGAGTGATTCCTCCGGCTGTGCAGAGTTTCCAGTGGCCGCTTTGCCCAGCGGACATGAGAGTGAAGGTTCCTCTGCTGACATCTGGTTGTCAATGCAAGGGCACAGCGGTGTTAGATTAGTAAAACACTGACAGTCAAGCTCCGAAGACAAACTTCCATTCGGCATTACAGAACCTGAAAAGGGTCATAAAAAACAATTAGATTTTCCCTCCATTTCCTGTGACACTAACTACTCGAAAGAGGGAGTTCCCAGAGCACTGGGTGCTGAAAGAGGGAGTTCCCAGAGCACTGGGTGCTGATAGAGGGAGTTCCCAGAGCACTGGGTGCTGATAGAGGGAGTTCCCAGAGCACTGGGTGCTGAAAAAGGGAGATCCCAGAGCACTGGGTGCTGAAAGAGGGTGGTCCCAGAGCACTGGGTGCTGAAAGAGGGAGGTCCCAGAGCACTGGGTGCTGAAAGAGGGAGGTCCCAGAGCACTGGGTGCTGAAAGAAGGAGATCCCAGAGCACTGGGTGCTGAAAAAGGGAGATCCCAGAGCACTGGGTGCTGAAAGAGGGTGGTCCCAGAGCACTGGGTGCTGAAAGAGGGAGGTCCCAGAGCACTGGGTGCTGAAAGAAGGAGATCCCAGAGCACTGGGTGCTGAAAAAGGGAGTTCCCAGAGCACTGGGTGCTGAAAGAGGGAGGTCCCAGAGCACTGGGTGCTGAAAGAGGGAGGTTCCAGAGCACTGGGTGCTGAAAGAGGGAGTTTCCAGAGCACTGGGTGCTGAAAGAGAGAGATCCCAGAGCACTGGGTGGTGAAAGAGGGAGATCCCAGAGAACTGGGTGCTGAAAGAGGGAGGTTCCAGAGCACTGGGTGCTGAAAGAGGGAGGTCCCAGAGCACTGGGTGCTGAAAGAGGGAGGTTCCAGAGCACTGGGTGCTGAAAGAGGGAGTTCCCAGAGCACTGGGTGCTGAAAGAGAGAGATCCCAGAGCACTGGGTGGTGAAAGAGGAAGCCTGGTCTGGTGTACTGTTTAAACTTGGAGCTGTGTGGATGTGGGTCCTGCCTGCGGAGTTTAAACATGTCCCATCTGAAGCCATGGAGGAGGCTGGAGATGGAGGGCAGAGTGGAGCCTGTGACCCTGCCTGGGAATGAGTGAAGGATGAAGAGGGGCCGCTACTCAGGCTGGGTTTCAATAAGAACTAGGAGCAGGAGGTCATTCGGGCCCTTCGAGCCGGCTCTACTATTCAGCCCCATTATCCTGCCCATCGCCATAACCCTGGACTGCTTCGCTGATCAAATGTCAATGTACCTCAGCTTTGAATATCTAGATTTTTTTTGAAAATATCTCATTAAGGCGTATATAATAATTTAAACAATTTTCAAGATAAAAAAAGCAACAAAACAAATAACACCCCCCAACCAAAACCCAGGCCCAGCCAATGTGGCTCACATACACAGGTCCCCAATCCCCCTTTGTCATTAACTATTTCCCACCTGACCAGCCCCCCTCTGCCTCCCTCTTTCCCTTTACCCCCCGCCCCCCCCGTTCCATCTGCTGACAGCTTGATTTTCTCCAAAGAAGTCAATAAACGGCTGCTACCTTCCGGATGAACCCTAGCATCGATCCCCTCAGAGCGAACTTGATCTTCTGGAGGCTGAGAAACCCGGCCTGTCACTGACCCATGCCCCCAATCCCTCCACACCAATAAGATCCGTCTCCGGGCTACCAGGGAGGCAAAGGCCAAAACATCTGGCCTCTCTCACCCCCTGGACTCCTGGGTCTTCTGACACACACCCAAAAACGCCACCTCTGGACTCGGAAACACCCGTACCTTCAATACCGTGGACGTGACATCGGCAAATCATTGCCAAAATCCTCTAAGCCTCGGACATACCCAAAACATGTGGACATGATTTGCGGGTCCTCCTACACACCGCCCACACCTATCCTCCACCCCTGAAGAACCTGCTCATACGGGCCACAATCATGTCCACCCTTGTGGACCACCTTGAACTATATCAGGCTGAGCCTCGCACACGACGAGGACGCGTTAACCCTATTCAGGGCCTCGTCCCATAATCCCGCCTCTAATACCTTGCCCAATTCTTCCTCCCTCTATTGCTTCACCTCCCCTATCGGGGCCCCCTCCCATTACATCAACTCTTTATAAATTTCTGAGACCTTCCCCTCCCCGACTCCATTTTTGACACCACCTTGTCCTGCATCCCCCTGGGGCGGTAGGAGCGGGAAGGTCGAAACCTGCCTCCGTGTAAAGTCCCTCACCTGCAGATAGCGACACCCCACCCCGGGGAGCGCAAACTCCCTCCTCCAAGCACGGATCCCCAAACTGCTCAATCCCAGCTCACTGCCACCCTTCCAAACCCCTCCCCCCCCCCCGGTGCAAACTGGTGGTTGCCACATATAGGTGCACACACCGATGCCCCCTCCACTCCCATATGCTTCCGCCACTGGTCACACCCTCAAGGCCGTCACTACCACCGGGCTTGTTGAGTACCGAGCCGGCGAGAATGGCAGAGGTGCCGTTAACAGGGCCCCTAAACTTGTGCCCCGACATGAGGCTACCTCCGCCCCGCTCCCATACCGAACCCTCCCCCACGACCCACTTCCTGACCAGCATTACTATGTTCACCGCCCAGTAGTAGTTCCTGAAATTCGGTAGTGCCAGCAACACCCCCTCTCGACCCCAGCACCTGATTTACCCGCGGGGTCTTACTCACCCACACAAACCCAGACATCACCGAGTTCACCCTATTAAAAAAAAGTCTTTGGGATAAAAATAGGCAGGCACTGAGATACAAACAAAAACCTTGGGTGAACCTTCATCTTTACCGTCTGCACCCTCCCTGCCAGTGACAACGGGAGCATATCCCAACCTCCCCGCCAGTGACAACGGGAGCATATCCCACCCTCCCCGCCAGTGACAACGGGAGCACATCCCACCCTCCCCGCCAGTGACAACGGGAGCATATCCCACCCTCCCCGCCAGTGACAACGGGAGCATATCCCACCCTCCCCGCCAGTGACAACGGGAGCACATTCCACCCTCCCCGCCAGTGACAACGGGAGCGTATCCCACCCTCCCCGCCAGTGACAATGGGAGCACATCCCACCCTCCCCGCCAGTGACAACGGGAGCACATCCCACCCTCCCCGCCAGTGACAACGGGAGCATATCCCACCCTCCCCGCCAGTGACAACGGGAGCACATCCCACCCTCCCCGCCAGTGACAACAGGAGCATATCCCACCCTCCCCGCCAGTGACAACGGGAGCACATCCCACCCTCCCCGCTAGTGACAACGGGAGCATATCCCACCCTCCCCGCCAGTGACAACGGGAGCACATCCCACCTTCCAAAGCCCTCCTTCATCTGCTCCACTAACCGAGCCAGATTCAGCTTGTGTAGCAGGCCCTACACCTGCGCCACCTGGATACCCAAATACCGAAAACTCCCTTCCACCACCTTCAACGGCATCTCCCCCAATCACCTCTCCTTCCCCCTCGCCTGGATCGCAAAGACTTTGCTCCTACCCATATTCAATATATACGCTGAAAACCGGCTGAATTCCCCAAGAATCCCCATAATCTCTCCAATCCCCCCAGCGGGTCAGAAATATACAAAAGTAGGTCCTCCACAAATAGCGACCCCCCCCCCCCCCCCCCCCCCCCCCCCCCCCAAGGAATATTCCAGATCAAACCAAGGAGTGAGTGAGGAAAAAAAAGAAGATACATGGCTGAACCCAGGATAAAGATGGCTGGATATGACTATCCTACCTTATTTTCTGAAAGGGAATCGTACGACCAATGGAGAAGTGCAGTAGTTATGTGGACTAAGGTAACTGCTTTGGGAAAGAGAAAACAAGGTATGGCATTGGCTCTTTCTCTACCATATGGCAGTAAAATCCGAAACAAAGAGCTTTCTGAGCTGGAATTGGAAGAGTTAGACTCAGAAGAAGGTCTGGAGACTTTATTACATTATATGGATAAGATTTATCAGAAAGATGACTTGTTAAGTGCGTATGAAGCATGGTCGGATTTTGATAAGTTCCGGAAAATGGAGGATATCTCCATGGAAGACTATATAATGGAATTTGGCAGACTATATAAAAGCTGCAGAAATACAACCTGGAATTGCCACAGTCTGTGTTGGCATTTAAATTACTTGACTGTGCTAGAGTGAGCAACATGGATAGGCTCCTGGTTTTGACAGGAGTTCAGTTTACGGATGAGGATACCTTATTCGATCAGATGACAAAAGCTTTAAAAAAGTTTCTGGGGAAACATTCGATTCCGATGGCTCTGATGACACAGATAGGTCAGCCTGCAATAAGGCAGAATATGGAAGATACGCTACTAACAGGATGGCGAAATCGTATGGCTTCAAACAGGTTCCAAGACTATAGAGGGAGATCGGGACCTGGAAATTATGAAGACAGAAACCCAGTTAGAATCTACAATAGGAAGATGAACCCCAGAAAAGCCCGGGGTTTGATAAATCGATGTTTTCGGTGTGACTCTCAATACCATTGTGCTTTCAACTGTCCAACTCGTTATGATAGAGTGTTTGAAGCGACACATGACACGGAAGAGTCAGAAGAGGAAAAAGATAGTGACCAGAAAGAAGGCATTGTCCTATTAACAAGCAGTTTTACGCCGGTAATGAGGGTGTTGGTTGCAGAATCCTTCAACTGTGCTGTATTGGACAGTGGCTGCACATCTACTATGTGTGGAATTGACTGGTTAAAATGTTACGTGGACTCCTTGAATGCTGAAAATCGTAACAAGGTTAAGGAATTTGAAAGTTCCACAAGTTTCAGGTTTGGGGATGATAATACTCTGAAGTCGCTGAAAAGAGTGGTGATCCCTTGCAATATTGCCGGAGTGAATCATTTCATTAGCACGGATGTTGTATCAAGTGAGATACCTTTGCTTCGTCAATGAAGAAAGCACACATGAAACTGGATGTGGAACAGGATAAGGCAACAGTTTTTGGAAAGACGGTGGACTTACAATTTACACAGTTGGGACACTATTGTATTCCATTACTGGCAAATAATTTTTCAAGTAGAGTGGTTAAGGATGTGTTAATGGCAGTTGAAAATGGGACTTTAGCTGATCAAAAGCTTGTGGTATTAAAACTGCATAGGCAATTTGCGCATCCGTCACCTTGGAGGCTGAAAAATGTATTAAAGGATGCAGGGGTAAGGGATGAAGACTATACTAAACTGATAGAACAGGTTAGTGATGCTGTGAAGTTTGTAGGAAGTACAGAAGGACACCAGCACGACCAATAGTAACCCTACCTTTGGCCAGGGATTTTAACGACATTGTGGCCATGGACCTTAAGATCTGGGATAAAGCCAATAATATATTTATTTTGCATTTTGTAGATTTAGCAACTAGATTTAGTCAATCAACGATTGTACGAAGTAAAGAAAAGAGAGTAATTCTGGATCAAATCGTGGAAAAATGGATAGGGACAGGAATGGGTCCACCGGCAAAATTCCTTATGGACAATGGGGGAGAATTTGCTAATGATGAGTTTAGGAATATGTGTGAAAACGTGAATATCACAGTTATGAATACGGCTGCAGAAAGCCCATTTAGTAATGGTGTGTGTGAAAGAAACCATGCAGTAATAGATGACATGCTCCGGATAATTTAGGCAGATAGACCAAACTGCAAGTTAAATTCAGCTTTAGCATGGACAGTACATGCAAAGAATTCATTGCAGATGGTTGGGGGCTATAGTCCCTATCAATTAGTGTTTGGTAGAAATCCTAAACTTCCGTCCATTTTGGATGACCAGCCTCCAGCTTGGGAGGGGACTACAATTAGCTCTGCCTTTGCTGAACATTTAAATGCATTACATAGCAGTAGAAAAGCTTTTTTGGAAGCAGAAGTCTCTGAAAGAATTCACAGAGCTTTAAGACATAACGTACGGCCATCAGATGCCGTTTTTCAGCAAGGAGGCATGGTATACTATAAGAGAGGCAGTTTTAATGAATGGACAGGCCCAGGGAAGATCATAGGCATAGATGGCAAAACAATTATTTTGCACCATGGTAATCAAACTGTTAGGGTCCATTCATCAAGGATAATGGGTACAGATTACAAATTTTCAAATTAAGACAGAGCAGACAGACATGACAAGGAACCAGAATCATCTGGTCCGCATGTGTTACAGAACTATGAGGACCAATTAACTGATATAGACAGGGTTTCTGTGGAGGAACACAACACTTCTGATGAATTAGAACAGGCCATTTTTACAAAAGGACAACTGCCAAAAGTTGGAACAAAAGTGACATACTTGCCTGAAGGGTCTAGTCAATGGAAGGATGCAACTGTTATTAGTAGAGCAGGGAAGGCCACTGGAAAGTATAAACATTGGTTGAATGTACAGCATTCAGGGGAAGGAGTCAAGACAATGGATTGGGACCATGAAGTTCAAAAATGGAGGGCACAGAAACGCAGTGCCAGTTCAGATAGTACATCGGATAGTGAACAGGTCCGCAGGAAAAGGTCGAGAACTATTGAAAGGACATCCCACAGCAGAAGGGAAAGATCAAGCAGTAGCAGTACAGAACGAGAGACCAGGCGGGAGAGGGGACGTAGTTTGTCAAGGTCTTGGAACACGAGTAAGACTACGAATACTAATAGGAGTAGAAGCCCACATGCACGTGAGATTTTGGTGGCTTCCAATAAATTAGATGAAAAAGTTATCAAAGATGCCAAACAGCAAGAACTGTATAGTTGGAGTGATTTTAGGGTATACATGGAAGTACCGAATAGGGGACAAAGAGCTCTATCCCACCGACGGATTTGCATGGAAAAGGTTCTTCCAGATGGAACTTACAAGGCAAAGGCCAGGCTTGTGGCAAGGGGATTTGAAGAAAACTTAGAAGATCAGGATTTAAGGATTGAGTTGCCTACGGCAGGAAAGGTTATTTTAAAGATCTTCTTGGCTCCATTAGCCACAAAGGCATGGGAATGCAAATCTATAGATATAAAAGCTGCCTTTTTGCAGGGGCATCAGCTCCAGAGAGACATTTTTCTCCGTCCTCCTAAAGAAGCAGCTAACACAGAAGGGGTACTCTGGAAGTTGAACAAATGTGTATATGGATTAAATGATGCGCCTAGAGTCTGGTATTTTTCGGTAAGGTCAGTTTTGTTAAAGTTAGGCTGTTGCCAGTTGAAAGCAGATCCTGCAATGTTTTACTGGCACTATAAAGGAATTCTTTCTGGCATCTTTATGATGCATGTCGATGATTTTTTGTGGAGTGGGACTACTGATTTCGAAGCTATTGTAATCTCTGGTTTGAGGAAAGAATTCAGGGTCGGAAGTCAGGCTTCCGGTGCATTTAAATATATTGGACTGGAAATCGGACAGACTAAGTTAGGGGCAACTTTACGTCAGCAATCATATTTGGAAAGCATCAGCCCAATAGCAATTAGTCGTGGCCGGGTTTTCACAAAAAGACGCAATGGTTTCAAAGATGGAAAAAGAGCAACTGAATTGGTTAGGTAGACAGACTAGACCGGACGTGAGTTTTGATGTCTTAGAGTTGAGTACAAAAATGAATGATCCCAAAGTGGAAGACATAATAAGAGCAAATAAAGCGTTGGCCAAACTAAAAATGCAGGAGTGTGTTTTGAGATTCCCGGTTTTAGGTGACCGTAGGAACATCGATTATCGTGATGGATCATTATTTAATCAGAATTAATCTGATAATTATTATTATCAGAATGGATTATTATTTAAACGGTAAGATGTTAAAACATGCTGCTGTGCAGAGGGACCTGGGTGTGCTGGTGCACAAGTCGCAAAAAGTTGATGTGCAGGTGCAACAGGTGATTAAGAAGGCTAATCGAGTTTTGTCTTTCATTGCAAGAGGGATGGAATTTAAGACTAGGGAGGTTATGCTGCAATTGTATCGGGTGTTGGTGAGGCCGCATCTGGAGTATTGTGTTCAGTTTTGGTCTCCTTACCTGAGAAAGGACATATTGGCACTGGAGGGAGTGCAGAGGAGATTCACTAGGTTGATCCCAGAGTTGAGGGGATTAGATTATGACGAGAGGTTGAGTAGACTGGGACTGTACTCATTGGAGTTTAGAAGGATGCGGGGGGATCTTATTGAAACATATAAGATTATGAAGGGAATAGACAGGATAGATGCGGGCAGGTTGTTTCCACTGGTCGGGGAAAGCAGAACTAGGGGGCATAGCCTCAAAATAAGGGGAAGTAGATTTAGGATGGAGTGTAGGAGGAACTTCTTCACCCAAAGGGTTGTGAATCTCTGGAATTCCTTGCCCAGTGAAGCAGTTGAGGCTTCTTTAAACGTTTTTAAGAAAAAGATAGATGCCTTTCTAAAGAATAAAGGGATTCGGGGATATGGTGTACGGGCCGGAGAGTGGAGCTGAGTCCACAAAGATCAGCCATGATCTCATTAAATGGCGGAGCAGGCTCGAGGGGCCAGTTGGCCTACTCCTGTTCCTAGTTCTTATGTTCTTACGCACCCTAAGCAAATTTATGTGATGGGGTTTCAAGCGCAGGAGGTTTTATAATTTTCCTTTTGGAGAACAATGGTATATGTTGTCCTCTTGTGTGGGAAACAAAGAAAATAAAGAGAGTGGTCAAAAGCACTTTGGCTGCTGCGACATTAAGCCTTGTAGAGGCGGTGGATATGGCCTTTATATATCTCAGATATTGACAGAAATGTTGGGATTAGGGGATTTGGGAAATATACCTATTGACTGTCATGTTGACAATAAATCCCTGTGGGAAAATGTGCACTCTACAAAAAGTGTCAATGAAATAAGGTTAAGGATAGACATCGCAAGTTTGAAGCAGATATTGGACAGATGGGAAATAGCAAAAATTAAATGGGTCGACAGTAGCTATCAATTGTCAGACTGTTTTACAAATAGAGGGGCTAGTTCACAGAAACTTTTGGATCTTGTGAATGAAGGGCGCCCGTTTCTGTGACTGTTTTTTTATCTTCCTGAAAAAAAATGAAAAAAAAGAAGGGGGGAAATTATGTGTGTGTTTTTGAGTTTCTTGTAATTTTGATTTCGCCTAATTATTTTTTTTCCCCAAGGAAGGGGAGACTATTAAGTAATGGGTTAAGAGACATTCCAATTAGTTGTCTCATTTATGTTAAGTATCCAATAATTGACACTGATATGTAAAGGGGATTCAGGTGGCCTTTGTGTCAGGTGATGTGAAGATAGAGTTTTGTACAGAGTATGTTAAAGTGGAATAAAAGTGTTTGTAAAAGGAGCAGAACCTTTGACTCTTTATACAACAGCAGCTAAATGTCTAACAATGGCGGCCACCACCTCCATTCCCACAGAGGGCATCATGATCACATTTAACAGCCTTCTAATGTTCACCACTAAATGCTTCCCTTTCACAAACCCCGTCTGGTCCTCCCCTATCACCCCTGGCACGTAATCCTCGAGGCCAGGATCTTGGCCAGGAATCTAATTTAGAAGGGAGATTGGCCTGTACGACCCACATTGTTCTGGGTCCTTATCCCGCTTCAGGATAAGAGAAATTGAGGCCTGCGACATTGTTTGGGGGGGGGGGGGGGTTACCCCTCGCTCTCTAGCCTCATTAAATGCCCTTACCAGCAAGGGCCCCAGCACTCCTGAAAACGATTTATAAAACTCCACTGGGTACCCATCCAGCCCTGGGGCCTTGCCCGACTGCACTGCCTGCAGCCCCACCACACTTCAATCAGCCCAATTGGGGCCCCTAGGCCCTCCACCAGCTCTTCCTCCACCCTCGGAAACCCCAGCCGGGTCCAAGATCGTGTTCCCCTCTCTATCCTTCACTTTCCCTATCTCCTTAGCCGTCTCCCGTTTCCTTGGCTGGTGTGCCAGCATCCTACTGGCCTTCTGCCCATATTCATACACCGCCCCTCTCGCCGTCCTCAACCGCCCCACCACCTTCCTCATAGATATCAGCCCAAACTCCATCTGCAGCTTCTGCCGCTCCATCAACGACCCTGCCTCCAGGGTTTCCTTGTACCTCCTGACCACCTGGAGGATGTCCCCCACTAATCTATCCATCTCCATCCGCTCCGCCTTCTCCCTATGAGCCGGTATTGAGATAAACTTCCCTCTCACCACTGCCTTCAACACCTCCCATATCGTAGCTGCTGAAATCTCCCCCTTATCATTTATCTCTACATATCTCCGAATGGCCTCCCTCACCTACACACACACCTCCTCCTCCTCCGCTAATACTCCTACATCTCACCTCCAGTGCGGGCGCTGGCCCTCCCCTTACTCACCGGTAAGTCCACCCAGTGCGGGGCATGATCTGACACCACTATCACTCAGTAGTCAGCATCCACCACCACCGCCAGCAACGTCCTATCCATTTTTAAAAATATAAATTTAGTGTACCCAATTATTATTTTTTTTCCAAGTAAGGGGCAATTTAGCGCAGCCAATCCACCTACCCTGCACATCTTTGGGTTGTGGAGGTGAAACACACGCAGACACGGGGAGAATGTGCAAACTCCACACGGACAGTGACCCAGGGCCGGTATTCGAACCCGGGTCCTCAGCGCCGCAGTCCCAGTGCTAACCACTGCGCCACATGCCGCCCGCAATGTGCTATCCATAACGAAAAAGTCAATCCGGGAGTCGGCTTCATGTACATGGGAAAAGAATGAGTGCTCTTTCGCTCTCGGCAACCCAAGCCTTCACCAATCCACCCCTCCCATAAATCCCTTTAGTTCCTTCTCAGCCGCTGACAACCTCCCTGTCCTCGAACTGGACCGATCCAGCCTTGCATCTGTGACCGTGTTAAAGTCCCTCCCATAATCAGCTGATGCTCGCCTCATGAACTCGTCCCTCACCATGTCACCTTCCAACAACCTCTCCCCTCTCAGCGGTCTTCTAACCCCCCCTCCCTCTGCTCCCCACCCCATAACAAAATAACAATCCCAGTATCCATCACCACAGTAACCACCCATTCCCACTCTCTCGCTCTCTCCCCCAAAGCCCTTCACATTTTTGACTTCAGTCCAATTCTTTCTTTCTGATGAAAGTGTTTCTCATTATAATTGTGTGAAGGTGCCGCCCGGATTGGCAATGGCTGCAACTCACCGCCCCCCCCCCCCCCCCACCCCCAATTTCTCACCCCCATGTCCAGTCACCCTGAATCTCCATTTGAACTTTCACCAAAGTAAACATGAGGCGGCCGCCCATCCCCCACCTTCTGGAGGAGCCGAGACCCGGCCAGGAAATCAGGAGGAGCCGAGACCCGGCCAGGAAATCAGGAGGCAGTGGATGACCTGGACATGGGTATTTTGTTGAACTCTGCAGATTGCACAACCCAGACTGATCCACCTTCAACAATGTCGGACCGCAGATTAGTCTCATTCCGCCCAGCCTATGGGATTCAGGTTTTGTTTGGCAGGAAAACCGAATCCCGAAATTGGCGAGTAGGAGACGTAACAGCAGCCTCCTCCTGGTTTGGCTCAGGTATAACTGCTTTACGAGGTGTACTTGCTGCCTCACGATAACAACCACTTGCAGCCATAAGTGAGAGTTGGGTGAAAGTGAGGAGCCATTAGAGGATGAGGCACTCTGCAGAGTGCAGTTACCCTCTGTGAGAGGTTCTCCCCTGACTTACATCGCTCCCTGAAGACATTGTGCAGCCTCTCACAGGAACACCTACTACATGGGTTAGCCCACCTGGAGCAGGAACATAGGATGGTTAACGTCAATGCATAATCATAGGATCAGACAGTGCGGCACTCCCTCAGCACTGACCCACTGACAGTGCGGCGCTCCCTCAGCACTGACCCTCTGACAGTGCAGCACTCCCTCAGTACTGACCCTCTGACGGTGCAGCACTCCCTCAGTACTGACCCTCTGACGGTGCAGCACTCCCTCAGTACTGACCCTCTGACAGTGCGGCGCTCCCTCAGTACTGACCCACTGACAGTGCGGCGCTCCCTCAGTACTGACCCTCTGACAGTGCAGCACTCCCTCAGTACTGACCCTCTGACGGTGCAGCACTCCCTCAGTACTGACCCTCTGACGGTGCAGCACTCCCTCAGTACTGACCCTCTGACAGTGCGGCGCTCCCTCAGTACTGACCCACTGACAGTGCGGCGCTCCCTCAGTACTGACCCTCTGACAGTGCGGCACTCCCTCAGTACTGACCCTCTGACAGTGCAGCGCTCCCTCAGCACTGACCCTCTGACAGTGCGGCGCTCCCTCAGTACTGACCCTCTGACAGTGCAGCACTCCCTCAGTACTGACCCTCTGACAGTGCAGCACTCCCTCAGTACTGACCCTCTTACAGTGCAGCACTCCCTCAGTACTGACCCTCTGACAGTGCGGCACTCCCTCAGTTCTGACCCTCTGACAGTGCAGCACTCCCTCAGTACTGACCCTCTGACAGTGCGGCACTCCCTCAGCACTGACCCTCTGACAGTGCGGCACTCCCTCAGTACTGACCCTCTGACAGTGCGGCACTCCCTCAGTACTGACCCTCTGACAGTGCAGCACTCCCTCAGTACTGACCCTCTGACAGTGCGGCACTCCCTCAGTACTGACCCTCTGACAGTGCAGCACTCCCTCAGTACTGACCCTCTGACAGTGCGGCACTCCCTCAGTACTGACCCTCTGACAGTGCAGCACTCCCTCAGTACTGACCCTCTGACAGTGCGGCACTCCCTCAGTACTGACCCTCTGACAATGCGGCACTCCCTCAGTACTGACCCTCTGACAGTGCAGCACTCCCTCAGTACTGACCCTCTGACAATGCGGCACTCCCTCAGTACTGATCCTCTGACAGTGCAGCACTCCCTCAGTACTGACGCTATGACAGTGCAGCACTCCCTCAGTACTGACCCTCTGACAGTGCAGCACTCCCTCAGTACTGACCCTCTGACAGTGCAGCACTCCCTCAGTACTGACCCTCTGACAGTGCAGCACTCCCTCAGTACTGACCCTCTGACAGTGCGGCACTCCCTCAGTACTGACCCTCTGACAGTGCGGCATTCCCTCAGTACTGACCCTCTGACAGTGCAGCACTCCCTCAGTACTGACCCTCTGACAGTGCAGCACTCCCTCAGTACTGACCCTCTGACAGTGCAGCACTCCCTCAGTACTGACCCTCTGACAGTGCGGCACTCCCTCAGTACTGACCCTCTGACAGTGCAGCACTCCCTCAGTACTGACCCTCTGACAGTGCGGCACTCCCTCAGTACTGACCCTCTGACAGTGCAGCACTCCCTCAGTACTGACCCTCTGACAGTGCGGCACTCCCTCAGTACTGACCCTCTGACAGTGCAGCACTCCCTCAGTACTGACCCTCTGACAGTGCGGCACTCCCTCAGTACTGACCCTCTGACAGTGCAGCACTCCCTCAGTACTGACCCTCTGACAGTGCGGCACTCCCTCAGTACTGACCGTCTGACAGTGCACCAAATATTGTGGATGTTTGAGGCAGAGACACTTTCGAATCTCTTCCTCCCTGAGGCTTACACAGGGCGGCAGCAGATTCTGTGCTGAGACTTGACCATTCAGAGTTTGGTAGTATGGGAAAACCGTCAGCAGCCAGTGAGAAACCCCTTGTTAACACCTCTCTGGACCAGGGCCCTGACGCACTGTCCGCCGGCTGGTTAATCTCAGGCAGCTGTGAGACGTTTGCTGGCTGGTGCCCAAGTTCGAGATTCCACTCAGAATTGACAGTCCTTACCTGGCTGTGCGAGGGAGGGCAGAAATGCACAGTATGACTGACAGGAGGAGAGTTTTGATGAAGAGCTTTTCCGTGATGAATTAGTTATCGGTTTGCATTTTGTTACTGTAACAGAAGAAGGGGTGTGAGTGAGATCAGTGTGACAGAGAAGGTCCCAGCTGCCTGTGAGCCACAACCTCAAAAACCTAATGAGTGTTTCTGAAAATATAAATCACAGAATAATACAGAGCAGTAAAGGCCCTTCGGCCCATCGAGTCTGCCCCGCTGCATGAGAAACCCCTGAGCTGGCCACCTAATCCCATTTTCCAGCATTGGGCCCATAGCCTGGAATGTTGTGACATCCCCAGCGCTCATCCAGGTACTTTTTAAAGGATGTGAGGCAACCCGCCTCTCCCACCCTCCCAGGCCGTGCGTTCCAGACCCGCCTCTCCCACCCTCCCAGGCCGTGCGTTCCAGACCCGCCTCTCCCACCCTCCCAGGCCGTGCGTTCCAGACCCGCCTCTCCCCCCCTCCCAGGCCGTGCGTTCCAGACCCTCACCACCCTCCCAGGCCGTGCGTTCCAGACCCGCCTCTCCCACCCTCCCAGGCAGCGCCTTCCAGACCCTCACCACCCTCCCAGGCCGTGCGTTCCAGACCCGCCTCTCCCACCCTCCCAGGCAGCGCGTTCCAGATCCTCACCACCCTCCCAGGCCGTGCGTTCCAGACCCGCCTCTCCCACCCTCCCAGGCAGCGCGTTCCAGACCCGCCTCTCCCACCCTCCCAGGCCGTGCGTTCCAGACCCGCCTCTCCCACCCTCCCAGGCAGCGCATTCCAGACCCGCCTCTCCCACCCTCCCAGGCCGTGCGTTCCAGACCCGCCTCTCCCACCCTCCCAGGCAGCGCATTCCAGACCCGCCTCTCCCACCCTCCCAGGCCGTGCGTTCCAGACCCGCCTCTCCCACCCTCCCAGGCAGCGCATTCCAGACCCTCACCACCCTCCCAGGCCGTGCGTTCCAGACCCGCCTCTCCCACCCTCCCAGGCAGCGCGTTCCAGATCCTCACCACCCTCCCAGGCCGTGCGTTCCAGACCCGCCTCTCCCACCCTCCCAGGCCGTGCGTTCCAGACCCGCCTCTCCCACCCTCCCAGGCAGCGAATTCCAGACCCGCCTCTCCCACCCTCCCAGGCCGTGCGTTCCAGACCCGCCTCTCCCACCCTCCCAGGCAGCGCATTCCAGACCCGCCTCTCCCACCCTCCCAGGCAGCGCGTTCCAGACCCGCCTCTCCCACCCTCCCAGGCAGCGCATTCCAGACCCGCCTCTCCCACCCTCCCAGGCCGTGCGTTCCAGACCCGCCTCTCCCACCCTCCCAGGCAGCGCATTCCAGACCCGCCTCTCCCACCCTCCCAGGCCGTGCGTTCCAGACCCGCCTCTCCCACCCTCCCAGGCAGCGCATTCCAGACCCGCCTCTCCCACCCTCCCAGGCAGCGCGTTCCAGACCCGCCTCTCCCACCCTCCCAGGCAGCGCATTCCAGACCCGCCTCTCCCACCCTCCCAGGCCGTGCGTTCCAGACCCGCCTCTCCCACCCTCCCAGGCAGCGCGTTCCAGACCCGCCTCTCCCACCCTCCCAGGCAGCGCGTTCCAGACCCGCCTCTCCCACCCTCCCAGGCAGCGCATTCCAGACCCGCCTCTCCCACCCTCCCAGGCCGTGCGTTCCAGACCCGCCTCTCCCACCCTCCCAGGCAGCGCATTCCAGACCCGCCTCTCCCACCCTCCCAGGCAGCGCCTTCCAGACCCTCACCACCCTCTGGGTAAAAAAGTTTTTCCTCAAATCACCCTGAACTTCCCGCCCCTCACCTTGAACATGTGTCCCCCTCGTAACCGACCCTCCAACTCAGGGGAACAGCTGCTCCCTCTCCACCCTGTCCGTGCCCCTCAGAATCTTGTCCACCTCGATCAGGTCGCCCCTCAGTCTTCTCTGCTCCAGAGAAAACAATCCAAGCTCATCCAACCTCTCTTCATAACTGACATGTTCCATCCCAGGCAACATCCTGGTGAATCTCCTCAGTACCCCCTCCTGTGCAATCACATCCTTCCTGTAATGTGGTGACCAGAATTGCACACAGTGCTCCAGCTGTGGCCTCACCAAAGTTCTCCAACTCCAACATGTCCTCCCTGTTTTGTAATCTATGCCACGATTAAGAAAGGCATATGGACCATGTGCCTTTTTCACCACCCTATTAACCTGCCCTCACTTCCTTTCATTCTTAACTCATCTAATTTTATGTTACTGTGTTTTCAGTCTCAATGGGAGAGATGTGGACACAGAGCCATATTCCCTCTTTGAAGACCTCCACCTGTGCAGAATGTGGAACAGGAACCTCAGAAACAGCTCATTCTGTCTGGGGCTCGAGACTGATGATTTTTGCTGTTATTTATTCCTTTTAATATTGTACAAAATTAAGTTTTAATGATTTATTATTGAGTGGAACATTATAAATCATTTTTCAGCATTTTCTTTTTGATCATAAATCATCGATGTGTTACGATTACTGATCTATTGAACAACGACAAATCTGAAAGAAATGATCAGTTGAGACAATAAAATTGACAAAAAAACCATTTTAGTGATTCTACATTTACAGGAACTTTCCGCTGTTGATTCACCAGCCTGTGAAACACCATAGAATCTAACACAAACTCAGACATAAATCTGGGCGATTGATAGTCCATTCATTCAGACCAAAATTATTGACAACAGACAGGGCAAGAAGCAATTTCAATGCATCGAGCAACATCTGGAAATAGCAGAAAAAAGGAGTAAAAAGCAGATGTTGAAAGTGGGTCATTGAATCCAATTGGTCAGATCAACAAGAAAGACAGCTCAGAATGTAAAGCGGGAGGGGACTGTCCGTGTAAAACACACAGTGCGGGAGGGGACTGTCCGTGTAAAACACACAGTGCGGGAGGGGACTGTCGTGGTGAGTGTGAGAGAGAGGGAGAAGGGAGTGTGAGAGAGAGGGAGAGGTGAGAGTGAGAGGGAGAGGTGAGTGCGAGAGGGGAAGAGGGGAGTGTGAGAGTGAGTGAGAGGTGAGTGTGAGAGAGAGGGAGAAGGGAGTGTGAGAGATAGGGAGAGGTAAGTGTGAGAGGGAGAGGTGAGTGTGAGAGTGAGAGTGGAGAGTGTGAGAGAGAGAGTGGTGAGTGTGAGAGAGCGGAAGAGGGGAGTTGAGAGAGAGGGAGAGGTGAGTGTGAGAGAGAGGGAGAGGTGATTGTGAGAGAGAGGGAGAGGTAAGTGTGAGAGAGAGGGAGAGGGAAGTGTGTGAGAGAGAGGTGAGTGTGAGAGTGAGAGTGGTGAGTGTGAGAGAGAGGGAGAGGGGAGTGTGAGAGAGAGTGAGAGGTGAGTGTGAGAGAGAGAGAGATAGTCCAGTGTCTGACTCTATAGTGCGATAGCCCAGTGTCTGACTCTATAGTGCGATAGTCCAGTGTCTGACTCTATAGTGGGATAGTCCAGTGTCTGACTCTATAGTGAGATAGTCCAGTGTCTGACTCTATAGAGCGATAGTCCAGTGTCTGACTCTATAGTGAGATAGCCCAGTGTCTGACTCTATAGTGCGATAGTCCAGTGTCTGACACTATAGTGCGATAGTCCAGTGTCTGACTCTATAGAGCGATAGTCCAGTGTCTGACTCTATAGAGCGATAGTCCAGTGTCTGACTCTATAGTGCGATAGTCCAGTGTCTGACTCTATAGTGAGATAGTCCAGTGTCTGACTCTATAGTGCGATAGTCCAGTGTCTGACTCTATAGAGCGATAGTCCAGTGTCTGACTCTATAGTGCGATAGTCCAGTGTCTGACTCTGTAGTGCGATAGTCCAGTGTCTGACTCTGTAGTGCGATAGTCCAGTGTCTGACTCTATAGTGAGATAGTCCAGTGTCTGACTCTATAGTGCGATAGTCCAGTGTCTGACTCTATAGTGCGATAGCCCAGTATCTGACTCAATAGTGAGATAGTCCAGTGTCTGACTCTATAGTGCGATAGTCCGGTGTCTGACTCTATAGTGCGATAGTCCGGTGTCTGACTCTATAGTGCGATAGTCCAGTGTCTGACTCTATAGTGCGATAGCCCAGTGTCTGACTCTACAGTGCGATAGTCCTGTGTCTGACTCTATAGTGAGATAGTCCAGTGTCTGACTCTATAGTGCGATAGCCCAGTGTCTGACTCTACAGTGCGATAGTCCTGTGTCTGACTCTATAGTGAGATAGTCCAGTGTCTGACTCTATAGTGAGATAGTCCGGTGTCTGACTCTATAGTGAGATAGTCCAGTGTCTGACTCTATAGTGCGATAGCCCAGTGTCTGACGCTATAGTGCGATAGTCCAGTGTCTGACTCGAAAGTGCGATAGTCCAGTGTCTGACTCTATAGTGAGATAGTCCAGTGTCTGACTCTATAGTGAGATAGTCCAGTGTCTGACTCGAAGGTGCGATAGCCCAGTGTCTGACTCTATAGTGCGATAGTCCAGTGTCTGACTCTATAGTGAGATAGTCCAGTGTCTGACTCTATCGCGCGATAGTCCAGTATCTGACTCTATAGTGCGATAGTCCAGTGTCTGACTCTATAGTGCGATAGCCCAGTGTCTGTCTGTATAGTGCGATAGTCCAGTGTCTGACTCTATAGTGAGATATTCCAGTGTCTGACTCTATCGCGCGATAGTCCAGTATCTGACTCTATAGTGCGATAGTCCAGTGTCTGACTCTATAGTGAGATAGTCCAGTGTCTGACTCTATCGCGCGATAGTCCAGTGTCTGACTCTATAGTGCGATAGTCCAGTGTCTGACTCTATAGTGAGATAGTCCAGTGTCTGACTCTATAGTGAGATAGTCCAGTGTCTGACTCTATAGTGAGATAGTCCAGTGTCTGACTGTATCGCGCGATAGTCCAGTGTCTGACTCTATAGTGCGATAGTCCAGTGTCTGACTCTATAGTGAGATAGTCCAGTGTCTGACTCTATAGTGAGATAGTCCAGTGTCTGACTCTATAGTGAGATAGTCCAGTGTCTGACTCTATAGTGCGATAGCCCAGTGTCTGACTCTGTAGTGCGATAGTCCAGTGTCTGACTCTATAGTGAGATAGTCCAGTGTCTGACTCTATCGCGCGATAGTCCAGTGTCTGACTCTATAGTGCGATAGTCCAGTGTCTGACTCTATAGTGCGATAGCCCAGTGTCTGTCTGTATAGTGCGATAGTCCAGTGTCTGACTCTATAGTGAGATATTCCAGTGTCTGACTCTATCGCGCGATAGTCCAGTATCTGACTCTATAGTGCGATAGTCCAGTGTCTGACTCTATAGTGCGATAGTCCAGTGTCTGACTCTATAGTGAGATATTCCAGTGTCTGACTCTATCGCGCGATAGTCCAGTATCTGACTCTATAGTGCGATAGTCCAGTGTCTGACTCTATAGTGAGATAGTCCAGTGTCTGACTCTATCGCGCGATAGTCCAGAATCTGACTCTATAGTGCGATAGTCCAGTGTCTGACTCTATAGTGCGATAGCCCAGTGTCTGTCTGTATAGTGCGATAGTCCAGTGTCTGACTCTATAGTGAGATATTCCAGTGTCTGACTCTATAGTGCGATAGTCCAGTGTCTGACTCTATAGTGCGATAGTCCAGTGTCTGACTCTATAGTGCGATAGTCCAGTGTCTGACTCTAAGGTGCGATAGTCCAGTGTCTGACTCAATAGCGCGATAGTCCAGTGTCTGACTCTATAGTGCGATAGTCCAGTGTCTGACTCTATAGTGCGATAGTCCAGTGTCTGTCTGTATAGTGCAATAGTCCAGTGTCTGACTCTATAGTGCGATAGTCCAGTGTCTGACTCTATAGTGAGATAGTCCAGTGTCTGACTCTATAGTGAGATAGTCCAGTGTCTGACTCTATAGTGAGATAGTCCTGTGTCTGACTCTATAGTGCGATAGTCCAGTGTCTGTCTGTATAGTGCGATAGCCCAGTGTCTGTCTGTATAGTGCAATAGTCCAGTGTCTGACTCTATAGTGAGATAGTCCAGTGTCTGACTCTATAGTGAGATAGTCCAGTGTCTGACTCTATAGTGAGATAGTCCAGTGTCTGACTCTATAGTGAGATATTCCAGTGTCTGACTCTGTAGTGAGATATTCCAGTGTCTGACTCTATAGTTAGATAGTCCAGTGTCTGACTCTATAGTGCGATAGTCCAGTGCCTGTCTCTATAGTGAGATAGTCCAGTGTCTGACTCTATAGTGAGATAGTCCAGTGTCTGACTCTATAGTGCGATAGTCCAGTATCTGACTCTGTAGTGAGATATTCCAGTGTCCGACTCTATAGTGCGATAGTCCAGTGTCTGACTCTATAGTGCGATAGTCCAGTGTCTGACTCTATAGTGCGATAGTCCAGTGTCTGACTCTATAGTGCGATAGTCCAGTGTCTGACTCTATAGTGAGATAGTCCAGTGTCTGACTCTATAGTGCGATACTCCAGTGTCTGACTCTATAGTGAGATAGTCCAGTGTCTGACTCTATAGTGAGATAGTCCAGTGTCTGACTCTATAGTGCGATAGTCCAGTGTCTGACTCTATCGTGCGATAGTCCAGTGTCTGACTCTATAGTGCATTAGTCCAGTGTCTGACTCTATAGTGCGATAGTCCAGTGTCTGACTCTATAGTGAGATAGTCCAATGTCTGACTCTATAGTGCGATAGCCCAGTGTCTGACTCTATAGTGAGATAGTCCAGTGTCTGACTCTATAGTGCGATAGTCCAGTGTCTGACTCTATAGTGAGAAAGTCCAATGTCTGACTCTATAGTGAGATAGTCCAGTGTCTGACTCTTTCGTGCGATAGCCCAGTGTCTGACTCTATAGTGAGATAGTCCGGTGTCTGACTCTATAGTGAGATAGTCCAGTGTCTGACTCTATAGTGAGATAGTCCAGTGTCTGACTCTATAGTGAGATAGTCCAGTGTCTGACTCTATAGTGAGATAGTCCAGTGTCTGACTCTATAGTGCGTTAGTCCAGTGTCTGACTCTATAGTGAGATAGTCCGGTCTCTGACTCTATAGTGAGATAGTCCAGTGTCTGACTCTATAGTGCGGTAGTCCAGTGTCTGACTCTATAGTGCGATAGTCCAGTGTCTGACTCTATAGTGCGTTAGTCCAGTGTCTGACTCTATAGTGAGATAGTCCAGTGTCTGACTCTATAGTGCGATAGTCCAGTGTCTGACTCTATAGTGCGATAGTCCAGTGTCTGACTCTATAGTGCGATAGTCCAGTGTCTGACTCTATAGTGAGATAGTCCAGTGTCTGACTCTATAGTGCGATAGTCCAGTGTCTGACTCTATAGTGCGATAGTCCTGTGTCTGACTCTATAGTGCGATAGTCCAGTGTCTGACTCTATAGTGCGATAGTCCAGTGTCTGACTCTATAGTGCGATAGTCCAGTGTCTGACTCTATAGTGAGATAGTCCAGTGTCTGACTCTATAGTGAGATAGTCCAGTGTCTGACTCGATAGTGCGATAGTCCAGTGTCTGACTCTATAGTGCGATAGTCCAGTGTCTGACTCTATAGTGCGATAGTCCAGTGTCTGACTCTATAGTGCGATAGTCCAGTGTCTGACTCTATAGTGCGATAGTCCAGTGTCTGACTCTATAGTGCGATAGTCCAGTGTCTGACTCTATAGTGCGATAGTCCAGTGTCTGACTCTATAGTGAGATAGTCCAGTGTCTGACTCTATAGTGAGATAGTCCAGTGTCTGACTCGATAGTGCGATAGTCCAGTGTCTGACTCTATAGTGCGATAGTCCAGTGTCTGACTCTATAGTGCGATAGTCCAGTGTCTGACTCTATAGTGCGATAGTCCAGTGTCTGACTCTATAGTGCGATAGTCCGGTGTCTGACTCTATAGTGCGATAGTCCAGTGTCTGACTCTATAGTGCGATAGTCCAGTGTCTGACTCTACAGTGCGATAGTCCAGTGTCTGACTCTATAGTGCGATAGTCCAGTGTCTGACTCTATAGTGCGATAGTCCAGTGTCTGACTCTATAGTGCGATAGTCCAGTGTCTGACTCTATAGTGCGATAGTCCAGTGTCTGACTCTATAGTGCGATAGTCCAGTGTCTGACTCTATAGTGCGATAGTCCGGTGTCTGACTCTATAGTGCGATAGTCCAGTGTCTGACTCTATAGTGCGATAGTCCAGTGTCTGACTCTACAGTGCGATAGTCCAGTGTCTGACTCTATAGTGCGATAGTCCAGTGTCTGACTCTATAGTGCGATAGTCCAGTGTCTGACTCTATAGTGCGATAGTCCAGTGTCTGACTCTATAGTGCGATAGTCCAGTGTCTGACTCTATAGTGAGATAGTCCAGTGTCTGACTCTATAGTGAGATAGTCCAGTGTCTGACTCGATAGTGCGATAGTCCAGTGTCTGACTCTATAGTGCGATAGTCCAGTGTCTGACTCTATAGTGCGATAGTCCAGTGTCTGACTCTATAGTGCGATAGTCCAGTGTCTGACTCTATAGTGCGATAGTCCAGTGTCTGACTCTATAGTGCGATAGTCCAGTGTCTGACTCTATAGTGCGATAGTCCAGTGTCTGACTCTATAGTGAGATAGTCCAGTGTCTGACTCTATAGTGAGATAGTCCAGTGTCTGACTCGATAGTGCGATAGTCCAGTGTCTGACTCTATAGTGCGATAGTCCAGTGTCTGACTCTATAGTGCGATAGTCCAGTGTCTGACTCTATAGTGCGATAGTCCAGTGTCTGACTCTATAGTGCGATAGTCCGGTGTCTGACTCTATAGTGCGATAGTCCAGTGTCTGACTCTATAGTGCGATAGTCCAGTGTCTGACTCTACAGTGCGATAGTCCAGTGTCTGACTCTATAGTGCGATAGTCCAGTGTCTGACTCTATAGTGCGATAGTCCAGTGTCTGACTCTATAGTGCGATAGTCCGGTGTCTGACTCTATAGTGCGATAGCCCAGTGTCTGACTCTATAGTGCGATAGTCCAGTGTCTGACTCTATAGTGCGATAGTCCGGTGTCTGACTCTATAGTGCGATAGTCCAGTGTCTGACTCTATAGTGCGATAGTCCAGTGTCTGACTCTACAGTGCGATAGTCCAGTGTCTGACTCTATAGTGCGATAGTCCAGTGTCTGACTCTATAGTGCGATAGTCCAGTGTCTGACTCTATAGTGCGATAGTCCGGTGTCTGACTCTATAGTGCGATAGTCCAGTGTCTGACTCTATAGTGCGATAGTCCAGTGTCTGACTCTACAGTGCGATAGTCCAGTGTCTGACTCTATAGTGCGATAGTCCAGTGTCTGACTCTATAGTGCGATAGTCCAGTGTCTGACTCTATAGTGCGATAGTCCGGTGTCTGACTCTATAGTGCGATAGCCCAGTGTCTGACTCTACAGTGCGATAGTCCAGTGTCTGACTCTATAGTGCGATAGTCCGGTGTCTGACTCTATAGTGCGATAGTCCGGTGTCTGTCTGTATAGTGCGATAGTCCAGTGTCTGACTCTATAGTGCGATAGCCCGGTGTCTGACTCTATAGTGCGATAGTCCAGTGTCTGACTCTTTAGTGCGATAGTCCAGTGTCTGACTCTATAGTGCGATAGTCCGGTGTCTGACTCTATAGTGCGATAGCCCAGTGTCTGACTCTATAGTGCGATAGTCCAGTGTCTGACTCTATAGTGCGATAGTCCAGTGTCTGACTCTATAGTGCGATAGCCCAGTGTCTGACTCTATAGTGAGATAGTCCAGTGTCTGACTCTATAGTGCGATAGTCCAGTGTCTGACTCTATAGTGAGATAGTCCAGTGTCTGACTGTATCGCGCGATAGTCCAGTGTCTGACTCTATAGTGCGATAGTCCAGTGTCTGACTCTATAGTGAGATAGTCCAGTGTCTGACTCTATAGTGAGATAGTCCAGTGTCTGACTCTATAGTGAGATAGTCCAGTGTCTGACTCTATAGTGCGATAGCCCAGTGTCTGACTCTGTAGTGCGATAGTCCAGTGTCTGACTCTATAGTGAGATAGTCCAGTGTCTGACTCTATCGCGCGATAGTCCAGTGTCTGACTCTATAGTGCGATAGTCCAGTGTCTGACTCTATAGTGCGATAGCCCAGTGTCTGTCTGTATAGTGCGATAGTCCAGTGTCTGACTCTATAGTGAGATATTCCAGTGTCTGACTCTATCGCGCGATAGTCCAGTATCTGACTCTATAGTGCGATAGTCCAGTGTCTGACTCTATAGTGCGATAGTCCAGTGTCTGACTCTATAGTGAGATATTCCAGTGTCTGACTCTATCGCGCGATAGTCCAGTATCTGACTCTATAGTGCGATAGTCCAGTGTCTGACTCTATAGTGAGATAGTCCAGTGTCTGACTCTATCGCGCGATAGTCCAGAATCTGACTCTATAGTGCGATAGTCCAGTGTCTGACTCTATAGTGCGATAGCCCAGTGTCTGTCTGTATAGTGCGATAGTCCAGTGTCTGACTCTATAGTGAGATATTCCAGTGTCTGACTCTATAGTGCGATAGTCCAGTGTCTGACTCTATAGTGCGATAGTCCAGTGTCTGACTCTATAGTGCGATAGTCCAGTGTCTGACTCTAAGGTGCGATAGTCCAGTGTCTGACTCAATAGCGCGATAGTCCAGTGTCTGACTCTATAGTGCGATAGTCCAGTGTCTGACTCTATAGTGCGATAGTCCAGTGTCTGTCTGTATAGTGCAATAGTCCAGTGTCTGACTCTATAGTGCGATAGTCCAGTGTCTGACTCTATAGTGAGATAGTCCAGTGTCTGACTCTATAGTGAGATAGTCCAGTGTCTGACTCTATGGTGAGATAGTCCTGTGTCTGACTCTATAGTGCGATAGTCCAGTGTCTGTCTGTATAGTGCGATAGCCCAGTGTCTGTCTGTATAGTGCAATAGTCCAGTGTCTGACTCTATAGTGAGATAGTCCAGTGTCTGACTCTATAGTGAGATAGTCCAGTGTCTGACTCTATAGTGAGATAGTCCAGTGTCTGACTCTATAGTGAGATATTCCAGTGTCTGACTCTGTAGTGAGATATTCCAGTGTCTGACTCTATAGTTAGATAGTCCAGTGTCTGACTCTATAGTGCGATAGTCCAGTGCCTGTCTCTATAGTGAGATAGTCCAGTGTCTGACTCTATAGTGAGATAGTCCAGTGTCTGACTCTATAGTGCGATAGTCCAGTATCTGACTCTGTAGTGAGATATTCCAGTGTCCGACTCTATAGTGCGATAGTCCAGTGTCTGACTCTATAGTGCGATAGTCCAGTGTCTGACTCTATAGTGCGATAGTCCAGTGTCTGACTCTATAGTGCGATAGTCCAGTGTCTGACTCTATAGTGAGATAGTCCAGTGTCTGACTCTATAGTGCGATACTCCAGTGTCTGACTCTATAGTGAGATAGTCCAGTGTCTGACTCTATAGTGAGATAGTCCAGTGTCTGACTCTATAGTGCGATAGCCCAGTGTCTGACTCTATAGTGAGATAGTCCAGTGTCTGACTCTATAGTGCGATAGTCCAGTGTCTGACTCTATAGTGAGAAAGTCCAATGTCTGACTCTATAGTGAGATAGTCCAGTGTCTGACTCTTTCGTGCGATAGCCCAGTGTCTGACTCTATAGTGAGATAGTCCGGTGTCTGACTCTATAGTGAGATAGTCCAGTGTCTGACTCTATAGTGAGATAGTCCAGTGTCTGACTCTATAGTGAGATAGTCCAGTGTCTGACTCTATAGTGAGATAGTCCAGTGTCTGACTCTATAGTGCGTTAGTCCAGTGTCTGACTCTATAGTGAGATAGTCCGGTCTCTGACTCTATAGTGAGATAGTCCAGTGTCTGACTCTATAGTGCGGTAGTCCAGTGTCTGACTCTATAGTGCGATAGTCCAGTGTCTGACTCTATAGTGCGTTAGTCCAGTGTCTGACTCTATAGTGAGATAGTCCAGTGTCTGACTCTATAGTGCGATAGTCCAGTGTCTGACTCTATAGTGCGATAGTCCAGTGTCTGACTCTATAGTGCGATAGTCCAGTGTCTGACTCTATAGTGAGATAGTCCAGTGTCTGACTCTATAGTGCGATAGTCCAGTGTCTGACTCTATAGTGCGATAGTCCTGTGTCTGACTCTATAGTGCGATAGTCCAGTGTCTGACTCTATAGTGCGATAGTCCAGTGTCTGACTCTATAGTGCGATAGTCCAGTGTCTGACTCTATAGTGAGATAGTCCAGTGTCTGACTCTATAGTGAGATAGTCCAGTGTCTGACTCGATAGTGCGATAGTCCAGTGTCTGACTCTATAGTGCGATAGTCCAGTGTCTGACTCTATAGTGCGATAGTCCAGTGTCTGACTCTATAGTGCGATAGTCCAGTGTCTGACTCTATAGTGCGATAGTCCAGTGTCTGACTCTATAGTGCGATAGTCCAGTGTCTGACTCTATAGTGCGATAGTCCAGTGTCTGACTCTATAGTGAGATAGTCCAGTGTCTGACTCTATAGTGAGATAGTCCAGTGTCTGACTCGATAGTGCGATAGTCCAGTGTCTGACTCTATAGTGCGATAGTCCAGTGTCTGACTCTATAGTGCGATAGTCCAGTGTCTGACTCTATAGTGCGATAGTCCAGTGTCTGACTCTATAGTGCGATAGTCCGGTGTCTGACTCTATAGTGCGATAGTCCAGTGTCTGACTCTATAGTGCGATAGTCCAGTGTCTGACTCTACAGTGCGATAGTCCAGTGTCTGACTCTATAGTGCGATAGTCCAGTGTCTGACTCTATAGTGCGATAGTCCAGTGTCTGACTCTATAGTGCGATAGTCCAGTGTCTGACTCTATAGTGCGATAGTCCAGTGTCTGACTCTATAGTGCGATAGTCCAGTGTCTGACTCTATAGTGCGATAGTCCGGTGTCTGACTCTATAGTGCGATAGTCCAGTGTCTGACTCTATAGTGCGATAGTCCAGTGTCTGACTCTACAGTGCGATAGTCCAGTGTCTGACTCTATAGTGCGATAGTCCAGTGTCTGACTCTATAGTGCGATAGTCCAGTGTCTGACTCTATAGTGCGATAGTCCAGTGTCTGACTCTATAGTGCGATAGTCCAGTGTCTGACTCTATAGTGAGATAGTCCAGTGTCTGACTCTATAGTGAGATAGTCCAGTGTCTGACTCGATAGTGCGATAGTCCAGTGTCTGACTCTATAGTGCGATAGTCCAGTGTCTGACTCTATAGTGCGATAGTCCAGTGTCTGACTCTATAGTGCGATAGTCCAGTGTCTGACTCTATAGTGCGATAGTCCAGTGTCTGACTCTATAGTGCGATAGTCCAGTGTCTGACTCTATAGTGAGATAGTCCAGTGTCTGACTCTATAGTGAGATAGTCCAGTGTCTGACTCGATAGTGCGATAGTCCAGTGTCTGACTCTATAGTGCGATAGTCCAGTGTCTGACTCTATAGTGCGATAGTCCAGTGTCTGACTCTATAGTGCGATAGTCCAGTGTCTGACTCTATAGTGCGATAGTCCGGTGTCTGACTCTATAGTGCGATAGTCCAGTGTCTGACTCTATAGTGCGATAGTCCAGTGTCTGACTCTACAGTGCGATAGTCCAGTGTCTGACTCTATAGTGCGATAGTCCAGTGTCTGACTCTATAGTGCGATAGTCCAGTGTCTGACTCTATAGTGCGATAGTCCGGTGTCTGACTCTATAGTGCGATAGCCCAGTGTCTGACTCTATAGTGCGATAGTCCAGTGTCTGACTCTATAGTGCGATAGTCCGGTGTCTGACTCTATAGTGCGATAGTCCAGTGTCTGACTCTATAGTGCGATAGTCCAGTGTCTGACTCTACAGTGCGATAGTCCAGTGTCTGACTCTATAGTGCGATAGTCCAGTGTCTGACTCTATAGTGCGATAGTCCGGTGTCTGACTCTATAGTGCGATAGTCCAGTGTCTGACTCTATAGTGCGATAGTCCAGTGTCTGACTCTACAGTGCGATAGTCCAGTGTCTGACTCTATAGTGCGATAGTCCAGTGTCTGACTCTATAGTGCGATAGTCCAGTGTCTGACTCTATAGTGCGATAGTCCGGTGTCTGACTCTATAGTGCGATAGCCCAGTGTCTGACTCTATAGTGCGATAGTCCAGTGTCTGACTCTATAGTGCGATAGTCCGGTGTCTGACTCTATAGTGCGATAGTCCGGTGTCTGTCTGTATAGTGCGATAGTCCAGTGTCTGACTCTATAGTGCGATAGCCCGGTGTCTGACTCTATAGTGCGATAGTCCAGTGTCTGACTCTTTAGTGCGATAGTCCAGTGTCTGACTCTATAGTGCGATAGTCCGGTGTCTGACTCTATAGTGCGATAGCCCAGTGTCTGACTCTATAGTGCGATAGTCCAGTGTCTGACTCTATAGTGCGATAGTCCAGTGTCTGACTCTATAGTGCGATAGCCCAGTGTCTGACTCTATAGTGAGATAGTCCAGTGTCTGACTCTATAGTGCGATAGTCCAGTGTCTGACTCTATAGTGCGATAGTCCGGTGCCTGACTCTATAGTGCGATAGTCCGGTGCCTGACTCTATAGTGCGATAGTCCAGTGTCTGACTCTATAGTGCGATAGTCCAGTGTCTGACTCTATAGTGCGATAGTCCGGTGCCTGACTCTATAGTGCGATAGTCCGGTGTCTGACTCTATGGTGCGATAGTCCGGTGTCTGACTCTATAGTGCGATAGCCCAGTGTCTGACTCTATAGTGCGATAGTCCAGTGTCTGACTCTATAGTGCGATAGTCCAGTGTCTGACTCGATAGTGCGATAGTCCAGTGTCTGACTCTATAGTGCGATAGTCCAGTGTCTGACTGTATAGTGCGATAGTCCAGTGTCTGACTCTATAGTGCGATAGTCCAGTGTCTGACGCTAGAGTGCGATAGTCCAGTGTCTGACTTTATCGTGCGATAGTCCAGTGTCTGACTCTACAGTGCGATAGTCCAGTGTCTGACTCTATAGTGCGATAGTCCAGTGTCTTAATATATAGTGCGATAGTCCAGTGTCTGACTCTATAGTGAGATAGCCCAGTGTCTGACTCTATAGTGCGATAGTCCAGTGTCTGACACTATAGTGCGATAGTCCAGTGTCTGACTCTATAGTGAGATAGTCCAGTGTCTGACTCTATAGTGCGATAGCCCAGTGTCTGACTCTATAGTGCGATAGCCCAGTGTCTGACTCTATAGTGCGATAGTCCAGTGTCTGACTCTATAGTGAGATAGTTCAGTGTCTGACTCTATAGTGCGATAGTCCAGTATCTGACTCTATAGTGCGATAGTCCAGTGTCTGACTCTATAGTGCGATAGTCCAAGTGTCTGACTCTCTAGTGAGATAGTCCAGTGTCTGACTCTATAGTGAGATAGTCCAGTGTCTGACTCTATAGAGCGATAGTCCAGTGTCTGACTCTAAGGTGCGATAGTCCAAGTGTCTGACTCTATAGTGAGATAGTCCAGTGTCTGACTCTATAGTGCGTCAGTCCAGTGTCTGACTCTATAGTGCGATAGTCCAGTGTCTGACTCTATAGTGCGATAGTCCAGTGTCTGACTCTATAGTGCGATAGTCCAAGTGTCTGACTCTATAGTGCGATAGTCCAGTGTCTGACTCTATAGTGCGATAGTCCAGTGTCTGACTCTATAGTGCGATAGTCCAGTGTCTGACTCTATAGTGCGATAGCCCAGTGTCTGACTCTACAGTGCGATAGTCCTGTGTCTGACTCTATAGTGAGATAGTCCAGTGTCTGACTCTATAGTGCGATAGGCCAGTGTCTGACTCTACAGTGCGATAGTCCTGTGTCTGACTCTATAGTGAGATAGTCCAGTGTCTGACTCTATAGTGAGATAGTCCAGTGCCTGTCTCTATAGTGCGATAGTCCAGTGTCCGTCTGTATAGTGCGATAGTCAAGTGTTTGACTCTATAGTGCGATAGCCCAGTGTCTGACTCTATAGTGAGATAGTCCAGTGTCTGACTCTATAGTGCGATAGTCCAGTGTCTGACTCTATAGTGCGATAGTCCAGTGTCTGACTCTAAGGTGAGATAGTCCAGTGTCTGACTCTATAGTGCGATAGTCCAGTGTCTGACTCTATAGTGCGATAGTCCAGTGTCTGACTCGAAAGTGAGTTAGTCCAGTGTCTGACTCTATAGTGCGATAGTCCAGTGTCTGACTCTATAGTGCGATAGTCCAGTGTCTGACTCTATAGTGCGATAGTCCAGTGTCTGACTCTATAGTGCGATAGTCCAGTGTCTGACTCTATAGTGCGATAGTCCAGTGTCTGACTCTATAGTGAGATATTCCAATGTCTGACTCTATAGTGCGATAGTCCAGTGTCTGACTCTATAGTGCGATAGTGCAGTGTCTGACTCGATAGTAAGGTAGTCCAGTGTCTGCCTCTATAGTGCGATAGTCCAGTGTCTGACTCTATAGTGCGATAGTCCAGTGTCTGACTCTATAGTGCGATAGTCCAGAGTCTGACTCTATAGTGAGATAGTCCAGTGTCTGCCTCTATAGTGCGATAGTCCAGTGTCTGACTCTATAGTGCGATAGTCCAGTGTCTGACTCTGTAGAGCGATGGTCCAGTGTCTGACTCTATATTGCGATAGTCCAGTGTCTGACTCTATATTGCGATAGTCCAGTGTCTGACTCTAAGGTGCGATAGTACAGTGTCTGACTCTATAGAGAGATGGTCCAGTGTCTGACTCTATAGTGCGATAGTCCAGTGTCTGACTCTATAGTGCGATCGTCCAGTGTCTGACTCTATAGTGCGATAGTCCGGTGTCTGACTCTATAGTGCGATAGTCCAGTGTCTGACTCTATAGTGCGATAGTCCAGTGTCTGACTCTATAGTGCGATAGTCCGGTGTCTGACTCTATAGTGCGATAGTCCGGTGTCTGACTCTATAGTGCGATAGTCCGGTGTCTGACTCTATAGTGCGATAGCCCAGTGTCTGACTCTATAGTGCGATAGTCCGGTGTCTGACTCTACAGTGCGATAGCCCAGTGTCTGACTCTATAGTGCGATAGTCCGGTGTCTGACTCTATAGTGCGATAGTCCGGTGTCTGACTCTATAGTGCGATAGTCCAGTGTCTGACTCTATAGTGCGATAGTCCGGTGTCTGACTCTATAGTGCGATAGTCCAGTGTCTGACTCTATAGAGCGATAGTCCAGTGTCTGACTCTATAGTGCGATAGTCCAGTGTCTGACTCTATAGTGCGATAGTCCGGTGTCTGACTCCATAGTGCGATAGTCCAGTGTCTGACTCTATAGTGAGATAGTCCAGTGTCTGACTCTATAGAGCGATAGTCCAGTGTCTGACTCTATAGTGCGATAGTCCAGTGTCTGACTCTATAGTGCGATAGTCCAGTGTCTGACTCTATAGTGCGATAGTCCGGTGTCTGACTCTATAGTGCGATAGTCCAGTGTCTGACTCTATAGTGAGATAGTCCAGTGTCTGACTCTATAGAGCGATAGTCCAGTGTCTGACTCTATAGTGCGATAGTCCAGTGTCTGACTCTATAGTGCGATAGTCCGGTGTCTGACTCTATAGTGCGATAGTCCAGTGTCTGACTCTATAGTGCGATAGTCCAGTGTCTGACTCTATAGTGAGATAGTCCAGTGTCTGACTCTATAGAGCGATAGTCCAGTGTCTGACTCTATAGTGCGATAGTCCAGTGTCTGACTCTATAGTGCGATAGTCCGGTGTCTGACTCTATAGTGCGATAGTCCAGTGTCTGACTCTATAGTGCGATAGTCCAGTGTCTGACTCTATAGTGCGATAGTCCGGTGTCTGACTCTATAGTGAGATAGTCCAGTGTCTGACTCTATAGTGCGATAGTCCAGTGTCTGACTCTATAGAGCGATAGTGCAGTGTCTGACTCTATAGTGCGATAGTCCAGTGTCTGACTCTATAGTGAGATAGTCCAGTGTCTGACTCTATAGTGAGATAGTCCAGTGTCTGACTCTATAGTGAGATAGTCCAGTGTCTGACTCTATAGAGCGATAGTCATGTTTGACTCTTTTCCCATGTCTTACACAGCAAAAGGCTGTTGCTCTCCTGCTCAATAACGCAGGGAAATGGGGTCCACCACACTGTAAAAGTCAAAAGACACACCAATATCTCGGGAGTCAGTAGTTTCAAACTCTAGAGCTCTCACATACCGTCCTTCCCACCAATCGACGGCAGCTTGCAGTTCACCCTCCCTTTCGGTGGCTGCGTGTCAGTTCTGGTCACAACCGTGTCTCCCCATTGCTGGAGAGCAAAGAGAGATTATCACCAGATTGCTGCCATATCTTTGTGTTTGAGTCAATCATCTTTACGTTCTGTATTTTTTCTCTCCTGCTTGCTGGCCCTGTCACACTGGACATTGTGTAGAAACATCCATAAAAATAGAAGCAGGAGGAGGCCATTCGGCCCCTCGAGCCCGCTCCACCATTCGGCCCCTCGAGCCCGCTCCACCATTCGGCCCCTCGAGCCCGCTCCACCATTCGGCCCCTCGAGCCCGCTCCACCATTCGGCCCCTCGAGCCCGCTCCACCATTCGGCACCTCGAGCCTGCTCCATTCATTCTGATCCTGGCTGATCATTAAGTTCAACACCCTGATCCCACCTTCCCCCATATCCCTCGATCCCTTTAGCCCCAAGAGCGATATCTAATTCCTTCGTGAAATTACACAATGTTTTCACCTCAACTACTTTCTGTGATAGTAAATTCCACAGATTCACCACTCTCTGGGCGAAGTGATTTCCCCTCATCTCTACCCCGTGACCCCTGGTCCTGGACACCCCACCATCGGGAACACCCTTCCTTCATCTACCCGGTCCAGTCCTGTTAGAATTTTATAGGTTTCTATGAGATCCCCCCTCATTCTTCTGAACTCCAGCGAACACAATCCTAACCTTGTCAATCTCTCCTCGTACGTCAGTCTCGCCATCCCAGGAATCAGTCTGGTAAACCTTCGCTGCTCTCCCTCCACAGCAAGAACATCCTTCCTCAGGTAAGGACACCAGAACTGCCCACAATACTCCAGGTGTGGCCTCACCAATACCCTATACAGTTGCAGTAAAATATGTCTATTCCTGTACTCAAACCCTCTCGCTATGAAGGGCAATATACCATTTGCCTTCTTCCCTGCCGGCTGTACCTGCCGCTCACTTTCAGCGACTGATGCACGAGGACACCAAGGTCTCGCTGAGTATCCGCCTCTCTCAATTTACACCCATTCAAATAATAATCTGCCTTCCTATTTTTACTACCAAAGTGGATAATCTCATATTTATCTGCGTTACACTGCATCTGCCATGCATGTGCCCACTCACTCAGCCTGTCCAAATCCCGCTGAAGCATCTCTGCATCCTCCTCACAGCTCACCCTCCCACCCAACTTTGTATCATCAGCCAATTTGGAGATAATACATTTAGTTCTTCGTTCAAATCATTAATATATAATGTGAACAGTTGGGGTCCTCGCACAGATCCCTGCGGTACCCCACTAGTCACTGCCTGCCAATCGGAAAAATATCCATTTATTCCAATTTTTTGCTTCCTGTCTGCGAACCAGCTTTCACAGAATCATAGAATTTACAGTGCAGAAGGATGCCATTCGGCCCATCGAGTCTCCACCAGCCCTCGGAAACAGCACCCTACTTAAGCCCATGCCTCCACCCTATCCCTGTAACCCCACCTAACCTTTTCTTGGACACTAAGGCCAATTTATCACGGCCAATCCACCTAACCTGCACGTCTTTGGACTGTGGGAGGAAACCGGAGCACCCGGAGGAAACCCACGCAGACACGGGGAGGATGTGCAGACTCCGCACAGATAGTGACCCAAGCTGGGAATCGAACCTGGGACCCTGGAGCTGTGAAGCAATTGTGCTAACCACTGTGCTACTGTGCCGCCCATTCGATGCACCTCAAGACACTATTGGTAATCCCAGGTGCTTTAACTTTACAGATTAATCTGCTCTGTGAGGCCTTGTCGAAAGCCTTCTGAAAGTCTAAATAAACCACATCCACTGGTTCTCCTGGTGCACTCCACAAGTTACATCTTCAAAGAATTCTAGTAGATTTTTCAAGCATGATTTCCCTTTCGTAAATCCATGCTGACTGTCTGATTACTCCTCTGCTTTCCAAAATGCTGAGCTATGAAATCCTTGATAATGGACTCCAGCAACTTCCCCACTACCGACGTTCGGCTCACTGGTCTATAGTTCCCTGTTTTCGCTCTCTCTCTCCCTTTTTGAATCGCGGGGTTACATTCACTACCCTCCAGTCTGTGGGAACCATTCCAGTGTCTAAAGAATTTTGAAAAATGACCACCAATGGATCTATATATTTTTTGTAACTGGAATCCAGTTCAGGAAATTGTTTCTTGTCCAGCAGCTCTCAGTGATTCAGCTGATCACGGACCAGATTCAGCTGATCACGGACCAGATTCAGCTGATCACAGACCAGATTCAGCTGATCACAGACCAGATTCAGCTGATCACGGACCAGGTTCAGCTGATCACGGACCAGATTCAGCTGATCACGGACCAGATTCAGCTGATCACGGACCAGATTCAGCTGATCACAGACCAGATTCAGCTGATCACGGACCAGATTCAGCTGATCACAGACCAGATTCAGCTGATCACAGACCAGATTCAGCTGATCACGGACCAGATTCAGCTGATCACGGACCAGATTCAGCTGATCACGGACCAGATTCAGCTGATCACTGACCAGATTCAGCTGATCACGGACCAGATTCAGCTGATCACGGACCAGATTCAGCTGATCACGGACCAGATTCAGCTGATCACGGACCAGATTCAGCTGATCACGGACCAGATTCAGCTGATCACGGACCAGATTCAGCTGATCACTGGCCTTTGTGCCACAGAAGCCACTGCAGCAAATGTCATCTGAGAGGAGGTGGGACATCACATTGATTCTTATCTAATTCTTGACCTTTACATCTGTCTACCTTGACCAAACCCCCTCTCTGTTCAGACCTTTGTGCCCAGGTTTTCATCCATCATCTGGGTTGGATGGTGGTCGTATCCCTTTGTGCCACGCCGATGGTAACCATAGGTCAGCGTGTGACTTCCACCGCAGCTCCGGACATTCACCGGGAAGTTCTCTATCAGCTCTGAAATTCGCTCCCTGGGCAAAAGGGAAAGAAGGTGATAATGAGGGTCCGATGATAAAGAAATCCTGAAAGAAAATGAGCAGAGCTGGTATTCCTGACCTGATTCCCATCTACATTCTCAACCTTGACCTCAAGTGGTCAATCTCACTTGTATCCCCAACCCTTTCCCAATCACACTCCCTCAGACCCACTCCTTGGAAACGCCTCTCAGATCACTTACAACGACAATTCCAGGCCGCGATCTAACGGCCGGGTTGTGTCCGGCGTGCGAGCCGGTTAGATCGCGGGAGAGGCCAAAACGGGGACCCCATCTGGTTTCCGATCTAAGCGGCTCGCTCCTGTTGGTGGGTTCTGGATCTTGCTGTGCTGAGGTGTCGTTGACAGGATGGACTATCTAACGGCCTCTGGTGATCTAACCCCTGCCCAGCGAGCGGTCACATGGCGTTCTTCAGCACCTATTTCAAAATGTGAAGCCAGCGGGGACTGGAGGAGGGGAGTAGACATCTTTGAAATCGAGCATTCAGCCGGGGGACTGTGGAGATGCTGCCCCAGCACTCGGGAGAGGGGGGGGAGGGGGGGTGGGAGAGCCTCCAAGGGGGACGGGTCCTGTTGGGGTGAATGGGCGCCATCAGTGCGGAGGGTGGGTGTGGGGTGATGGGCTCCTGCGGGTCCAACAGAACACCCACCGGATTGTGTGGACCTACACCAAGGGCCTGCTGCCTGCCCGTCTTACTGAACACCCTCAGGACAGAGCCCTGCTCGTGGTAATATGGTGACGGTCTAACTCCCACTGACAGTGCTGGTCTCTGGCTGCACAGCTGAAAGCTATCGCTAATAGGGAATGGGCAATATTAGTGACATGGACACTTCCCAGCTACAGGTTGTGTTTGCTGCTCGCTCCTGCTGGTGGCTGCAGATGCCTGGAGGCTGCTGTTGCTGTTCCTTCCTTTTCTGTAGCCGGAAAGAAGGACAATATTTCTAAGATACCTGGGTCCTGGAACACCAGGATCTGGGGACATACGAGTCCAGAAGGCAATCTGGTTTGAAGCAAGAAGATGCTGTGGAACCAAATGGCCACCTGATGACGCTGTTGAAGAAATGCTTCTGCAGATTGCTGATGCTTTTCTTGCTGGTGTGGTGAGTGCTGTGTGTAACTGGCACGTCACCTCGGGTTAAACATGCTGGAAGTCAAGGATGTTCAACTGTACCTTGAGCACCAGTGGAATATGTGGATGGCAGGATTTGGTTCTGGTAAGATTGGGCCGTGTGGGAGGGGCCTGCACAGCTGCGGTTCCTGGACGGAGAATGGCACTGATACGTGGAACAAGTCACGCATTGATCATTTCTACGGCAAAGTTCTGGACATGATAACACAATCTCGGTTTATCCTCCGTTTTGTCAAGGAACCTGTGAGGGTGATACATGGGCGGGACTCTCCGGTCTCCGAAATCGCGTTCGTCGATCGGCCGGAGAATCCCCGTTGCCGTCGGTATGGGGGACGGCGCTCCTTTTGCGATGCTCCACCCCGTCCAAAACGGCTTCTTCGCTGAGCACACTGCCCGCCATCGGAACGCTCGCAGGACGTTACCCCTCCCCCCGATGGGCTGAGTTCCCGATGGGGTCGGTCACGTGTGATATTTTTATTTGGCGGCTGCAGACTGAGTCCAGCGCTGATCCGCGGGCAGGGGGGGCTTTGGCGGGGGCTGGCGGTACTAGTAGGGGGTGGCGAGCCTGGCAAAAGGGGGTCAGTATTTAGCAGGCCGGGTCCGTGCTCGGCTGGTTGCTCAGCATGCCTGCTGCAGGCGGCCATGGACCCGGCAATTCTCTGGCCGTATCAGCAACTGGAGCCGATTCCCACACCAGCGGCACCGCTTAGTCTCAATATCGGAGAATCCAGCCCCGTGTGTTTGGCTATTTTTGTGACATTGAGCTGATATATCTTTCCATTGGCAACAATTTGGAACCGTGACATTTCCTTGTTGACTAATGGTTAGTGTGAAATGTGGAATGTTTTGTAGTTGATTTTCAAATCTTTGTTACTATTGACCGTTTAATAAACAAAATATTCTCAAGTGGATTCCTCTGGGCAGACGTCTCGGGCGAGTGTTACTGTCTAGCAACCCAATCAGACTGGGAGGCCTGGACACTGCAGGGGTCAACACGACAGAGGCAGCAGCCAACAATCAAGCAGCCTCGAGCTAGGCCTCAGCACTGCGGCCAGAGGAGTGCATGGATCGGTCCAAGGAGTCTGGGGTCTGGGGCCCTGCTGTGGACAGGCCGTGTGTGCAGAGCGAGTCCTGCTGCTGGCATGGAATCCTGAGGGAAGGCGGAGAAGGATGGTGGGGGTTTGGTGGATTCTCCCAGCGTAGAAGCCAAAACGGATTATCGATCTCTCACACTCTCTAATCCCTCACAGGTTTCACATTGTGGACCCCACGGCAGCTGCTCTCACGGTGCTGGTGGCCGGATCCCGCAGACGGCAGCAACATCAACAGAAGCTCGAGGCAGCTGCCCTGTGCGGAGCCCCACCCCCACCCTGAGGACACAGCCGCCCATCAGGCCAGGGAGGGGCCCAGAGCGGGTCGCTGGTGGTCTGCTGTGACCTCCACAACCTTGCACGTCAGTGGGGCCGAGGTGGAGGAGGAGGGACAAGCGGCCTTGCCTGAGGAGGAGGAGGTGGGGCCGGACCCAGAGGTGCTGCAGGATGGGTCCGGGAAGGACCCGCAGGAGCTGCTGGAGGACAGCTGGTGGCGGTGAGGGTCCGGTGATACCCCGACACTCCGATACCCCGATACCCCGACACTCCGATACCCCGACACCCCGATACCCCGACACCCCGGTACCCTGATACCCCGACACTCCGATACCCCGACACCCCGATACCCCGACACTCCGATACCCCGACACCCCGATACCCCGACACTCCGATACCCCGACACCCCGACACTCCGATACCCCGACACCCCGATACCCCGATACCCCGGTACCCCGATACCCCGACACTCCGATACCCCGACACCCCGATACCCCGACATTCCGATACCCCGACACCCCGATACCCCGACACTCCGATACCCCGACACCCCGATACCCCGATACCCCGACACTCCGATACCCCGACACCCCGACACTCCGATACCCCGACACTCCGATACCCCGACACTCCGATACCCCGACACTCCGATACCCCGACACCCCGACACTCCGACACCCCGACACCCCGATACCCCGACACTCCGATACCCCGACACCCCGATACCCCGACACTCCGATACCCCGACACCCCGATACCCCGATACCCCGACACTCCGATACCCCGATACCCCGACACCCCGATACCCCGATACCCCGACACTCCGATACCCCGATACCCCGATACCCCGACACTCCGATACCCCGACACCCCGATACCCCGACACCCCGATACCCCGACACTCCGACACTCCGATACCCCGATACCCCGACACTCCGATACCCCGACACTCCGATACCCCGATACCCCGACACTCCGATACCCCGACACTCCGATACCCCGACACTCCGATACCCCGATACCCCGACACTCCGATACCCCGACACTCCGATACCCCGACACCCCAATACCCCGATACCCCGACACTCAGACACCCCGGTACCCCGACACCCCGATACCCCGACACCCCAATACCCCGATACCCCGACACTCCGACACCCCGACACTCCGATACCCCGACACCCCGATACCCCGACACCCCGATACCCTGACACTCTGATACTCCGATACCCCGACACCCCGATACCCCGATACTCCAATACCCCGACACCCCGACACTCCGACACCCCGATACCCCGACACCCCGACACTCAATTCTGGTCGCCACACTACCAGAAGGATGTGGAGGCTTTAGAGAGGGTGCAGAAGAGATTTACCAGAATGTTGCCTGGTATGGAGGGCATAAGCTATGAGGAGCGATTGAATAAACTCGGTTTGTTCTCTCTGGAACGAAGGAGGTTGAGGGGCGACCTGATAGAGGTATACAAAATTATGAGGGGCATAGACAGAGTGGATAGTCAGAGGCTTTTCCCCAGGGTAGAGGGGTCAATTACTAGGGGGCATAGGTTTAAGGTGAGAGGGGCAAGGTTTAGAGTAGATGTATGAGGCAAGTTTTTTACGCAGAGGGTAGTGGGTGCCTGGAACTCGCTACCGGAGGAGGTAGTGGAAGCAGGGACGATAGGGACATTTAAGGGGCATCTTGACAAATATATGAATAGGATGGGAATAGAAGGATACGGACCCAGGAAGTGTAGAAGATTGTAGTTTAGTCGGGCAGTATGGTCGGCGCGGGCTTGGAGGGCCGAAGGGCCTGTTCCTGTGCTGTACATTTCTTTGTTCTTTGTTCTTTGTCCGATACCCCGACACCCCGATACCTCGACACTCCAATACCCTGACACTCCGACACCCCGATACCCCAGACCACAACTCTCCAACCAAGCTCCCCTTGCTCCTGCATAGGCTTGGTACATTTTCCTACCGCTTCTCATTAATGCAAATTCTCATTTAACAAAGAGATCTAGGAGTACAGGTTCATAGCTCCTTGAAGGTGGAGTCGCAGGTGGACAGGGTGGTGAAGAAGGCATTCGGCATGCTTGGTTTCATTGGTCAGAACATTGAATACAGGAGTTGGGACGTCTTGTTGAAGTTGTACAAGACATTGGTAGGGCCACACTTGGAATACTGTGTGCAGTTCTGGTCACCCTATTACAGAAAGGATATTATTAAACTGGAAAGAGTGCAGAAAAGATTTACTAGGATGTTGCCGGGACTTGATGGTTTGAGTTATAAGGAAAGGCTGGAGAGACTGGGACTTTTTTCCCTGGAGCGTAGGAGGCTTAGGGGTGATCTTATAGAGGTCTATAAAATAATGAGGGGCATAGATAAGGTAGATAGTCAACATCTTTTCCCAAAGGTAGGGGAGTCTAAAACTAGAGGGCATAGGTTTAAGGTGAGAGGGGAGAGATTCAGAAGGGCCCAGAGGGGCAATTTCTTCACTCAGAGGGTAGTGAGTGTCTGGAATGTGCTGCCAGAGGTAGCAGTAGAGGCGGGTACAATTGTGTCTTTCAAAAAGCATTTAGATAGTTACATGGGTAAGATGGGTATAGAGGGTTATGGGCCAAGTGCGGGCAACTGGGACTAGCTTAATGGTAAAAACTGGGCGGCATGGACTGGTTGGGCCGAAGGGCCTGTTTCCATGCTGTAAACTTCTATGATTCTATGATAATGCGAGGGGCTGTGCCTTTAACCATTTAGGCTCTGCACTAAGTTCCATTTTTAAAATCCTCTATCTCTCCACAACTGTTATACCGCCCCCCCCCCCCCCCCCCACCCCCGGCCGATTTTAGCTGTAAGCCGATTGTTTTGCACAGGCTCCTGCGAAACTCCACCATGATGCTGATGCGCTATGAACACAGTGTTGGTTTTACTGTTGAAATGACAGAGAAACCTCAGAGCAAACAATGTTCTTCCCTCTGAAAGAGTATTCCTGCCACTAATTCCCTTTAATCCAACTGCCAGCATTAACCTCACTACACAAGCAAACACATGCCCTCAATATGCAAGAAATAAACATCACTCATAGAAACATGGAACATGGAAAATAGGAGCAGGAGGCCATTCTGCCCTTCGAGCCATGGCTGATCATCCAATTCAATAGTCTGATCTCGCTTTTCCCATATCCTTTGATCCCCTCCTCCAAGTGCCATATCCAACTGCTTCTTGGAAACATAATGTTTTGGCCTCAACTACTTCCTGTGGTAACGAGTTATTGGGAACATCGTTATTATCTTAATAGGGCAACACAGTAGTAATAGGGCAACCCGGTAGTAATAGGGCAACCCGGTAGTAATAGGGCAACACGGTAGTAATAGGGCAACACGGTAGTAATAGAGCAACACGGTAGTAATAGGGCAACACAGTAGTAATAGGGCAACACAGTAGTAATAGGGCAACCCGGTAGTAATAGGGCAACCCGGTAGTAATAGGGCAACACGGTAGTAATAGGGCAACACGGTAGTAATAGAGCAACACGGTAGTAATAGGGCAACACAGTAGTAATAGGGCAACACAGTAGTAATAGGGCAACACGGTAGTAATAGGGCAACACGGTAGTAATAGGGCAACACGGTAGTAATAGGGCAACACGGTAGTAATAGGGCAACACAGTAGTAATAGGGCAACATGGTAGTAATAGGGCAACATGGTAGTAATAGGGCAACACGGTAGTAATAGGGCAACACAGTAGTAATAGGGCAACACGGTAGTAATAGGGCAACACAGTAGTAATAGGGCAACACGGTAGTAATAGGGCAACACGGTAGTAATAGGGCAACACGGTAGTAATAGGGCAACACGGTAGTAATAGGGCAACACGGTAGTAATAGGGCAACACGGTAGTAATAGGGCAACACAGTAGTAATAGGGCAACACAGTAGTAATAGGGCAACACAATAGCACAATTGCTTCACAGCTCCAGGGTCCCAGGTTCGATTCCTGGCTTGGGTCACTGTGCGGAGTCTGCACGTTCTCCCTGTGTGTGCGTGGGTTTCCTCCGGGTGCTCCGGTTTCCTCCCACAGTCCAAAGATGTGCAGGTTAGGTGGATTGGCCATGTTAACTTGCCCTCAGCTAAGGTGGGGTTACTGGTTTACAGGAACAGGGAGGCGTGGGCTTAAGTGGAGTGCTCGTTCCAAGAGCCGGTTCAGATTCGATGAGCCGAATGGCCTCCTTCTGCACTGTAAATTCTAGGATTCTCTGAGTTTCACATGTTCACCACTCTCTGGGTGAAGACATTTATATATTTTTTAATTCCTTTACTAGATGGGGGCGTCGCTGGTTAGACCAGCATTTTTTGCCAATCCCTAGTTGCCCTTCAGACGGTGGGGGTGAGCTGCCTTCTTGAACCGCTGCGGTCCATGAGGTGTAGGCACACCCACTGTGCTGTTGGGGAGGGAGTTCCAGGATTTTGTCCCAGCGACAGTGAAGGAACGGCCGATATAACGGTCTCCCCCATATCCTCAGACTGTGCCCCCTGGTTCTGGACACCCCCACCATCGGGAACATCCTTCCTGCATCTACCCTGAATAGTCCTGTTAGAATTTTATATGTCTCTATGAGATCCCCCCTTATTCTTCTGAACTCCAGCGAGAACAATCCCAACCTAGTCAATCTCTCCTCATATGACAGTCCCACCATCCCTGGAATCAGTCTGGTAAACCTTCGCTGCGCTCCCTCCACAGCAAGAACATCCTTCCTCAGAGAAGGAGACCAAAACTGCACACAATACTCCAGGTGTGGCCTCACCAAGGCCCTGTATAATTGCAGCAACACATCCCTGCTTCTATACTCGAAACCTCTCGCAATGAAGGCCAACATACCATTAGCCTTCTTTACCGCCTGCTGCACCTGCATGCTTACCTTCAGCGACTGGTGCACAAGGACACCCAGGTCCCGCTGCACACTCCCCTCTCCTAATTTATGGCCATTCAGATAATCATCTGCCTCCCTGTTTT
This sequence comes from Scyliorhinus torazame, assembly GCF_047496885.1. NCBI lineage: Eukaryota > Metazoa > Chordata > Chondrichthyes > Carcharhiniformes > Scyliorhinidae > Scyliorhinus > Scyliorhinus torazame. Next base: position 169,777,094 of record NC_092724.1, read on the forward strand.
TGCTCCCAAAGTGAATAATCTCGGGCGAGATTCCCCCAGCCCTGGGACGGGCCGGAGAATCCCCGCGAACGGGCCACGCTGCCCCGATGTCGGTGTGGTTGGTGCTGCCCCGGTCGCGAGCCGCTCTACGCGGCCAGCACGCCGATTCTCCGGCACGGATGGGCCGAGCGGCCGTAAGAAAAGAACCGCGTCCCGCCGGCGCCGTTCTAACCTGCTCTGGACCGGCGGGACCTCGACGTTGAGGGGTCGGATGGCAGCCTGTGGGGGGGGGGGGGGGGGGGTGACCCTGAGGGGGGGCCACTGAAGGCCACTGCGTGGATCCCGCGGTGCGCAGTTCGCGCCGCGTTCAGCAGCTGGAGAGGTGCGAACTAGTCCAGCGCTGTGCTAGCCCCCTGTAGGGGCCAGAATTAGTCATGGGGTTGGCCCGTTCACACCGTCGTAAAATGCGACAGCGTTTATGGTGCTGTGGACACTCCGTGAATCCCGCCCCTCATAATTCTCCACATTATACCGCATCTGCCATTCATTTTCCCACTCACTCAACTTGTCCAAATCACACTGAAGGATCTCTGTATCCCCCTCACAGCTCACCCTCCCACCCAACTTGGTGTCAGCTGCAAATTTGGAGACATTACATTTTGTTCCCTCATCTAAATCATTGATATATATTGTGAATAGCTGGGGTCCCAGCACCGATCCCTGCGATACCCCACTGGTCACTGCCTGCCTGTCACTGGGGTCCCAGCACCGATCCCTGCGATACCCCACTGGTCACTGGCTGCCAATTTGAAAAAGGCCCGTTAATTTCTAGTCTTTGTCTCCTGTCTGCCAACCAGCTTTCTATCCACCTCAATACACTGCCCCTAATCCTATGCGCTTAATTTCACACGCTAATCTTTTATGCGGGACTTTGTCAAAAGCTTTCTGAAATTCCAAATAAACCACATCCTTGTCAACTCTGCTAGTTACAGCCTCGAAGAATTCCAGTAGATTTGTCGAGCATGATTTCCCATCATAAATCCAGCCTGACTCTGTCCGATCCTGCCACTGCTTTCTCAGTGCTCGGCTATAAAACCTTTGATAATTGATTCTAGAATTTTCCCCACTACCAACATCAGGCTGACTGGTCTATAATTCCCTGTTTTCTCTCTACCTCCCTTTTTAAACAGTGGAGTTACATTCGCCACCCTCCAATCTGCAGGAACTGTCCCAGAGTCCATAGAATCCTGGAAGATGACCACCAATGTATCCACTATTTCTAGAGCCTGTTCCTTAAGCGCTCTGGGATGAAGATGACCAGGCCCTGGGGATTTATCAGCCTTCAATCCCAATTTCCCCCTAATATTGATCTCCTTCAGTTCCTCCCTCTCACTAAACACTGCTTTCCCCAACATTTCTGGTATCTGATTTGTGCCCTCATTTGTGAAGACAGAATCAAAGTATGTGTTTCGTTACTCAGCCATTTCTTTGTCCCCTATAATACAGTCTCCTGTTTCTGACTGTAAGGGACCTACATTTGTCTTCACCAATCTTTTTCTCTTTATGTACCTATAGAAACTTTTACAGTCAGTTTCTATATTCCCTGCCAGCTTACTCTCGTACTGTACTTTCCCCTTCTTAATCAATCCCCTGGTCCTTCTTTGCTGAATTCTAAACTGCTCCCGATCCTCAGACCTGTTGTTTGTCTTGGCCAATTTGTATGCTCCTTGGATTGAATACTATCCCTAATTTCCTTGTAAGCCATGGATTGGCCAACTTTCCCGTTTTACTTTTGTGTCAGACAGGAATGAACAGTTGTTGCAGTTCCTCCATGCGGTGCTTGAATGTTTGCCGCTGTCTATCCCCTGTCATCCCTTTCAGCAACATTCCCCTATTGATCAAAGCCAACTCATGCCTGATATCATCGTAGTTCCCTTTATTAAGATTCAGGATTCTAGTCTCAAAATCAACTACTTCACTCTCCATCTGGATGAAACATTCCATCATGTTATGGTCGCTCATCCCCAAGGGGTCTCGCACAGCCAGATTGTCAATGATTCCCCTCTCATTACACAGCACCCAGTCTAAGATGGCCTGCTCTCTCGTTGGTTCCTCAACATATTGGTCCAGAAAACCATCCCGTGTACACTCCAGGAATTCCTCCTCTACGGTATTATGGTTAATTTGATTTGCCCAATCTATATGCAGATTAAAGTCACCCATAATTACAGATGTTCCTTTATTGCACGCGTCTCTAATTTCCTGTTTAATGCCATTCCCAACATCAGCACTGCAGTTTGGGGGTCTGTATCCGATGCCCACTAATGTTTTTTGCCCCTTGGTATTTCTCAGCTCTCCCCAGACTCCACATAGTCAGAGCCAATATCCTCCCTCACTATTCTGTTAATTTCCTCTTTAACCAGCAATGCCACTTCACCACCTTTTCCTTTTTGTCTGTCCTTCCTAAATACTAAATACCTTTGGATATTCAGTCCCCATCCCTGGTCACCCTGCAGCCATGTCTCCGTAATCCCAATTATATCCATTTACGTCTATTTCTGCAATTAGATCATCCACGTCACGGCGAATGCTCCACGTGTTAAGGCACAAATCTTTTAAACTTGTCTTTTTACCATCACTTGTCTCATTCCCAATATTTTTCACTGGGGCCCTGTTGGAATCTTGGTTTGTCTGCCTATCACTTTTCTTATTCTCCTTTTTGTCTTTCATTTTTGTCCATGTTTCCTCCTCCTCTGACTCCTTGAATAGGTTCCCATTCTCTGCCAGATTAGTTTAAACCCTCACCAGCCACTCGAGCAAATACTCCCCCTGGGACATCAGTCCCGGTCGTGCCCAGGTGTAACCCGTCCAGTTTGTGCAGGTCCCTCCTCTCCCAGAATCGGTCCCAATGCCCCGGAAACTGAAACCCAGGATGCAATTCTCCGCCCACGTTGCGCTCAAGGGAGAGGACTGTGCAGCCGGAGAGTTTCGGGAGAGGCCACCAGCAAGCTTCCTGACAGACTCCATGTCTCCCGGGATTCGCCGGAGTCCTGCGAGACGGCGGAGTCGGGAACCCACCCCAAATGGGCGGGACCAGATGATGCTCGTGGATGTAGGTCGTATACCTCCTTCGAATCTCCGGACTCCACAGGGAGGCTCAAACATGGACCAGGTGGAACGGAACCCGGAGGGTCTCCCGGGTCACCAGTGCAGGGTGGCCCCCTGGCCCTCCTCTGGGAACATGGGCACCTTGGCACTGCCAAGCCAGCAGGAGCACTGCCTGGGTGCCAGTGCAAGGGTCAGGGGGCGAGGGGGTCATGTCCATGAAAGGAGTGTGGAGGGGCGTTTGAAGGGTGGTGGTAAGTAGGGGCTTCCGGGAGGTTGGAGGGTGACAGGTGGGGGTCCTGGAAGGGAGAGGCTGCTGTAAGGGGGCTTGGGGGTGCCTGAAGAGGGCGGCCCCCCAGTGACCCCATAGTGGGGGTGTCCTCACTTGGGGTGTGTGGGCAGTCCCCATGTGTGTGGGGGGTGACATTGCCCATGTGTGTGGGGGTGACATTGCCCATGTGTGTGGGAGTGACATTGCCCATGGGTGTGGGGGTGACATTGCCCATGTGTGTGGGGGTGACATTGCCCATGGGTGGGGGATGATGATCCACAAGCTCACGTGTAGATGTGAGCAGTAAATGTGTGTACTCAGTATGTGAGCAGTGAATGTGTATACTCAGTATGTGAGCAGTAAATGTGTGTACTCAGTATGTGAGCAGTAAATGTGTATACTCAGTATGTGAGCAGTGAATGTGTATACTCAGTATGTGAGCAGTGAATGTGTATACTCAGTATGTGAGCAGTGAATGTGTATACTCAGTATGTGAGCAGTAAATGTGTGTACTCAGTATGTGAGCAGTAAATGTGTATACTCAGTATGTGAGCAGTGAATGTGTATACTCAGTATGTGAGCAGTAAATGTGTATACTCAGTATGTGAGCAGTGAATGTGTATACTCAGTATGTGAGCAGTAAATGTGTATACTCAGTATGTGAGCAGTAAATGTGTATACTCAGTATGTGAGCAGTGAATGTGTATACTCAGTATGTGAGCAGTAAATGTGTGTACTCAGTATGTGAGCAGTGAATGTGTATACTCAGTATGTGAGCAGTAAATGTGTGTACTCAGTATGTGAGCAGTAAATGTGTATACTCAGTATGTGAGCAGTGAATGTGTATACTCAGTATGTGAGCAGTAAATGTGTGTACTCAGTATGTGAGCAGTGAATGTGTATACTCAGTATGTGAGCAGTAAATGTGTGTACTCAGTATGTGAGCAGTAAATGTGTATACTCAGTATGTGAGCAGTGAATGTGTATACTCAGTATGTGAGCAGTGAATGTGTATACTCAGTATGTGAGCAGTAAATGTTTATACTCAGTATGTGAGCAGTAAATGTGTATACTCAGTATGTGAGCAGTAAATGTGTGTACTCAGTATGTGAGCAGTAAATGTGTATACTCAGTATGTGAGCAGTAAATGTGTATACTCAGTATGTGAGCAGTAAATGTGTATACTCAGTATGTGTGCAGCAAGGTGGATACAGAACTGGCTAGGCCATAGAAGGCAGAGGGTAGCAATGGAGGGATGCTTTTCTAATTGGAGGGCTGTGACCAGTGGTGTTCCACAGGGATCAGTGCTGGGACCTTTGCTCTTTGTAGTATATATAAATGATTTGGAGGAAAATGTAACTGGTCTGATTAGTAAGTTTGCAGACGACACAAAGGTTGGTGGAATTGCGGATAGCGATGAGGACTGTCTGAGGATACAGCAGGATTTAGATTGTCTGGAGACTTGGGCGGAGAGATGGCAGATGGAGTTTAACCTGGACAAATGTGAGGTAATGCATTTTGGAAGGGCTAATGCAGGTAGGGAATATACGGTGAATGGTAGAACCCTCAAGAGTATTGAAAGTCAAAGAGATCTAGGAGTACTGGTCCACAGATCACTGAAAGGGGCTACACAGGTGGAGAAGGTAGTCAAGAAGGCATACGGCATGCTTGCCTTCATTGGCCGGGGCATTGAGTATAAGAATTGGCAAGTCATGTTGCAGCTGTATAGAACCTTAGTTAGGCCACACTTGGAGTATAGTGTTCAATTCTGGTCGCCACACTACCAGAAGGATGTGGAGGCTTTAGAGAGGGTGCAGAAGAGATTTACCAGAATGTTGCCTGGTATGGAGGGCATAAGCTATGAGGAGCGATTGAATAAACTCGGTTTGTTCTCACTGGAACGAAGGAGGTTGAGGGGCGACCTGATAGAGGTATACAAAATTATGAGGGGCATAGACAGAGTGGATAGTCAGAGGCTTTTCCCCAGGGTAGAGGGGTCAATTACTAGGGGGCATAGGTTTAAGGTGAGAGGGGCAAAGTTTAGAGTAGATGTACGAGGCAAGTTTTTTACGCAGAGGGTAGTGGGTGCCTGGAACTCACTACCGGAGGAGGTAGTGGAGGCAGGGACGATAGGGACATTTAAGGGGCATCTTGACAAATATATGAATAGGATGGGAATAGAAGGATACGGACCCAGGAAGTGTAGAAGATTGTAGTTTAGTCGGGCAGTATGGTCGGCACGGGCTTGGAGGGCCGAAGGGCCTGTTCCTGTGCTGTACATTTCTTTGTTCTTTGTTCTTTGTAAATGTGTGTACTCAGTATGTGAGCAGTAAATGTGTGTACTCAGTATGTGTGCAGTAAATGTGTATACTCAGTATGTGAGCAGTAAATGTGTATACTCAGTATGTGAGTAGTAAATGCGTATGCTCAGTATGTGAGCAGTAAATGTGTATACTCAGTATGTGAGCAGTAAATGTGTATACTCAATATGTGAGCAGTAAAGGAGTATACTCAGTATGTAAGCAGTAAATGTGTATACTCATTTTGTGAGCAGTAAATGTATATACTCAGTATGTGAGCAGTAAATGTGAGCAGTAAATGTGAGCAGTAGATGTGTATACTCAGTATGTGAGCAGTAAATGTGTGTACTCAGTATGTGAGCAGTAAAAGTGTATACTCAGTATGTGTGCAATAAATGTGTATACTCAGTATGTGAGCAGTAAATGTGTGTACTCAGTATGTGTGCAGTAAATGTGTATACACAGAATGTGAGCAGTAAATGTGTATACTCAGTATGTGTGCAGTAAATGTGTATACTCAGTATGTGAGCAGTAAATGTGTGTACTCAGTGTGTGCAGTAAATGTATATACTCAGAGTGTGCAGTAAATGTGTATACTCAGTATGTGAGCAGTAAATGTGTATACTCAGTATGTGAGCAGTAAATGTGTATACTCAGTATGTGAGCAGTAAATGTGAATACTCAGTATGTGAGCAGTAAATGTATATACTCAGGATGTGAGCAGTAAATGTGAATACTCAGTATGTGAGCAGTAAATGTATATACTCAGGATGTGAGCAGTAAATGTGTATACTCAGTATGTGAGCAGTAAATGTGTATACTCAGTATGTGAGCAGTAAATGTGTATACTCAGTATGTGGGCAGTAAATGAGTATACTCAGTATGTGAGCAGTAAATGTGTATACTCAGTATGTGAGCAGTAAATGTGAATACTCAGTATGTGAGCAGTAAATGTGTGTACTCAGTATGTGAGCAGTAAATGTATATACTCAGTGTGTGCAGTAAATGTGTATACTCAGTTTGTGAGCAGTAAATGTGTATACTCAGTATGTGAGCAGTAAATGTGTATACTCAGTATGTGAGCAGTAAATGTTTATACTCAGTATGTGAGCAGTAAATGTGTATACTCAGTATGTGAGCAGTAAATGTGTATAATCAGTATGTGAGCAGTAAATGTGTATACTCAGTATGTGTGCAGTAAATGTGTGTACTCAGTATGTGAGCAGTAAATGTGTATACTCAGTATGTGAGTAGTAAATGTGTATGCTCAGTATGTGAGCAGTAAATGTGTATACTCAGTATGTGAGCAGTAAATGTGTATACGCAGTATGTGAGCAGTAAATGTATATACTCAGTGTGTGCAGTAAATGTGTATACTCAGTTTGTGAGCAGTAAATGTGTATACTCAGTATGTGAGCAGTAAATGTGTATACTCAGTATGTGTGCAGTAAATGTTTATACTCAGTATGTGTGCAGTAAATGTGTATACTCAGTTTGTGAGCAGTAAATGTGTATACTCAGTATGTGAGCAGTAAATGTGTATACTCAGTATGTGTGCAGTAAATGTGTATACTCAGTATGTGAGCAGTAAATGTGTATACTCAGTATGTGAGCAGTAAATGTGTATACTCAGTATGTGAGCAGTAAATGTATTTACTCAGTGTGTGCAGTAAATGTGTATACTCAGTTTGTGAGCAGTAAATGTGTATACTCAGTATGTGAGCAGTAAATGTGTATACTTAGTGAGTGTGCAGTAAATGTTTATACTCAGTATGTGATCAGTAAATGTGTATACTCAGTATGTGAGCAGTAAATGTGTATACTCAGTATGTGAGCAGTAAATGTGTATACTCAGTATGTGAGCAGTAAATGTGTGTACTCAGTATGTGAGCAGTAAATGTGTATACTCAGTATGTGTGCAGTAAATGTGTATACTCAGTATGTGAGCAGTAAATGTATATACTCAGTATGTGAGCAGTAAATGTGTATACTCAGTATGTGAGCAGTAAATGTGTATACTCAGTATGTGAGCAGTAAATGCGCGTACTCAGTGTGTGAACAGTAAATGTGTGTACTCAGTGAGTGTGCAGTAAATGTGTATACTCAGTATGTGAGCAGTAAATGTGTGTACTCAGTATGTGAGCAGTAAATGTGTATACTCAGTATGTGAGCAGTAAATGTGTATACTCAGTATGTGAGCAATAAATGTGTATACTCAGTATGTGAGCAGTAAATGTGTACACTCAGTATGTGTGCAGTAAATGCGTGTACTCAGTATGTGTGCAATAAACGTGTATACTCAGTATGTACGCAGTAAATGTGTATACTCAGTATGTGAGCAGTAAATGTGTATACTCAGTATGTGTGCAGTAAATGTGTATACTCAGTATGTGTGCAGTAAATGTGTGTACTCAGTATGTGAGCAGTAAATGTGTATACTCAGTATGTGAGCAGTAAATGTGTATACTCAGTAGGTGAGCAGTAAATGTGTATACTCAGTATGTGAGCAGTAAATGTGTGTACTCAGTGTGTGTGCAGTAAATGTGCGTACTCAGTATGTGTGCAGTAAATGTGCATACACAGTATGTGTGCAGTAAATGTGTATACTCTGTATGTGAGCAGTAAATGCATGTAATCAGTATGTGAGCAGTAAATGTGTATACTCAGAATGTGAGCAGTAAATGTGCATACTCAGTATGTGTGCAGTAAATGTGTATACTCAGTATGTGAGCAGTAAATGTGTATACTCAGTATGTGAGCAGTAATTGTGTGTACTCAGTATGTGCGCAGTAAATGTGTATACTCAGTGTGTGTGCAGTAAATGTGTGTACTCAGTATGTGTGCAGTAAATGTGCATACTCAGTATGTGTGCAGTAAATGTGTATACTCTGTATGTGAGCAGTAAATGCATGTAATCAGTATGTGAGCAGTAAATGTGTATACTCAGTATGTGAGCAGTAAATGCGCGTACTCAGTATGTGTGCAGTAAATGTGTATACTCAGTATGTGTGCAGTATGTGTATACTCAGTATGTGAGCAGTAAATGTGTGTACTCAGTATGTGCGCAGTAAATGTGTGTACTCAGTATGTGTGCAGTAAATGTGTATACTCAGTATGTGAGCAGTAAATGCGTATACTCAGTATGTGAGCAGTAAATGTGTATACTCAGTATGTGAGCAGTAAATGTGTATATTCAGTATGTGAGCAGTAAATGTGTATACTCAGTATGTGAGCAGTAAATGTGTGTGCTCAGTATGTGAGCAGTAAATATGTGTACTCAGTGTGTGAGCAGTAAATGTGTATACTCAGTATGTGAGCAGTAAATGCGTGTACTCAGTATGTGAGCAGTTAATGTGTATACTCAGTATGTGAGCAGGAAATGTGTATACTCAGTATGTGAGCAGTAAATGTGTGTACTCAGTGTGTGCAGTAAATGTGTGTACTCAGTATGTGAGCAGTAAATGTGTATACTCAGTATGTGAGCAGTAAATGTGAATACTCAGTATGTGAGCAGTAAATGTATATACTCAGTATGTGAGCAGTAAATGTATATACTCTGTATGTGAGCAGTAAATGTGTATACTCTGTATGTGAGCAGTAAATGTGTATACTCAGTATGTGAGCAGTAAATGTATATACTCTGTATGTGTGCAGTAAATGTGTATACTCAGTATGTGTGCAGTAAATATGTATACTCAGTATGTGAGCAGTAAATGTATATACTCTGTATGTGTGCAGTAAATGTGTGTACTCAGTATGTGAGCAGTAAATGTATATACTCAGTGTGTGCAGTAAATGTGTATACTCAGTTTGTGAGCAGTAAATGTGTATACTCAGTATGTGAGCAGTAAATGTGTATGCTCAGTATGTGTGCAGTAAATGTGTATACTCAGTGTGGGCAGCAAATGTGTATACTCAGAATGTGAGCAGCAAATGTATATACTCATTATCTGAGCAGTAAATGTGTATACTCAGTATGTGAGCAGTAAATGTATATACTCAGTATGTGAGCAGTAAATGTGTATACTCAGTATGTGAGCAGTAAATGCGCGTACTCAGTGTGTGTGCAGTAAATGTGCATACTCAGTATGTGAGCAGTAAATATGTATACTCAGTATGTGAGCAGTAAATGTGTATACTCAGTATGTGTGCAGTAAATATGTATACTCAGTATGTGAGCAGTAAATGCACGTACTCAGTATGTGAGCAGTAAATGTGTATACTCAGTATGTGTGCAGTAAATGTGTATACTCAGTATGTGAGCAGTAAATGTGTGTACTCAGTATGTGTGCAGTAAATGTGTGTACTCAGTATGTGAGCAGTAAATGTGTATACTCAGTATGTGAGCAGTAAATATGTATACTCAGTATGTGTGCAGTAAATGTGTATACTCAGTATGTGAGCAGTAAATGTGTATACTCAGTATGTGTGCAGTAAATGTGTATACTCAGTATGTGAGCAGTAAATGCGCGTACTCAGTATATGAGCAGTAAATGTGTGTACTCAGTGTGTGTGCAGTAAATGTGTATACTCAGTATGTGAGCAGTAAATGCGCGTACTCAGTATATGAGCAGTAAATGTGTGTACTCAGTGTGTGTGCAGTAAATGTGTATACTCAGTATGTGAGCAGTAAATGTGTATACTCAGTATGTGAGCAGTAAATGTGTATACTCAGTATGTGAGCAGTAAATGTGTACACTCAATATGTGAGCAGTAAATGTGTATACTCAGTATGTGAGCAGTAAATGTGTATACTCAGTATGTGAGCAGTAAATGTGTACACTCAATATGTGAGCAGTAAATGTGTATACTCAGTATGTGAGCAGTAAATGTGTATACTCATACTTGGGATAGGCAGGTGATTTGTGATGCAGAACAAGGCCAGCAGCGCGGGTTCAATTTCTGTACCAGCCTCCCCGAACAGGCGCCGGAATGTGGCGACTAGGGGCTTTTCACAGTAACTTCAGTGCCGTGTTAATGTGAGCCTATTTGTGACAATAAAGATTATTATTATTATTATTAAATGTCTGTACTCATTTTGCGAGCAGTTAACATGCTTACTCATCTGCGTACAGAAACACTAATGCAAGCAGCCACTGCATTGGTACATTAGGAACTAATGTACGTTTGCATTCAGCGCAGTCACTGCACACTCAGAACACAAACAACACGTGCTCTCAGTAACTGAGCTTTCAGCATGAAGGTGAAAATTCAACTTCCTAACTTGGAATTAGCCAGGGCGGTGAGTGCAGGATAATAATAATAATAATCTTTATTGTCACAAGTAGGCTTACATTAACACGGCAATGAAGTTACTGTGAAAAACCCCTAGTCTCCACAATCCGCCGCCTGTTCGGGTCACTGAGGGAGAATTGAGAATGTCCAAATTATCCAACAGCACATCTTTCGGGACTTGTGGGAGGAAACCGGAGCACCCGGAGGAAACCCACGCAGACACGGGGAGAACGTGCAGACTCCGCGCAGACAGTGACCCAGCGGGGAATCGAACCTGGGACCCTGGAGCTGTGAAGCAATTGTGCTGACCACTGTGCTACCCTGAGAGATGCAACATTGAGGAACCCCGACAATGGAATATTACCAGAAAATCAGATCTTTGGATGAAGAAGCCACAATCCATTCTCCAGTGATCCCCATATCACCCAGATAACCGCCCGGAGCCCATATCACCCAGATAACCGCCCGGAGCCCATATCACCCAGATAACCGCCCGGACAATCGTTTCGCCCAGACCCTCATTTCCCGTGGACCCCAATATTCAACCAGGGACCCCCACATCCTCCAGACATCCATATTCAGGGGCCCAAGTGAATTAAAGGAATCGCAGGAACTCCGTTTGGAATTCTGACTCCAACATGTGGCCATTGCTGAATATTCCAGATTAATCCGGATCTGGCTGAATTTGTCTGTTTTCTGAAAGCTGACAGTCAAATAATTTAAATCACTTCCTTTTACCAGGTCAGGTGTGGGTCAATTATGTCGGGAATTTGCGACATTGACTGAAGTCCACCTGCGATAAAGTGAAACAGCTCAGGAGCCGGAATCTCACTCGGGGACTGATCCTGGTTCAGGCCAGGTGTTGAGACGGGGGTTGGGTGGGTGTGGGGAGGGGGAGGGGGAGGGGGTGGGGAGAGGGGGCTGGGTGTGGGGAGGGGGAGGGTGAGTGGGAGAGGGGGGAGTGGGTGGGGAGAGGGGGCTGGGTTTGGGGAGGGGGAGGGGGAGGTGGAGGGGGAGTGGGTGGGGAGAGGGGGCTGGGTGTGGGGAGGGGGAGGGGGAGAGGGGGGAGTGGGTGGGGAGAGAGGGCTGGGTGTGGGGAGGTGAGGCTGTGGGGAGGGGGAGCTGGGTGTGGGAGGGGGAGGGGGAGTGGGTGGGGAGAGGGGGCTGGGTGTGGGAGGGGGAGGGGGAGAGGGGGGAGTGGGTGGGGAGAGGGGGCTGGGTGTGGGGAGGGGAGGCTGTGGGGAGGGGGAGCTGGGTGTGGGAGGGGGAGGGGGAGTGGGTGGGGAGAGGGGGCTGGGTGTGGGGAGGGGGAGAGGGGGGAGTGGGTGGGGAGAGAGGGCTGCGTGTGGGGAGGGGAGGCTGTGGGGAGGGGAGGCTGTGGGGAGGGGAGGCTGTGGGGAGGGGGAGCTGGGTGTGGGAGGGGGAGAGGGAGGGGGAGAGGGGGGAGTGGGTGGGGAGAGGGGGCTGGGTGTGGGGGGCTGCGGGTGTGGGGAGGGCGAGTGTGGGGGGGTGGTTGTTGGGAGGGGGGTGGGGCTGGGTGTGGGGAGGGGGGTCAAGTGCGGGCAGGGGGTGTGGGGCTGGGTGTGGGGAGGGGGGGGTCGAGTGTGGGGAGGGGGGGTTGGAAGTGGGGGGTGTGGAGCGGGGTGGGCTGTGGGGAGGGGGGCTGGGTGTGGGGAGGGGGAGGGGGAGAGAGGGGAGTGGGTGGGGAGAGGGGGCTGGGTGTGGGTGTGGGGCAGGTGTGGGGGGGTGTGGGGAGGGGGGTCGAGTGCGGGGAGGGGGTGTGGGGTTGGGTGTTGGGAGGGGGGGTTGGGTGTTGGTGGGGGAGTGGGGCTGGGTGTGGGGAGAGGGGGTCGAGTGTGGGGAGGGGGGTTGGAAGTGGGGGTGTGTGGAGAGGGGTGGGCTGTGGGGAGCGGGGCTGGGTGTGGGGAGGCGGAGGGGGAGAGAGGGGAGTGGCTGGGGAGAGGGGGCTGGGTGTGGGGCGTGTGAGTGTGGGGGGGCGGTTGTGTGCGGGGAGGGGGGGTGAGTGTGGTGGGGGGGTGGGGGGGTGAGTGTGGTGGTGGTGGGGGGGTGTTGTGGGGAGGGGGCCGGGGGCACATTCACTGCATGACTCAGGTCTTGTGCCTGTGCAGTAGGTGTTTTGTGTGTAAGTGACCGGTCTCCTCATACTCACGATTTGATGATTCTCTCAAACACTCTGCGAGGAGGGGATGATGCTGGACAGCCTATATGAAGAAGGGGCCTCATAAACGGACTCACTGCCTTGATTGAACCCTTAAAATGGCTCTGAACCCTCGCTATCTGCCTGCAAAGGTTAATGTGCAGACGTTGCATACACGTAATGTTCTTTTCCATTCTGGCTCTGCTTGTTCTCTGGCTGTTAATAGGGAAAGACGGTGTTAACATTCTCGGGATTGATCAAACAGCACGAGAGGCAGTGTGAGGGGACCATATTAAAAATATCTCAATCTATTAAAAACTTATTCTAATGCATTAAAACACAGTCAGTGAGCCGCGTCCTGGGAGCCTCAGCCACTCAGCATACTCTGTCAGATGTTTAACAGAGGTGAATACCAATGAGTTTAGCTGGAATGGGCCGTCCGGTATCTGAGTTTCCCCCCTCAACACACAGGGCCTGATACCCAGACATGGGGTGATTCTCATTATTCCTTAAGTACTCTGGTCAAAATTCATCAAGACAGATTTTGTCAAGAAACGTCAGCTGAGACCTGCTTGTCCTGACTTCTGTGAACTTTCCTGCCGGGTTTGGGGAAGTGAGAAATCCAGCTCGGCAGCTTGAGGAAAAACACCACATCTGGCCCACATCTGGCCCATTCGATCTGAGTGGTGTTGAACTCTAGGTTAAACAGCCTTTAACTGAGCTCAGCTTCCCCCAGCAGCGAACAGTCAGTCCTCTCTCCCACAGACAGGCCAGTGCGAGTGACATGTTTGGAACCTGAGGGTAAAACTGGCCATGGTTCACCCAGTTTGCACCATGAGGGGTTCTCACAGAGTAACATTACCCCTGATTGAACTGCGCCTTCCTGTAACCTGATGGGAACAAACTCTGTAACAGACGGGGGTTCCCTGCGAGGCTGTGTCAGAGGCTGTCAGTCACTTACCCTTTACTCCTTCGGCGAGAGTCATCAGCATCATAGCGATTGGAGCGATACCCCGGGGCGGGAGTGCTCGGGATTGCGAATGACAGCACATTCCTAAAGAGGAGGGACAAGTGGAAAGACAGAACCAGAAATAGACTCACATCCTGAAATGGTCACATCCATAATCCAGTTCAGCAACAAATTGCTGCGATGAAGGGTTAATGTCGTCAGGAACGGTTCGACTGTTGGGTTTGATCCTAATGAAATGTAAAGGACCACCCGGGGGCTCGACAGGGTGGATGCTGGGATAACGTTTCACCTCGAGGGAATAGCGGAATTCTCCATCGCCGGGATCCTCCAGTCCGCCGGCAGCAACCCCCCCCAGGGTTTCCCAACATTCCTGACGGCGTGGGGGTGGCCACAATGGGAAACGCCATTGACCGGTCTGCCGTACGGAGAATCCCGCTGTCGGCGAGGGAGCGCCGTGACGGAAAACCAGTCGGCCGTACGGAGAATCCCGCTGTCGGCGAGGGAGCGCCGTGACGGAAAACCAGTCTGCCGTACGGAGAATCCCGCTGTCGGCGAGGGAGCGCCGTGACGGAAAACCAGTCTGCCGTACGGAGAATCCCGCTGTCGGCGAGGGAGCGCCGTGACGGAAAACCAGTCTGCCGTACGGAGAATCCCGCTGTCGGCGAGGGAGCGCCGTGACGGAAAACCAGTCTGCCGTACGGAGAATCCCGCTGTCGGCATCTCCAATCGAACATGGAGATAGGAAGAGTTTTTCTCAGAGGATTGTTATTCTGTGTCTCCCTTTCCCAGCGAGAGTGGAGGCGGGCTGGTAGAATATTTGTCATCCTCAACTATGAAGATTCTCTCGTCAGTTAAGATTGTCAAGGACGGGGGGAGGGAGGAGGGTAGAGGCGAGAATGACCCCCCACCCTCAGCATCGTGATAGCCCCCACCCTCAGCACCGTGAGAGCCCCCACCCTCAGCACCGTGATAGCCCCCACCCTCAGCACCGTGAGAGCCCCCACCCTCAGCACCGTGATAGCCCCCACCCTCAGCACCGTGCGGATAGCCCCCACCCTCAGCACCGTGAGAGCCCCCACCCTCAGCACCGTGATAGCCCCCACCCTCAGCACCGTGAGAGCCCCCACCCTCAGCACCGTGATAGCCCCCACCCTCAGCACCGTGCGGATAGCCCCCACCCTCAGCACCGTGAGAGCCCCCACCCTCAGCACCGTGATAGCCCCCACCCTCAGCACCGTGAGAGCCCCCACCCTCAGCATCATGAGAGCCCCCACCCTCGGCACCGTGAGAGCCCCCACCCTCAGCACCGTGATAGCCCCCACCCTCGGCACCGTGAGAGCCCCCACCCTCAGCATCGTGAGAGCCCCCACCCTCGGCACCGTGAGAGCCCCCACCCTCAGCACCGTGATAGCCCCCACCCTCAGCACCGTGCGAGCCCCCACCCTCAGCACCGTGATAGCCCCCACCCTCAGCACCGTGAGAGCCCCCACCCTCAGCACCGTGATAGCCCCCACCCTCAGCACCGTGCGGATGGCACTGAGGGTGGTGGGGCTAACTTGTGCTTTATAAATCTATGTGGTTTTGATTTTTGTCTGATATCTTTTGTGTACCGTACAATTAACATCTAATTAACATACAATTAACATCTAATTAACATGCAGTTACCATATAATTAACAGTCATATTTTGGAATTAATCTGAGCCACAGTTTGGCCAATCAGGAGCTGAGCCACAGTTTGGCCAATCAGGAGCTGAGCCACAGTTTGGCCAATCAGGAGCTGAGCCACAGTTTGGCCAATCAGGAGCTGAGCCACAGTTTGGCCAATCAGGAGCTGAGCCACAGTTTGGCCAATCAGGAGCTGAGCCACAGTTTGGCCAATCAGGAGCTGAGCCACAGTTTGGCCAATCAGGAGCTGAGCCACAGTTTGGCCAATCAGGAGCTGAGCCACAGTTTGGCCAATCAGGAGCTGAGCCACAGTTTGGCCAATCAGGAGCTGAGCCACAGTTTGGCCAATCAGGAGCTGAGCCATAGTTTGGCCAATCAGCAGTGGAGAATGAGTTGTTACTTACGGGCCAGAGGGCAGCTTGATGTCCATCGGTCGGTCACAGGAGAGGCAGTGGAAATGGCTGATGAGCTGCCTGTGGAGAGAGGGCGGAGGGTGAATCAGACCCGGGGTGGGAGCAGCAACAGCCCGGAGATCCCGGAGATCCCGGTTCGGACAGCCCGGCGATCCCGGCCCGGACTGCCCGGACAGCCCGGAGATCCCGGCCCGGACAGCCCGGAGATCCCGGAGATCCTGGCCCGGACAGCCTGGAGATCCCGGCCCGGACAGCCCGGAGATCCCGGCCCGGTAATTGTTACTTAAAATATTTCTGCGATTCTCTGAAAATCAAAACAAAACTGGAAAAAAAAACAGACTTTACATTGGACAGAGAGTCAGTGTGTGTGAGGGTGTGTGTGAGGGTGTGTGTGAGGGTGTGTGTGAGGGAGTGTGTGAGGGTGTGTGTGAGGGAGTGTGTGAGGGAGTGTGTGAGGGTGTTTGTGAGGGAGTGTGTGAGGGTGTGTGTGAGGGAGTGTGTGAGGGTGTGTGTGAGGGTGTGTGTGAGGGTGTGTGTGAGGGTGTGTGTGTGAGGGGGTGTGTGAGGGTGTGTGTGAGGGAGTGAGTGATGGTGTGTGTGAGGGTGTGTGTGTGAGGGTGTGTGCGTGAGGGTGTGTGTGTGGGGGGGTGTGAGGGGGTGTGTGAGGGTGTGTGTGAGGGAGTGTGTGAGGGTGTGTGTGAGGGAGTGTGTGAGGGAGTGTGTGAGGGTATGTGTGTGAGGGTGTGTGTGTGAGGGTGTGTGTGTGGGGGTGTGTGAGGGTGTGTGTGTGAGGGTGTGTGTGTGAGTGAGGGTGTGTGTGAGGGGGTGTGTGTGAGGGTGTGTGTGTGAGGGTGTGTGTGTGGGGGTGTGTGAGGGTGTGTGTGAGGGAGTGTGTGAGGGATTGTGTACCATCGCTCTGATGAACTCACTTTTTCAGGGCTGCGGCTCCTTCCTGTCCGATGTCTTTGTTCTTCATCAGCTGTTTGCGAATCGCCCTCCATCGCTCCTCCAGCTGCTTCTTCAGAGGTTCCAACTCAACACGGTCCAGCTGGGAAAACACAGCAGAATATCACCCCCCGCTAGTCTAAATCACACCTACACCGCCCCCCCACCCACTGCCCCCCCGACCCCCCCACCCACTGCCCCCGACCCCCCCACCCACTGCCCCCCGACCCCCCCCACCCACTGCCCCCCGACCCCCCCCACCCACTGCCCCCCCAACCCCCCACCCACTGCCCCCCGACCCCCCCACCCACTGCCCCTCGACCCCCCCACCCACTGCCCCCGACCCCCCCACCCACTGCCCCCCGACCCCCCCACCCACTGCCCCCCGACCCCCCCACCCACTGCCCCCCCAACCCCCCCACCCACTGCCCCCCGACCCCCCCACCCACTGCCCCCGACCCCCCCACCCACTGCCCCCCGACCCTCCTACCCACTGCCCCCCGACCCCCCCACCCACTGCCCCCCGACCCCCCCACCCGCTGCCCCGACCCCCCCACCCGCTGCCCCGACCCCCCCACCCACTGCCCCCTGACCCCCCCCACCCACTGCCCCCCGAACCCCCCCCACTGCCCCCACGCCCCCCCACCCACTGCCCCCCGAACCCCCCCCCACTGCCCCCCGCCCCCCCACCCACTGCCCCCCGACCCCCCCACCCACTGCCCCACCGCCCCCACACCCACTTCCCCCCGACACCCCCACCCACTGCCCCCCGAACCCCCCACCCACTGCCCCCTGACCCCCCCCCCCCCACCCACTGCCCCCCGACCCTCCCCCACCCACTGCCCCCGCTGAACCAAACCCAACACGGTTAGGAGATAGAATCTGTGAAATGATTAGCATCACCTTGTGGTCCATTCCCTCGGACAGTCTCTCCAGGATGCAGCCCCAGTCCTTCTCCTGGATGCAGATCTTCTTCATCAAACCTTGAATCATTTTGTTGATCTGCTCGGTCACGGCATCAAACTGACAGCGGCTGACAGTCTGACACAAACAGGCATCTGTTACGCTGACCCGAAACCTACTGACCCCCAAAACCCCCCCCCCACTGCCCCCCAACCCCCCCCCACCCACTGCCCCCCCAACCCCCCCACCCACTGCCCCCTAACCCCCCCACCCACTGCCCCCCAACCCCCCCACCCACTGCCCCCCAACCCCCCCCCCCACTGCCCCCCAACCCCCCCCCACCCACTGCCCCCCCAACCCCCCCCACCCACTGCCCCCCAACCCCCCCCACCCACTGCCCCCCAACCCCCCCCACCCACTTCCCCCTAACCCCCCCACCCACTGCCCCCCAACCCCCCCCACCCACTGCCCCCAACCCCCCCCACCCACTGCCCCCTAACCCCCCCACCCACTGCCCCCCGACCCCACCCCCCCACTTCCACCCCTATCCCCCGCACTGCCACACTATCCCCCCCACTGCCCCCTAGCCCCCCCCCACTACCCCCAACCCCCACTGCCCCCCACACACCCCCACCAGGCCCCCTCACAGACGGCTCTCCGACCCCCCCACCCACTGCCCCCCCTATTCCCCCCACTGCCCCCTATCCCCCCACTACACCCTCCCCTCCCCCACTGCCCCCCGCTCACTCCCACCCGGCCCCCCTGATCCACCCACCCACGGCCACCCTGACCCCCCCCCATCCACTGGGTCTGGGTTGAAAGTTAAATGGATGGGGGAAGGGGGTGGGGTTGGAGGGTGGGCGAGCGCAGGAGAGTGGCAGTGGGTAGAGTGGGCGTAGGGGGATTTCTGGGGGTGGGGGGGGGGTAAGGATGTTGTGGCTCGTTGCTGGGTCCGCAGTTGGTTTTCGTTATTTATATTTCTGAAAATGCCTCCAATAAAATCTTTGAAAAGATGTTGGGTGAGAGCGGATTGGCTGACCTGTGCAGCCAATAGGACCAGTGGAAAAGGGCGCCTGGCTTTTCAAAGCCTCCAAATGGTTCTATCCACAGCTGGAGCGGAGGGAGCCAATCAAACAGCTAACAGAGAGTCTGTCCTTTAAAAGCACTTGTCTTTGCAGGGGCAGGCCAGACGATTTCGGCGGGAGAACAGCTGGTGAGTCAGTTTCAGCGGGAGCAGTGCGGAAGTGGCTGCTGGGAGGTAAGTCTGTCCTTGTCGTGTCCACTTGTCTTTGCAGGGGCAGGCCAGTCGAGTTCGGCGGGAGTGGAGCTGGCTGGTTAGTCAATTTCAGCAGGAGCTGAGAATTTTTTTTTTAAAATTAGTGTTTTAGGCGGGAACAGGAAGTCGACCCGCGGACGTCTGGGAAGACCCTCACCAATAAATTCTGGTGGAGAGGAAACCCGAGACACTACACGTGTAGTGTCTCCCACCCGCCCTCCTCCTCTAACCTAATAATAAAACCCATTGGTGTGAGGTAAGTACCATATTTTATTATATTATTATTATTTTTTATAAAAAATTTAATTTAGTTGTTAGCCAGATCTTGGTAGAAAGTTAGAGGAATGGCAGGGAAGGGATTGCAATGTTCCTCCTGCAGGATGTTTGAGGTGAGGGATGCAGTTAGTGTCCCTGCTGATTTTACCTGCAGGAAGTGCTGCCATCTCCAGCTCCTCCAAGACCGAGTTCGGGAACTGGAGCTGGAGTTGGAAGAACTTTGGATCATTCGGGAGGCAGAAGGGGTCATAGATAGCAGCTTCAGGGAATTAGTTACACCAAAGATTGGAGATAGGTGGGTAACTGTAAGAGGGACTGGGAAGAAGCAGTCAGTTCAGGGATCCCCTGCGGTCGTTCCCCTGAGAAACAAGTATACCGCTTTGGATACTTGTGGGGGGGGGGACTTACCAGGGGTAAGCCATGGGGTACGGGCCTCTGGCACGGAGTCTGTCCCTGTTGCTCAGAAGGGAAGGGGGGAGAGGAGCAGAGCATTAGTAATTGGGGACTCTATAGTCAGGGGCACAGATAGGAGATTTTGTGGGAGCGTGAGAGACTCACGTTTGGTATGTTGCCTCCCAGGTGCAAGGGTACGTGATGTCTCGGATCGTGTTTTCCGGGTCCTTAGGGGGGAGGGGAAGCAGCCCCAAGTCGTGGTCCACATTGGCACTAACGACATAGGTAGGAAAGGGGACAAGGATGTCAGGCAGGCTTTCAGGGAGCTAGGATGGAAGCTCAGAACTAGAACAAACAGAGTTGTTATCTCTGGGTTGTTGCCCGTGCCACGTGATAGTGAGATGAGGAATAGGGAGAGAGAGCTTTTAAACACATGGCTACAGGGATGGTGAAGGCGGAAGGGATTCAGATTTCTGGATAACTGGGGCTCTTTCTGGGGAAGGTGGGACCTCTACAGACAGGATGGTCTACATCTGAACCTGAGGGGCACAAATATCCTGGGGGGGAGATTTGTTAGTGCTCTTTGGGGGGGTTTAAACTAATGCAGCAGGGGCATGGGAACCTGGATTGTAGTTTTAGGGTAAGGGAGAATGAGAGTATAGAGGTCAGGAGCACAGATTTGACGTCGCAGGAGGGGGCCAGTGTTCAGGTAGGTGGTTTGAAGTGTGTCTACTTCAATGCCAGGAGTATACGAAACAAGGTAGGGGAACTGGCAGCAGGGTTGATACCTGGGACTTCGATGTTGTGGCCATTTCGGAGACATGGATAGAGCAGGGACAGGAATGGATGTTGCAGGTTCCGGGGTTTAGGTGTTTTAGTAAGCTCAGAGAAGGAGGCAAAAGAGGGGGAGGTGTGGCACTGCTAGTCAAGAGCAGTATTACGGTGGCGGAGAGGATGCTAGATGGGGACTCTTCTTCCGAGGTAGTATGGGCTGAAGTTAGAAACAGGAAAGGAGAGGTCACCCTGTTGGGAGTTTTTTATAGGCCTCCTAATAGTTCTAGGGATGTAGAGGAAAGGATGGCAAAGATGATTCTGGATAAGAGCGAAAGTAACAGGGTAGTTATTATGGGAGACTTTAACTTTCCAAATATTGACTGGAAAAGATATAGTTCGAGTACAATAGATGGGTCGTTTTTTGTACAGTGTGTGCAGGAGGGTTTCCTGAAACAATATGTTGACAGGCCAACAAGAGGCGAGGCCACGTTGGATTTGGTTTTGGGTAATGAACCAGGCCAGGTGTTGGATTTGGAGGTAGGAGAGCACTTTGGGGACAGTGACCACAATTCGGTGACGTTTACGTTAAGGATGGAAAGGGATAAGTATACACCGCAGGGCAAGAGTTATAGCTGGGGGAAGGGCAATTATGATGCCATTAGACGTGACTTGGGGGGGATAAGGTGGAGAAGTAGGCTGCAAGTGTTGGGCACACTGGATAAGTGGGGCTTGTTCAAGGATCAGCTACTGCGTGTTCTTGATAAGTATGTACCGGTCAGGCAGGGAGGAAGGCGTCGAGTGAGGGAACCGTGGTTTACCAAGGAAGTGGAATCTCTTGTTAAGAGGAAGAAGGAGGCCTATGTGAAGATGAGGTGTGAAGTTTCAGTTGGGGTGATGGATAGTTACAAGGTAGCGAGGAAGGATCTAAAGAGAGAGCTAAGACGAGCAAGGAGGGGACATGAGAAGTATTTGGCAGGTAGGATCAAGGAAAACCCAAAAGCTTTCTATAGGTATGTCAGGAATAAGCGAATGACTAGAGAAAGAGTAGGACCAGTCAAGGACAGGGATGGGAAGTTGTGTGTGGTGTCTGAAGAGATCGGCGAGTTACTAAATGAATATTTTTCGTCAGTATTCACTCAGGAAAAAGATAATGTTGTGGAGGAGAATGCTGAGACCCAGGCTATTAGAATATATGGCATTGAGGTACGTAGGGAAGAGGTGTTGGCAATTCTGGACAGGCTTAAAATAGATAAGTCCCCGGGACCTGATGGGATTTATCCTAGGATTCTCTGGGAGGCCAGGGAAGAGATTGCTGGACCTTTGGCTTTGATTTTTATGTCATCATTGGCTACAGGAATAGTGCCAGAGGACAGCAAATGTGGTCCCTTTGTTCAAAAAGGGGAGCAGAGACAACCCCGGCAACTATAGACCGGTGAGCCTCACGTCTGTAGTGGGTAAAGTCTTGGAGGGGATTATAAGAGACAAGATTTATAATCATCTATATAGGAATAATATGATCAGGGATAGTCAGCATGGCTTTGTGAAGGGTAGGTCATGCCTCACAAACCTTATTGAGTTCTTTGAGAAGGTGACTGAACAGGTAGATGAGGGTAGAGCAGTTGATGTGGTGTATATGGATTTCAGCAAAGCGTTTGATAAGGTTCCCCACGGTAGGCTATTGCAGAAAATACGGAGGCTGGGGATTGAGGGTGATTTAGAGATGTGGATCAGAAATTGGCTAGCTGAAAGAAGACAGAGGGTGGTGGTTGATGGGAAATGTTCAGAATGGAGTACAGTCACAAGTGGAGTACCACAAGGATCTGTTCTGGGGCCGTTGCTGTTTGTCATTTTTATCAATGACCTAGAGGAAGGCGCAGAAGGGTGGGTGAGTAAATTTGCAGACGATACTAAAGTCGGTGGTGTTGTCGATAGTGTGGAAGGATGTAGCAGGTTACAGAGGGATATAGATAAGCTGCAGAGCTGGGCTGAGAGGTGGCAAATGGAGTTTAATGTAGAGAAGTGTGAGGTGATTCACTTTGGAAGGAATAACAGGAATGCGGAATATTTGGCTAATGGTAAAGTTCTTGAAAGTGTGGATGAGCAGAGGGATCTAGGTGTCCATGTACATAGATCCCTGAAAGTTGCCACCCAGGTTGATAGGGTTGTGAAGAAGGCCTATGGAGTGTTGGCCTTTATTGGTAGAGGGATTGAGTTCCGGAGTCGGGAGGTCATGTTGCAGCTGTACAGAACTCTGGTACGGACGCATTTGGAGTATTGCGTACAGTTCTGGTCACCGCATTATAGGAAGGACGTGGAGGCTTTGGAGCGGGTGCAGAGGAGATTTACCAGGATGTTGCCTGGTATGGAGGGAAAATCTTATGAGGAAAGGCTGATGGACTTGAGGTTGTTTTCGTTGGAGAGAAGAAGGTTAAGAGGAGACTTAATAGAGGCATACAAAATGATCAGGGGGTTGGATAGGGTGGACAGTGAGAGCCTTCTCCCGCGGATGGAAATGGCTGGCATGAGGGGACATAGCTTTAAACTGAGGGGTAATAGATATAGGACAGAGGTCAGAGGTAGGTTCTTTACGCAAAGAGTAGTGAGGCCGTGGAATGCCCTACCTGCTACAGTAGTGAACTCGCCAACATTGAGGGCATTTAAAAGTTTATTGGATAAACATATGGATGATAATGGCATAGTGTAGGTTAGATGGCTTTTGTTTCGGTGCAACATCGTGGGCCGAAGGGCCTGTACTGCGCTGTATTGTTCTGTGTTCTATATGAGAGAATGTAAAATCTGCCTTTGTTGGAGCAGAGAATATTGGGAGGAAATTTGATCGCTATGATCAAGATTCTGAGAGATTTCGGTACAGCAGCTGGGGGTAAACATCCCAGTCACTGACCAGTCACAGCAGGCCAGAGTTGGAACAATGTTTTCTGTTAAACACAGAGTTGTTGGGATGTGGAATGGGCCTGTGATCAGTAACATTGAGGAAGGGAATGGGTAAATACGTACAGGAGAGGTTTTGGGGAAGGAAGTGAGCTGGATTGGACAGTTATTCACAGACAGTTTATACCCAACCTGAGTACTGACCAACCATGACCGTCACACACTCAGCCACAACAATGCTGCTCTAATGTCTGCTTTCGACAATGCTCACGTTCCTGATCCCGTTCCCGATCTCAGAGCCTCACAGCAGCAAACCTCTGGTCCCAAAACAAACCCCAGGAACATCAGCATCTGGTCAAAACTCACCTCTTCAATACACTTCCTCTCCAAACGACTTATAGAATCCGTCAGAGCCTGAAAATGGAGAAGACAAATTAGCGAAAATTAAATTAAATTCAGATGACAGCACCCATCAAAAATAATACTCAGCACCCACTGAGAATACTCAGCACCCACTGAGAATAATACTCAGCACTCACTGAGAATACTCAGCACCCACTGAGAATAATACTCAGCACCCACTGGGAATAATACTCAGCACTCACTGGGAATAATACTCAGCACTCACTGGGAATAATGCTCAGCACTCACTGAGAATAATACTCAGAACTCACTGAGAATAATGCTCAGCACTCACTGGGAATAATACTCAGCACTCACTGAGAATAATACTCAGCACCCACTGAGAATAATACTCAGCACCCACTGAGAATAATACTCAGCACCCACTGAGAATAATGCTCAGAACTCACTGAGAATAATGCTCAGCACTCACTGGGAATAATACTCAGCACTCACTGAGAATAATACTCAGCACCCACTGAGAATACCCAGCACCCACTGAGAATAATACTCAGCACCCACTGAGAATACTCAGCACCCACTGAGAATACTCAGCACCCACTGAGAATACTCAGCACCCACTGAGAATAATGCTCAGAACTCACTGAGAATAATACTCAGCACCCACTGAGAATAATACTCAGCGCCCACTGAGAATACTCAGCACCCACTGAGAATAATACTCAGCACCCACTGAGAATACTCAGCACCCACTGAGAATACTCAGCACCCACTGAGAATAATGCTCAGAACTCACTGAGAATAATACTCAGCACTCACTGAGAATAATACTCAGCACTCACTGGGAATAATGCTCAACACTCACTGGGAATAATGCTCAACACTCACTGGGAATAATGCTCAACACTCACTGGGAATAATGCTCAGCACTCACTGGGAATAATGCTCAGCACTCACTGAGAATAATACTCAGCACTCACTGGGAATAATGCTCAGCACTCACTGAGAATAATACTCAGCAGCCACTGAGAATAATACTCAGCAATTACTGAGAATAAGACTCAGCAGTCACTGAGAATAATACTCAGCAGCCACTGAGAATAATACTCAGCAATTACTGAGAATAATACTCAGCACTGGGTTTGCAAATCCAGAGCCCCAGTTTGTGGCAGGTGTGAATCTTAATTGTGTGATAGCTGTACAAACTGATGACAAACCTCAGGCAACGTTCTGTTCGCAGAACAACCTGGAGTCCTCATCATAAACTCCATTCTATAAATCCAGATAATGCCTGCTGTTTATCGGAAGCACTCTGTACTGGTGCACAGGAAGCAACAACATTTCACCCTCAGACCCCCATGGAACCCAATCCAACTCTTTCTGTGAACAAAGAACAACAAAGAAAAGTACAGCACAGGAACAGGCCCTTCGGCCCTCCAAGCCCGTGCCGACCATGCTGCCTGACTAAACTACAATCTTCTACACTTCCTGGGTCCGTATCCCTCTATTCCCATCCTATTCATGTATTTGTCAAGATGCCCCTTAAATGTCACTATCGTCCCTGCTTCCACCACCTCCTCCGGTAGCGAGTTCCAGGCACCCACGACCCTCTGCGTAAAAAAACTTGCCTCGTACATCTACTCTAAACCTTGCCCCTCTCACCTTAAACCTATGCCCCCTAGTAATTGACTCCTCTACCCTGGGGAAAAGTCTCTGACTATCCACTCTGTCTATGCCCCTCATAATTTTGTAGACCTCAACACACAAGATGATGGAAGCATTCAGTTGATTCTCTGAGTCACCCACCTCAATATTTTTCTGGTGCAGTTGATCGCCCTGTAACAGTTGGCTGGTAGTTTGATTGAGCCGCTCGCATTCTCCCTGTAGCTGCAAAATGTTATCCTGGAGCTGGCTCTGCAGTTCCAAATCCTGCAACAATGGAAAGAACTGGAGCTGAAGACACGGCAGCATTGTGCAGAGAAGGGGGCGAGGAGAAGGGAGATGGCCCGAGAGGAGGGTGTAAATTTGGGAGTGAGGGGTGTGTGGATGGGGGACAGGAAGCTGGATGGTAATGGACTGTGTGCATACTCCTCCCCGGTGCTCGTTTATTATCCCCCTGATCGCATTCTGCTCTGGCCTGGATCTGGTTGTCTGTGGAGAGATGGTGCCAACAATCGTGTTGAAATGCTTCCTTAGCAGGTGATAAAATGCTGCTCAATTTATTTATCATGAAAAATGCTACCCAGGGGATTGAATGGAAAGTGTCGGCAATGGTAGGAAATGGACTCAGTGACAGAAAGTATTGAACAGTTTTTTATCTGACTGGATGGAACTGTGTTAGGACACCTACTCTTCTGGCTGTAAGAACCTGAACTTGGGGGCACGTGGCAGAGATTTTAGATGACATGGAGACGAGGAGGATAGAAAAAGAATATCAGGAGGGCATAGGCAGGTGGGCGGAATGAGCAAACACACAACAGATGAAAATTAACACAGTGATGTATTCTGTTCTGAACATTAAGGAGAGACAATATAAATTAAACGGTACAATTTTAAAAAGGTGTCGAGGCAGAGAGAGTGATGGGAATGCAGGTATAGAAACCTTTAAATTTGGCATGAAAAATGGGGCAGATGATAGAAAAACGTTCAGGTCATTGGCTTTATTAATAGAGTGAGCCGAACTTTGTCAAACATGGAGAGACAGGAGGAGCTGAGAATTTTCTCCTTGAAACAGAAAAGATGAAGTAAAGATTTGATAGAGATGTTCCAATACTCAATACCTGCCGTCAAATAAATAAGGAGCAACGGTTATATTGGCAGGAGGATCAATTATCAGACAGATTTTAAATATAAGCCCAGAGGGGGAGGTGAGGGGATCTCTCATCCGACAATTGAATTCTGATCGGAAGGCACTGGCTGCAAGGGCGGTGGAAGCAGATCAGTAATAATTGTCAGATGGTACTGATCAAGCGGGAAGCTTACACCGGGGACAGAGCAGGACAAAGTGGGACTGATTACACAACTTTCTCCAGGAGTCCAAAATGTACAATGCGGTTGAATGTCTGGCGTCTGTGCGCCATAATTCATTAGTAAACATGAAGGAATTTGGAAAGGAGAGTCAAAAACAAGGTTTATTTACTGGAAGAAGGTTATAAATAACAGTCGCAGTCGGGAGGACTCTGCACCCCGACCCCGACCTGGGCTGGTGTTGATGGTCCTGAGATCAGCAGCCCGCTGACGGGGAGCTCGTACTCGAGGCTCACGGGGAGGTTAATCGGGTCGGCCCCGTCGATCCCGTGGGGGTTTAACACATTCTATGATTCTTCAGATGTGTGTGGGATGTCTGTTGGCTTTGTTCCAGTACAGCTGACTACACAGTGAGAGGTTCACATCTCCAGCACAATTTCATCACAGTCAGCAATATTCCACATTAACTGCCTATTAATATCCCAACAGGCCTACAACAAGGTTCCTGTCACCAATAACGTTTCTGTTTGGCTGGAGGAGAACTAACAGCAGAGGTGATGTCTGTCGTCCGAAGCGGATTTGTTGAATAATCCTGCTCAGCTGAGCTGCTGCCATATACCTTCGCAATGTCTCCCGTTGAGTCGACCAGGGTGTTCACTGTGCCCTGCAGTTTCTGAAATCTCTGACACAGATTGCTGGCATCTTGACTGACATCCAAACTGCAGACAGGACAGGTAGCCTCCACCTCCAGGCCCAGGCTCATACCCAGCAGAGCACAGGAAGAACTCATGATTTTCTCCAGGACTGGCCCTAACTTGTTTAACTGTGGAAGAAGCACAGAATCAGTAATCCCATCCTGCAACAGAGCAACGATTAAAACTAGGATGGTAATGGGTCGGGGAGGGCAAGGTGTCGGAAATACACCAGGAGTTGAAAGAAGAGGGGGAAGCGCTGGTAGAAGAGTTGAAGGGTAAATGGGAGGAGGAGCTGGAGGAGGAGATCGAGGAAGGTCTGTGGGCTGATGCCCTGGGTAGGGTTAATTCCTCCTCCTCGTGTGCCAGGCTCAGCCTGATACAATTTAAGGTGGTCCACAGAGCGCACTTGACGGGGGCGAGGTTGAGTAGGTTCTTTGGGGTAGAGGACAGATGTGGAAGGTGCTCAGGGAGCCCGGCGAACCATGTCCATATGTTTTGGTCATGCCCGGCACTGGAGGGGTTCTGGAGAGGAGTGGCGGGAGCAATATCTCAGGTGGTGAAAGTCCGGGTCAAGCCAAGCTGGGGGCTAGCAATATTTGGAGTAGTGGACGAGCCGGGAGTGCAGGAGGCGAAAGAGGCCGGCATTCTGGCCTTTGCGTCCCTAGTAGCCCGGCGAAGGATCTTGCTAATGTGGAAGGAGGCGAAGCCCCCCAGCCTGGAGGCCTGGATAAATGATATGGCTGGGTTCATAAAGTTGGAGAGGATTAAGTTCGCCTTGAGAGGGTCTGCGCAGGGGTTCTACAGGCGGTGGCAACCGTTCCTAGACTACCTCGCGGAGCGTTAGAGGAAGGTCGGTCAGCAGCAGCAGCAACCTTGGGGGGGGGGGGGGGGGGTGGAGGGGACGTCCTGGGAGGGGGGGGGGGCGAGGGGGAGGGGGGACAGCCTGGGAGGGTGGATGAGCAAGAGATAACATGAAGGGTTGGGGAAACTGGCACGTACGGGTGAGGGCCAGTGTACAAAGCTGTGTAAATATATCATTTTGCCATGTATATATCTTGCTCTGTGCGATTTCTCGTTTTTTTTTGTTACGGGGGGTGGGGGGGGGGGGGGTTATTGTTTGTAAGGGAGAAAAATTCTGTTAAAAAACTTTAATAAATATATATATTTTTTTAAAACTAGGATGGTACCTGTGCACACCAGAATGGATAGTGCCCAGTGGACAGGCAAATTCCACTGATCCTCAATCATGTCCAGCTGCTCCTAGTCTGACCCAGAAGGAGTTATACAGATAGTTATGTCACTGACTTAGAGCAAGAGATGGTCGGGACCCAGGCACAATTATTCGACTACGACAAAGCGTCATAGATAGGAGTTATAGAGATGTGGTCACATCCAAGGTGCAGGCAGACAGATGGGTGAGGCAGTCAGTGCAGGAATCCCCTGTGGTTGTCCCCCTCTTAAACAGGTATACCCCTTTGGATACTGTCGGGGGGGATAGCCTATCAGGGGAAAACAGCAGCAGCCAGAGCAGTGGCACCACGGCTGGCTCTGATGTTCAGCAGGGAGGGTCAAAGCGCAGAAGAGCAATAGTCATAGGAGACTCTATAGTCAGGGACACAGATAGGCGCTTCTGTGGACGTGAAAGAGACTCCAGGATGGTATGTTGCCTTCCTGATGCCAGGGTCCAGGATGTCTCTGAACGGGTAGCGGCTATCCTGAGGGGGAGGGCAAACAGGCAGAGGTCGTGGTACATATGGAAGGATGCTTTTCTAATTGGAGGGCTATGACCAGTGGTGTTCCGCAGGGATCAGTGCTGGGACCTTTGCTGTTTGTAGTATATATAAATGATTTGGAGGAAAATGTAACTGGTCTGATTAGTAAGTTTGTAGACGACACAAAGGTTGGTGGAATTGCGGATAGTGCTGAGGACTGTCAGAGAATACAGCAGGATTTAGATTGTTTGGAGACTTGGGCGGAGAGATGGCAGATGGAGTTTAATCCAGACAAATGTGAGGTAATGCATTTTGGAAGGTCTAATGCAGGTAGGGAATATACAGTGAATGGTAGAACCCTCAAGAGTATTGAAAGTCCGAGAGATCTAGGAGTACGGGTCCACAGGTCACTGAAAGGGGCAACACAGGTGGAGAAGGTAGTCAAGAAGGCATACAGCATGCTTGCCTTCATTGGCCGGGGCATTGAGTATAAGAATTGGCAAGTCATGTTGCAGCTGTATAGAACCTTAGTTAGGCCACACTTGGAGTATAGTGTTCAATTCTGGTCGCCACACTACCAGGAGGATGTGGAGGCTTTAGAGGGTGCAGAAGAGATTTACCAGAATGTTGCCTGGTATGGAGGGCATAAGCTATGAGGAGCGGTTGAATAAACTCGGTTTGTTCTCACTGGAACGACGGAGGTTGAGGGACGACCTGATAGAGGTCTACAAAATTATGAGGGGCATAGACAGAGTGGATAGTCAGAGACTTTTCCCCAGGCTAGAGGAGTCAATTACTAGGGGGCATAGGTTTAAGGTGAGAGGGGCAAGGTTTAGAGTAGATGTACGAGGCAAGTTTTTTACACAGAGGGTAGTGGGAGCCTGGAACTCGCTACCGGAGGAGGTGGTGGAAGCAGGGACGATAGTGACATTTAAGGGGCATCTTGACAAATACATGAATAGGATGGGAATAGAGGGATACGGACCCAGGAAGTGTAGAAGATTGTAGTTTAGTCGGGCAGCATGGACGGCACGGGCTTGGAGGGCCGAAGGGCCTGTTCCTGTGCTGTACATTTCTTTGTTCTTGTTCTTTGTATATCGGTACTAACGACATAGGCAGGAAGGGGCATGAGGACCTGCAGCAGGAGTTCAGGCAGCTAGGCAGAAAGTTAAAAGACAGGAGGACCTCTAGGGTTGTAATCTCGGGATTACTCCATGTGCCACGTGCCAGTGAGGCTAGAAATAGGAAGATAGAGCAGATAAACACGTGGCTAAACAGCTGGTGTAGGAGGGAGGGTTTCCATTATCTGGACCACTGGGAGCTCTTCCGCGGCAGGTGGGACCTGTATAAGAAGGACGGGTTGCATCTAAACAGGAGAGACATAAATATCCTGGCCGCGAGGTTTGCTAGTGTCACACGGGAGGGTTTAAACTAGTATGGCAGGGGGGTGGGCACGGGAGCAATAGGTCAGAAGGTGAGAGCATTGAGGGAGAACTCGGGAATAGGGACAGTGTGGCTCTGAGGCAGAGCAGACAGGGAGATGTTGCTGAAAACAGCAGGATTGGTGGCCTGAAGTGCATATGTTTTAATGCAAGAAGTATTACGGGTAAGGCAGATGAACTTAGAGCTTGGATTAGTACTTGGAACTATGATGTTGCTGCCATTACAGAGACCTGGTTGAGGGAAGGGCAGGATTGGCAGCTAAACGTTCCAGGATTTAGGTGTTTCAGGCGGGATAGAGAGGGATGTAAAAAGGGTGGCGGAGTTGTGCTACTGGTTAGGGAGGATATCACAGCTGTACTGCAGGAGGACACCTCAGAGGGCAGTGAGGCTATATGGGTAGAGATCAGGAATAAGAAGGGTGCAGTCACAACGTTGGGGGTTTACTACAGGCTACCCAACAGCCAGTGGGAGATAGAGGAGCAGATAGGGAGACAGATTTTGGAAAAGAGTGAAAACAACAGGGTTGTGGTGATGGGAGACTTCAACTTCCCCAATATTGACTGGGACTCACTTAGTGCCAGGGGCTTAGACGGGGCGGAGTTTGTAAGGAGCATCCAGGAGGGCTTCTTCAAACAATATGTAGACAGTCCAACTGGGGAAGGGGCGGTACTGGACCTGGTATTGGGGAATGAGCCCGGCCAGGTGGTAGAAGTTTCAGTAGGGGAGCATTTCGGGAACAGTGACCA
Source organism: Scyliorhinus torazame (assembly GCF_047496885.1). Taxonomy (NCBI): domain Eukaryota; kingdom Metazoa; phylum Chordata; class Chondrichthyes; order Carcharhiniformes; family Scyliorhinidae; genus Scyliorhinus; species Scyliorhinus torazame. The sequence continues at coordinate 169,808,573 of NC_092724.1, forward strand.
CAATTCAGTAAGTTTTAAAGTGCTGGTGGACAAGGATAAGAGTGGTCCGAGGATGAATGTGCTAAATTGGGGGAAGGCTAATTATAACAATATTAGGCAGGAACTGAAGAACCTAGATTGGGGGCGGATGTTTGAGGGTAAATCAACATCTGACATGTGGGAGGCTTTCAAATGTCAGTTGAAAGGAATACAGGACAGGCATGTTCCTGTGAGGAAGAAGGATAAATACGGCAATTTTCGGGACCTTGGATAACGAGAGATATTGTAGGCCTCGTCCAAAAAAAAAAGGAGGCATTTGTCAGGGCTAGAAGGCTGGGAACAGACGAAGCCTGTGTGGAATATAAGGAAAGTAGGAAGGAACTTAAGCAAGGAGTCAGGAGGGCTAAGAAAGGTCACGAAAAGTCATTAGCAAATAGGGTTAAGGAAAATCCCAAGGCTTTTTACACGGACATACATCCTGGTAAATCTCTTCTGCACCCTCTCTAAAGCCTCCACATCCTTCTGGTAGTGTGGCGACCAGAATTGAACACTATACTCCAAGTGTGGCCTAACTAAGGTTCTATACAGCTGCAACATGACTTGCCAATTCTTATACTCAATGCCCCGGCCAATGAAGGCAAGCATGCCGTATGCCTTCTTGACTACCTTCTCCACCTGTGTTGCCCCTTTCAGTGACCTGTGGACCTGTACTCCTAGATCTCTCCGACTGTCAATACTCTTCAGGTTTCTGCGTATTTACTGTATATTCCCTGCCTGTATTAGACCTTCCAAATCGCGTTACATCACATTGTCGAAAGCCTTCTGAAAGTCTAAATAAACCACATCCACCAGGTCTCCCTGGTCAACTCCACTAGTTACATCTTCAAAGGATAACCCGCACTATCCACATTCCCCTCCATATCCCACACTTCCCGATATCCCCTCCATATCCCACACTTCCCGATATCCCCTCCATATCCCACACTTCCCGATATCCCCTCCATATCCCACACTTCCCGATATCCCCTCCGTATCCCACACTTCCCGATATCCCCTCTGTATCCCACACTTCCCGATATCCGCTCCATATCCCACACTTCCCGATATCCCCTCCGTATCCCACACTTCCCGATATCCCCTCCGTATCCCACACTTCCCGATATCCCCTCCATATCCCACACTTCCCGATATCCCCTCCATACCCCACACTTCCCGATATCCCCTCCATATCCCACACTTCCCGATATCCCCTCCGTATCCCACACTTCCCGATATCCCCTCCGTATCCCACACTTCCCGATATCCCCTCCATATCCCACACTTCCCGATATCCGCTCCGTATCCCACACTTCCCGATATCCCCTCCGTATCCCACACTTCCCGATATCCCCTCCATATCCCACACTTCCCGATATCCCCTCCATATCCCACACTTCCCGATATCCCCTCCATATCCCACACTTCCCGATATCCCCTCCATATCCCACACTTCCCGATATCCCCTCCATACCCCACACTTCCCGATATCCCCTCCGTACCCCACACTTCCCGATATCCGCTCCATATCCCACACTTCCCGATATCCCCTCCATATCCCACACTTCCCGATATCCCCTCCATATCCCACACTTCCCGATATCCCCTCCATATCCCACACTTCCCGATATCCCCTCCATACCCCACACTTCCCGATATCCCCTCCGTACCCCACACTTCCCGATATCCCCTCCGTACCCCACACTTCCCGATATCCGCTCCATATCCCACACTTCCCGATATCCGCTCCGTACCCTCGCTCCAGTTGCTGACCTGTTGCTGAATCCGGCCTCCACCCTTGCCGCAAGTGTCCTGGAACGAGCGCATTTCTTTCAATTCTTCATCAATTTTCTTCACCATATTCCTGATCAAGAACATGGAGATTAAACAATTAAACAATGCTTGCCCCAAATACTTTTTCAAATAAACAGATGGGGCAAAATTCTCCAGTATCGGCGCGATGTCCGCTGACTGGCACCCAAAACGGCGCAAATCAGTCGGGCATCGCGCCGCCCCAAATCTTTGGGGGCTGAGCCCCAACCTTAAGGGGATAGGCCGGCGCCGGACGAATTTCCGCCCCGCCAGCTGGCGGAAAAGGCCTTTGGTGCCCCGCCAGCTGGCGCGGAAATGACATCTCCGGGCGGCGCATGCGCGGGAGCGTCAGCGGCCGCTGACAGTTTCCCGCGCATGCGCAGTGGAGGGAGTCTCTTCCGCCTCCGCCATGGTGGAGACCATGGCGAAGGCGGAAGGAAAAGAGTGCCCCCACGGCACAGGCCCGCCCGCGGATCGGTGGGCCCCGATCGCGGACCAGGCCACTCTGGGGCACCCCCCGGGGTCAGATCGCCCCGCGCCCCGCCTTGTCCCGCCGGTAAGGTAGGTGGTTTAATCTACGCTGGCGGGACAGGCATTTTAGCGGCGGGACTTCGGCCCATCCGGGACGGAGAATCGCGGGGGGGGGGGGGGGTTCCCGCCAACCGGCGCGGCGCGATTCCCGCCCCCGCCGAATATCCGGTGGTGGAGAATTTGGCAACCGGCGGGGGCGGGATTCACGCCAGCCCCCGGCGATTCTCCGACCTGGCAGGGGGTCGGTGAATCTCGCCCCAGATAACTGAATAAAGACAGGTCTATAATCCAATATACAAACAGGCAGAACAATTGACACATATATAACACCTTTAACATAGAGACGACTGTCAGAATGTTCCCGAGTCTCAGAGGTCCTGGGCGGAAATCTCCGTCGGCAGAATGGTGAAATGCGATTGGGTGGAGAATTGGTCTTGACGGCGAAATCGTGGCGGGCGTCAGGTTCAAATTGCAATTCTCCGTCGCCTCGACACGGCGTCAATGCGTTCCACTGCACACGTACAGTAAACACCGCTTGTATATCGTCAGTGCGCCTGATTCTCCGGGGCCTCCGCCATTCTCCACCTCCGCTGGGCACATTCCTCATGGCGAGGTTCACTTGTACATTTAAAAATCGGAAAACAGGCGCCCTGGCTGCTGAGGGAGGGAGAGGAGGTCGGACACGGAGAGCTGACCGTGGGCTGCTGGTCCTGACACTGGCCGGGGGCAGGGGGGTGACCAGGGGCTGGGCCGTGGGGTCTGGGTGAGACTCTGGGACCTGAAGGCAGCCATTTTGATGTGCACTACCCACAGTGCCACCTGGTGGTGCACCGTACCACTGGCTGTATGGGAACCCACACCCCCCCCCCCACCTCCCCCCCCCCCCCCCCCCCCCCACCCCCACCAACCTCACCCCCCCCCAACCAACATCCCCCCCCAACCGTACAGAGTAGCCCTTCCAGAGGTGCGCCGGAAAAGGGCCTGGAGCATACAGCTGGCATTGGAACCACCATCTGACTGTACCCCTGGCAACAGGGCTGGGTGCCAGGACGGGAGGCCCCAAGGTTTGGGCATCGATAGGCCAGAGATGTGGCGATGGGAGACATGCAGGGGCGAGGTCCACAGTGCCAACCATGGTATTTCACACCCAGCAGACAGTAGATATTGGAATACAGCCAGCAATGCTGCCTTCCTGCTGGTCGCCGCAGCCCTGGGGGTGCCCTGTGTCTGTACGAGCTGGAGCTGCTTGAGGAGGAGGAAGTTAGAACATAGAACATTACAGCGCAGTACAGGCCCTTTGGCCCTCGATGTTGCGCCGACCTGTGAAACCACTCTAAAGCCCATCTACACTATTCCCTTATCGCCCATATGTCTATCCAATGACCATTTGAATGTCCTTAGTGTTGGCGAGTCCACTACTGTTGCAGGCAGGGCATTCCACGCCCTTACTACTCTCTGAGTAAAGAACCTACCTCTGACATCTGTCTTATATCTATCTCCCCTCAATTTAAAGCTATGTCCCCTCGTGCTAGACATCACCATCCGAGGAAAAAGGCTCTCACTGTCCACCCTATCCAATCCTCTGAGCATCTTGTATGCCTCAATTAAGTCACCTCTTAACCTTCTTCTCTCTAACGAAAACAGCCTCAAGTCCCTCAGCCTTTCCTCATAAGATCTTCCCTCCATACCAGGCACCATCCTGGTAAATCTCCTCTGTACCCGCTCCAAAGCCTCCCACGTCCTTCCTATAATGCGGTGACCAGAATTGCACGCAATACTCCGGCTGCACCAGAGTTTTGTACAGCTGCAACATGACCTCATGGCTCCGAAACTCAATCCCTCTACCAATAAAAGCTAACACGCCGTACGCCTTCTTAACAACAAAGTTGCAGCAGCGGAGCGGGCAGCAGCGGAGCGGGCAGCAGCGGAGGGGGCAGCAGTGGAGCGGGCAGCAGCGGAGGGGGCAGCAGCGGAGGGGGCAGCAGTGGAGCGGGCAGCAGCGGAGCGGGCAGCAGTGGAGCGGGCAGCAGCGGAGGGGGCAGCAGCGGAGGGGGCAGCAGTGGAGCGGGCAGCAGCGGAGCGGGCAGCAGGGGAACAGGAGGCAGACGCCCAGGATGGAGGGCCGGCCGCCCAACAGGCCGAGGAGGTGTAAAGGAGGCGCTGACCTGCTAGACCGGGCATGTCGTCGGAGACTCCGGCTGAGCTGAGGGACATTGTGAGATCATGGTGAAGCTGGCAGCCACTCCTGTGGCCGTCAGGGGACAGTCAACCTGAACCTTCACCCCACGGGATCCTTCCAGGTGCCGAGTGGGGACCTGTCCAGGATCTCACGGGCCTCTGTGCACAAGTGCATCTGCGCCGTCACGGATTCCCTGTATACCCAGCTCAACACATCCATTTCAATGCAGACCTGGGTCTCACCAGGCCCTGACTGGGGCCTGCTTTTATCCTCTGGTTTAATGAGCCCCAGGTGATGGGTTGCTGCCCCCTACCTGTGGGAACTCATATTTAATGACCACCGTTGGGAGATCAGTGATTGTTTTCTCATGAGGTGGTGACCGGGAGCGGGTGTCTTCCTCCACATGGGGCCAGCTCTGCGAGGACTTGGCACAGGTGTCGCACCCTCTCCATGTTGAGGCGGAGCCTCCTGCGACTCACGTTGTCCGACATCTGTCTGAAGGGCCGGCGACGCCTGTATACCCTGGGCCTGACCCCCTCCTCTGGGTCCCTCCCTGGCCTGATGGGTGGCTGTGTCCTCAGGGTGGGGGTGGGGCCCTGCACATGGGCCGCTGCCTCGAGCTACTGTCGATGTTGCTGCCGCTGCCGTCTCCGGATTCTGGCCGCCTGGCCTGCCAACACCACCGCGAGGCAGCGTCCGCCGGGTCCAAGGGACCGTCCAGAATGCTACATCTGCAAGGAATTAGAGAGGGTGCGAGACAGACAATCATCTGTGGCTTCCACTCCCTCACCCTGACATCCTCTGCCTTCCCGAGGGGTGCCATCCCCTGCCTTCCCGAGGGCTGACATCCTCTGCCTTCCCGAGGGGTGCCATCCCCTGCCTTCCCGAGGGGTGCCATCCCCTGCCTTCCCGAGGGCAGCCATCCCCTGCCTTCCCGAGGGCAGCCATCCCCTGCCTTCCCGAGGGCTGACATCCTCTGCCTTCCCGAGGGGTGCCATCCCCTGCCTTCCCGAGGGGTGCCATCCCCTGCCTTCCCGAGGGGTGCCATCCCCTGCCTTCCCGAGGGGTGCCATCCCCTGCCTTCCCGAGGGGTGCCATCCCCTGCCTTCCCGAGGGGTGCCATCCCCTGCCTTCCCGAGGGCAGCCATCCCCTGCCTTCCCGAGGGGTGCCATCCCCTGCCTTCCCGAGGGCAGCCATCCCCTGCCTTCCCGAGGGCAGCCATCCCCTGCCTTCCCGAGGGGTGCCGTCCCCTGCCTTCCCGAGGGGTGCCATCCCACACAAGACCATAGGACGTAGAAGCAGAATTAGGCCACTCGGCCCATCGAGTCTGCTCCGCCATTCAATCATGGCTGATATTTTCTCATCTCCATTCTGGTTGGTTTAGCACAGGGCTAAATAGTTGGCTTTTAAAGCAGACCAAGACCAAGCCCGCAGCACAGTTCAATTCTCGGACCAGCCTCCCCGAACAGGCGCTGGAATGTGGCGACTAGGGGCTTTTCACAGTAACGTCATTTGACCTACTTGTGACAATAAGCGATTTTTATTTCATTTCATTTCCATTCTCCTGCGTTCTCCCCATAACCCCTGATCCCCTTATTAATCAAATACCTATCTATCTCTGTCTTAAAGACACTCAGTGATTTGGCCTCCACAGCCTTCTGCGGCAAAGAGTTCCACAGATTCACCATCCTCTGGCTGGAGAAATTCCTCACCTCTGTTCTAAAGGATCGTCCCTTTAGTCTGAGATGGTGTCCTCTGGTTCTAGTTTTTCCTACTAGTGGAAACATCCTCTCCACGTCCACTCTATCCAGGCCTCGCAGTATCCTGTAAGTTTCAATAAGATCCCCCCTCATCCTTCTAAACTCCAACGAGTACAGACCCAGAGTCCTCAACCGTTTCTCATACGACAAGCTCTTCATTCCAGGGATCATTCTTGTGAACCTCCTCTGGACCCTTTCCAAGGCCAGCACATCCTTCCTTAGATACAGGGCCCAAAACATACCCTGCAGACGCACCCCCCCAACCGCAGTCTGGACCCTTGGACTGTACCCCAGACGCTGCGGGAAACATTACCTGAACCCAGAGCTGGTTCCCTCGCCGGTCAATTACAGACAAACAGCGAGACCCTGAAATTACCCAGCATACACCACAGACCAAACCAATAACCAATCAACTACAAGCGAAACCACCATCATCTAAGCCAGTGCACCCCCCCACCCCCGGCACAGCGAGAGGGAGAGAGACCCCCCCCCCACAGCACAGTGAGAGGGAGACCCTCCCCCCCGGGCACAGCGAGAGGGACGGAGACCCCCCCCTCCGGCACAGCGAGAGGGAGACCCCGCCCCCGACACAGCGAGAGGGAGACCCCCCCCTGGCACAGCGAGAGGGAGAGAGACCCCCCCCCCCGGCACAGCGAGAGGGAGAACCCCCCCCCCCCCGGCACAGCGAGAGGGAGACCCCCCCCCCGGGCACAGCAAGAGGGAGACCCCCCCCCCCCCCCCGGCACAGTGAGAGGGACAGAGACCCCCCCCGGCACAGCGAGAGGGAGACCCTCCCCACCCCCGACACAGCGAGAGGGAGAACCCCCCCCCCGGTACAGCGAGAGGGAGAGAGACCCCCCCCACCGGCACAGCGAGAGGGAGACCCCCCCCACCGGCACAGCGAGAGGGAGACCTCCCCCTCCCTAGAGGTGGCACATTCAGTCCAAGAAGAGGATCATTTGTACAAAAGTCGAGGCAAAATGCACAAACACACAAACCACAAACCAGGCAACTGTACAATGAAAATACATAAATAACCAATCAGAAAACAAAGCCACCAGCTGCGGATCCCGCCCCCCCTGAGCAGGCCCACAGTGCTGGACAGGCGGCTACCGGTGCAATGGAGTGAGAGAGACAGAAAGAGAGCCAGAGAGACAGAAAGAGCTTCCTCTTCACCAGCACATGTAACTCCGCAAACCCCGGGCCGTAGAAGCAGGAGAGGCTGCAACTGGTAAGCACACAGCCGCTAGGCGAGAAACAAGAAACAACAATAACACAACATCAAACTTACAATCCCCACCAGTTAAACAGAAACCAACAACCAAAGGCAAACAAAACCCACCAGCAACCTGCCCGGCTCCCAAACTGGGAGCAGCAGGTGGCCACCAACACACACCCAGCTGCTCGGTCTCATTGATGGGTGAACAAAGTTCCATGATTACGTGTTTCATTCCAAATTTCATTGTGGTGTTTGATCACAGGCCGCTGGCGGCACCATCAGAAAGAATCTTAGCGCGATGTCGCTGCGAATCCAAACAATTACCACTTTGAGTTGGTGAATGCCCCAGGTAAACACCTCGGAATTCTCCGACTCCCCACCAGGTCAGAGACTCGGCGCCGCGCAGATCGTGCCGCCCCGACGCCAGGACGCGGAGAATCGGTGCCATGGGCGCTGGCGTGGTTGGCATGGTGCCGGTCGGGGTATGCGCCGACTCTCTGTCCTGTGCTGGCACGGGCCGGCGCGCCGATTCTCCCGGCCGGATGCGCCAAGCGGCCGTCAACAAAAAGCCGAGTCCCGCCGGCGGCGTTCTAACATCCTCTGAGCCGGCGGGACTCGGCGAAGGAGGGTCCGGGTGTGGCCTGTGGGTGGGGTGGGGGGTCCGACCCCGGGGGGGCCTCCGTAGTGGCCTGGCCCGCGATCGGGGTCCACTGATCGGCAGGCCGGCCACTCTGCTCTCCGGCCTGCTTTCCTCCGCGCTGGCTCCTGTAGCCCTGCATCGGGGTCGCCGCGCTGGAGGCCACTGCACATGCATGGACCCCGCGGCACCGGGATCGGCAGCTGGGACGGTGGAGGCCGCTCCAGCGCCATGCCAGCCCCCCGTGGGCCGCAGAATGGGGTACCGGAACGGGCGCCCACGCCTGAGTAAAACACTCGCAGTTATACTCCGGCGTCAGCACTTAGCAGCCCGTTGGGAGAATCCCGCCCATTATTGTTGCTGACACGCTTTCCAGAGCTACCAGCAATGAGGAACCACTCCAGGTGGATGAGGACGGACAGGTCCACGGAAATATGGCGACAGAGTCTCTTCCAGTCTCCGACACAAGTCAAAAATAATGAAATAGGAAGCTCCATGGTCGCTGTCTTGCAGAATGTTAGAAAGTATCTTCATGAAGGATGGCCCAAAGGATCCTGTTCAGGCTGCTACAACATTCGAGCAGAATTAAAGTGATGTTAACAGGCTGTTGTGGAATCAGCAGATTGTGATTCCACAGGCAGCAGGATCCACCATCCTCGTGAGGTTGCAGGAAGGACACTTGGGGATGGAAACATGCAAGAGGAGAGCCAGGGAGGCAGCCTATTGTCCTGGGGTCAACCGGGACATTGAGGTCATGGTCAATTGTAAAACATGCCAAAGATTCCAGCGCAGGCAGAGCAAGGAACTGATGCCGATGGACGAGACAGTCACAATTCCCTGGCGGAAGGTCGGTCTGGATCTTTTCCACTTAAATGGTGAGGAGAACCTTCTGATCATAAACTATTTCTCTAACTTCCCGGAGGTAGCACGTGTGTGGAATTCAACACCAAGAAGTGTTAATAAGGTCAAAGAAATGTTTGCATGACACGGCGAATGTGGTGATGAGCGGGAATGGTCCGTGTTTCGATTACTACAGGTGGACAGAATTTTCCCGGAAGTGTGACTTTCAACATGTTACCTCCAGTCCGCACTGTCCCCAGGCGAATAGCAAGGCTGAAAAGGGAGTGCGTATCGTCAAGCAGTTTCTAAAGAAAGCACTGGACAGTCGCAATGATAATATCTCGCGCTCCTCGGCTATCGTTCGACACCGCTGGTCAATGGCCTCTCAGCTGCTCAAATGGTAATGAACAGGCAGCTGCGAGCGACTCTGCCTCGCTTTCCTCATCAGCCCGCGGAACACGCGTTGGCTGACAAGTGACCTCTCAGAAAAGGAGGCAGAAGGGATTCTATGACAGATCTGCCAAAAGTCTCCAACCTCTGCAGCCAGAAGATACGGTGAGAGTCGAAGATTATAAAGGACATGGGTGGTCTCAACAGGAAAAGTGCTGCTTCAAGCAGGTCCCAACTGGTACCTTATTCTAACTGCAGAAGGTGTTATATTGAGAAGGAATACACAAGCTTTACTGAAAGTATGACAAGCGTTTGTGACGCAGCCATCAGAGGAAACACATAACATTTCTAAAACATCTGAAGGACACATGGAACAAACATAACAAGAGGATGACATATCTACACACGAGGAACATCAAACTCAACCTACAGAAAATGAAGAACAGTTGCAAGTTCAGCAGACTCTGCGAAGGTCGAAAGAATCAGGCACAACCCAGAAAGACAGACTGTAAAAAGCAGCCTGACCATGTAAATAGGTAATGATGATGTAAAGAACACTCCAATGTATGTAAATAATTTCATTCTCTGAAGGAAAGGGGATGTGATGACATGCTTAAAGCAGTTATATACATAATGTTATGCACAACCTCCAACCACTAGGTGGCAGTGTTAACCCACCATGTGACTGGTTCTGGGAGTTGGGAGTAAGTCGTGCTAGAAGTCAGGCGTATTTTGCAGTAGCTCTACAATAGTTAGTGTTGGTAGTTCATTATTTTATTTATCTTAGTTATCTTAATCACATAATTGTTAAATAATAAATTAGATGTTCTGTAGTTTATCATTTACTTTGACCAGTCTACAGAACATGACAGTCTCTTAACAAGAAACATACAGTTCCATACATAAGTCAATAAACAAAATATTCCAGCGAAGATATCAACAAACTGCAAGAGCAAACCTTCCTTTATCTTCAGCCACCGGTAGTAGGCCAGCCAAAACCCGTCCCTTGCCTCACCAAGTCAAAGAATGATGTGGAGATGCCGGCGTTGGACTGGGGTGAGCACAGTACGAAATCTTACAACACCAGGTTAAAGTCCAATAGGTTTGTTTCAAATCACTAGCTTTCGGAGCACTGCTCCTTCCTCAGGTGAATCATTCAGGGCACTCTATCCCAATGTGGGCGTTGTACCCAAGTCAAAAAAAGCAGAAGGGCAGCTACAAGCAGAAACACAGTCCCAGGCATTGCAGTTACAGACAGGCTTCCTCCTGTCTCTCCCCCTCTGGCAGTTTCCAGTAGCAGAAACTCAAAACAGGAACAGTTAGTATTGAGCCACAGTAACTCAAGAGCAGAGGAATGAGAAAGCACCTCTTCCCCTTGCTTGTTCACAGCTTTCCTTTGTCTCAATTCCAGGCTTGAGGAGTAGAAAAGGCGGCAACACAAAAAACATTCTGTCTTCAAGCAGCCAAACAGCAGGAGCCCAGAACACACACAGCCTGCAGCCACTTGGGAATGTTTTTAGTTTAATATCGGTTCACATATCACAATAACCATTAACATACAAGGGAACGGCACTGTTCTGTACACACACACCCAAGCACCAAACCATCAGCACAAACGCAAAACTGTAACAGGAAAATTACAAAAAATAAACAAATAAAACATTAAACTAGAACCAAACAACAAAGAAAGTTCCAGCTTCCAAATCAATCCGCTGCTCCCCCCCCCCCGAATTCCCAGCAGCCAGAAAGTCACACTGTCACACTGACACAGACACAGTCACTGTCACACTGACACAGACACAGTCACTGTCACACTGACACACAGACACAGTCACTGACACACAGAGACAGACACAGTCACTGACACACAGAGACAGACACAGTCACTGTCACACTGACACACAGACACAGTCACTGTCACACTGACACAGACACAGTCACTGTCACACTGACACACAGACACAGTCACTGACACACAGAGACAGACACAGTCACTGTCACACTGACACACTGACACAGTCACTGTCACACTGAAACAGACACAGTCACTGTCACACTGACACAGTCACTGTCACACTGACACACTGACACAGTCACTGTCACACTGACACACAGAGACAGACACAGTCACTGTCACACTGACACACTGACACAGTCACTGTCACACTGAAACAGACACAGTCACTGTCACACTGACACAGTCACTGTCACACTGACACACAGACACAGTCACTGTCACACTGACACAGACACAGTCACTGTCACACTGACACACAGACACAGTCACTGACACACAGAGACAGACACAGTCACTGACACACAGAGACAGACACAGTCACTGTCACACTGACACACAGACACAGTCACTGTCACACTGACACAGACACAGTCACTGTCACACTGACACACAGACACAGTCACTGACACACAGAGACAGACACAGTCACTGTCACACTGACACACTGACACAGTCACTGTCACACTGAAACAGACACAGTCACTGTCACACTGACACAGTCACTGTCACACTGACACACTGACACAGTCACTGTCACACTGACACACAGAGACAGACACAGTCACTGTCACACTGACACACTGACACAGTCACTGTCACACTGAAACAGACACAGTCACTGTCACACTGACACAGTCACTGTCACACTGACACACAGACACAGTCACTGTCACACTGACACAGACACAGTCACTGTCACACTGACACACAGACACAGTCACTGACACACAGAGACAGACACAGTCACTGTCACACTGACACACAGAGACAGACACAGTCACTGTCACACTGACACACAGACACAGTCACTGTCACACTGACACAGACACAGTCACTGTCACACTGACACACAGACACAGTCACTGACACACAGAGACAGACACAGTCACTGACACACAGAGACAGACACAGTCACTGTCACACTGACACACAGACACAGTCACTGTCACACTGACACAGACACAGTCACTGACACACAGACACAGTCACTGTCACACTGACACACAGAGACAGACACAGTCACTGTCACACTGACACAGACACTGTCACACTGACACACAGACATAGTCACTGTCACACTGACACAGCCACAGTCACTGTCACACGGACACACAGACACAGTCACTGTCACACAGACACAGTCACTGTCACACTGACACACAGACACAGTCACTGTCACACAGACACAGTCACTGTCACGCTGACACACAGACACAGTCACTGTCACGCTGACACACAGACACAGTCACTATCACACTGACACACAGACACAGACACAGTCACTGTCACACTGACACAGACACAGTCACTGTCACACTGACACACAGGCACAGTCACTGTCACACTGACACAGACACAGTCACTGTCACACTGACACACAGACACAGTCACTGTCACACTGACACACAGAGACAGACACAGTCACTGTCACACAGACACAGTCACTGTCACACTGACACACAGACACAGTCACTGTCACACTGACACAGACACAGTCACTGTCACACTGACACACAGAGACAGACACAGTCACTGTCACACTGACACAGACACAGTCACTGTCACACAGACACAGTCACTGTCACACTGACACAGACACAGTCACTGACACACAGACACTGCACACTGACACACAGACACAGTCACTGTCACACTGACACAGCACACTGACACACAGACACAGACACAGTCACTGTCACACTGACACACAGACACAGTCACTGTCACACTGACACAGACACAGTCACTATCACACTGACACACAGACACAGACACAGTCACTGTCACACTGACACAGACACTGTCACACTGACACACAGACACAGTCACTGACACACAGTCAATGTCACACTGACACACAGCCCGGCGGAAGACAGGGAGAGCACTCAAATTCCAGACTCCCGCACAGACAAAGAGACTGCGGCTGACAAACCAATGGGCTCCACATGCATATCTCTTTCTCTCTCTCCCGATGATCTTTGCGATGGGGTGCTCTGTCCAGATGTGGGCGATGGAACGCTCTGTCCCGATGGGGCGCTCTGTCACGATGGGGCGCTCTGTCCCGGTGTGGGTGATGGGGCGCTCTGTCCCGATGTGGGCGTTGGGGCGCTCTGTCCCGATGCGGCTGATGGGGCGCTCTGTCCCGATGTGGGCGATGGGGCGCTCTGTCCCGATGTGGGCGATGGGGCGCTCTGTCCCGATGTGGGCGATGGGGCGCTCTGTCCCGATGTGGGCGATGGGGCGCTCTGTCCCGATGTGGGCGATGGGGCGCTCTGTCCCGATGTGGGCGATGGGGCGCTCTGTCCCGGTGTGGGCGATGGGGCGCTCTGTCCCGATGTGGGCGATGGGGCGCTCTGTCCCGATGTGGGCGATGGGGCGCTCTGTCCCGATGGGGCGCTCTGTCCCGATGTGGGCGATGGGGCGCTCTGTCCCGATGTGGGCGATGGGGCGCTCTGTCCCGATGTGGGCGATGGGGCGCTCTGTCCCGATGTGGGCGATGGGGCGCTCTGTCCCGATGGGGCTCTCTGTCCCGATGTGGGTGATGGGGCGCTCTGTCCCGATGTGGGTGATGGGACGCTCTGTCCCGATGTGGGCGATGGGGCGCTCTGTCCCGATGTGGGCGATGGGGCGCTCTGTCCCGATGTGGGCGATGGGGCGCTCTGTCCCGATGTGGGCGATGGGGCGCTCTGTCCCGATGGGGCTCTCTGTCCCGATGTGGGTGATGGGACGCACTGTCCCGATGTGGGTGATGGGGCGCTCTGTCCCGATGGGGCGCTCTGTCCCGATGTGGGCGATGGGGCGCTCTGTCCCGATGTGGGCGATGGGGCGCTCTGTCCCGGTCTCGCCGATGGGGCGCTCTGTCCCGATGTGGGCGATGGGGCGCTCTGTCCCGATGTGGGCGATGGGGCGCTCTGTCCCGATGTGGGCGATGGGACGCTCTGTCCCGATGTGGGCGATGGGGCGCTCTGTCCCGATGTGGGCGATGGGGCGCTCTGTCCCGATGTGGGCGATGGGGCGCTCTGTCCCAATGTGGGCGATGGGGCGCTCTGTCCCGATGGGGGCGATGGGGCGCTCTGTCCCGATGGGGGCGATGGGGCGCTCTGTCCCAATGTGGGCGATGGGGCGCTCTGTCCCGATGTGGGTGATGGGACGCTCTGTCCCGGTCTCGCCGATGGGGCGCTCTGTCCCGATGTGGGCGATGGGGCGCTCTGTCCCGATGTGGGTGATGGGGCGCTCTGTCCCGATGGGACGCTCTGTCCCGATGTGGGCGATGGGGCGCTCTGTCCCAATGTGGGCGATGGGGCGCTCTGTCCCGGTCTCGCCGATGGGGCGCTCTGTCCTGGTCTCGCCGATGGGGCGCTCTGTCCCGATGTGGGTGATGGGGCTCTCTGTCCCAATGTGGGCGATGGGACGCTCTGTCCCGGTCTCGCCGATGGGGCGCTCTGTCCCGATGTGGGCGATGGGGCGCTCTGTCCCGATGTGGGCGATGGGGCGCTCTGTCCCGGTGTGGGCGTTGGGACGCTCTGTCCCGATGTGGGCGTTGGGACGCTCTGTCCCGATGTGGGCGATGGGGCGCTCTGTCCCGATGTGGGCGATGGGGCGCTCTGTCCCGATGTGGGCGATGGGGCGCTCTGTCCCGATGTGGGCGATGGGGCGCTCTGTCCCGATGTGGGCGATGGGACGCTCTGTCCCGATGTGGGCGATGGGGCGCTCTGTCCCGATGTGGGCGATGGGGCGCTCTGTCCCGATGTGGGCGATGGGGCGCTCTGTCCCAATGTGGGCGATGGGGCGCTCTGTCCCGATGGGGGCGATGGGGCGCTCTGTCCCGATGGGGGCGATGGGGCGCTCTGTCCCAATGTGGGCGATGGGGCGCTCTGTCCCGATGTGGGTGATGGGACGCTCTGTCCCGGTCTCGCCGATGGGGCGCTCTGTCCCGATGTGGGCGATGGGGCGCTCTGTCCCGATGTGGGTGATGGGGCGCTCTGTCCCGATGGGACGCTCTGTCCCGATGTGGGCGATGGGGCGCTCTGTCCCAATGTGGGCGATGGGGCGCTCTGTCCCGGTCTCGCCGATGGGGCGCTCTGTCCTGGTCTCGCCGATGGGGCGCTCTGTCCCGATGTGGGTGATGGGGCTCTCTGTCCCAATGTGGGCGATGGGACGCTCTGTCCCGGTCTCGCCGATGGGGCGCTCTGTCCCGATGTGGGCGATGGGGCGCTCTGTCCCGATGTGGGCGATGGGGCGCTCTGTCCCGGTGTGGGCGTTGGGACGCTCTGTCCCGATGTGGGCGTTGGGACGCTCTGTCCCGATGTGGGCGATGGGGCGCTCTGTCCCGATGTGGGCGATGGGGCGCTCTGTCCCGATGTGGGCGATGGGGCGCTCTGTCCCGATGGGGCTCTCTGTCCCGATGTGGGTGATGGGGTGCTCTGTCCCGATGTGGGCGATGGGGCGCTCTGTCCCGATGTGGGCGATGGGGTGCTCTGTCCCGATGTGGGCGATGGGGCGCTCTGTCCCAATGTGGGCGATGGGGCGCTCTGTCCCGATGTGGGTGATGGGGCGCTCTGTCCCGATGTGGGCGATGGGGCGCTCTGTCCCGATGGGGCTCTCTGTCCCGATGTGGGCGATGGGGCGCTCTGTCCCGATGTGGGCGATGGGGCGCTCTGTCCCGGTCTCGCCGATGGGGCGCTCTGTCCCGATGTGGGCGATGGGGCGCTCTGTCCCGATGTGGGCGATGGGGCGTTCTGTCCCGATGTGGGCGATGGGACGCTCTGTCCCGATGTGGGCGATGGGGCGCTCTGTCCCGATGTGGGCGATGGGGCGCTCTGTCCCGATGTGGGCGATGGGGCGCTCTGTCCCGATGTGGGCGATGGGGCGCTCTGTCCCGATGTGGGCGATGGGGTGCTCTGTCCCGATGTGGGCGATGGGGCGCTCTGTCCCGATGTGGGCGATGGGGCGCTCTGTCCCGATGTGGGCGATGGGGCGCTCTGTCCTGGTCTCGCCGATGGGGCGCTCTGTCCCGATGTGGGCGATGGGGCGCTCTGTCCCGGTGTGGGCGATGGGGCGCTCTGTCCTGGTCTCGCCGATGGGGCGCTCTGTCCCGATGTGGGTGATGGGGCGTTCTGTCCCGATGTGGGCGATGGGGTGCTCTGTCCCGATGTGGGCGATGGGGTGCTCTGTCCCGATGTGGGCGATGGGGCGCTCTGTCCTGGTCTCGCCGATGGGGCGCTCTGTCCCGATGTGGGTGATGGGGCGTTCTGTCCCGATGTGGGCGATGGGGCGCTCTGTCCCGATGTGGGTGATGGGGCGCTCTGTCCCGATGTGGGCGATGGGGCGCTCTGTCCCGATGTGGGCGATGGGGCGCTCTGTCCCGATGGGGCTCTCTGTCCCGATGTGGGCGATGGGGCGCTCTGTCCCGATGTGGGCGATGGGGCGCTCTGTCCCGATGTGGGCGATGGGGCGCTCTGTCCCGATGTGGGCGATGGGGCGCTCTGTCCCGATGTGGCCGATGGGACGCTCTGTCCCGATGGGGCTCTCTGTCCCGATGTGGGTGATGGGGCGCTCTGTCCCGATGGGACGCTCTGTCCCGATGTGGGCGATGCGGCGCTCTGTCCCGATGTGGGCGATGGGGCGCTCTGTCCCGATGTGGGCGATGGGGCGCTCTGTCCCGATGTGGGCGATGGGGCGCTCTGTCCCGATGTGGGTGATGGGGCGCTCTGTCCCGATGTGGGCGATGGGGCGCTCTGTCCCGATGTGGGCGATGGGGCGCTCTGTCCCGATGTGGGTGATGGGGCGCTCTGTCCCGATGTGGGCGATGGGGCGCTCTGTCCCGATGTGGGTGATGGGGCGCTCTGTCCCGATGTGGGCGATGGGGTGCTCTGTCCCGATGTGGGCGATGGGGCGCTCTGTCCTGGTCTCGCCGATGGGGCGCTCTGTCCCGATGTGGGCGATGGGGCGTTCTGTCCCGATGTGGGCGATGGGGCGCTCTGTCCCGATGTGGGTGATGGGGCGCTCTGTCCCGATGTGGGCGATGGGGCGCTCTGTCCCGATGTGGGCGATGGGGCGCTCTGTCCCGATGGGGCTCTCTGTCCCGATGTGGGCGATGGGGCGCTCTGTCCCGATGTGGGCGATGGGGCGCTCTGTCCCGATGTGGGCGATGGGACGCTCTGTCCCGATGTGGGCGATGGGGCGCTCTGTCCCGATGTGGGCGATGGGGCGCTCTGTCCCGATGTGGGCGATGGGGCGCTCTGTCCCGATGTGGGCGATGGGGCGCTCTGTCCCGATGTGGGCGATGGGGTGCTCTGTCCCGATGTGGGCGATGGGGCGCTCTGTCCCGATGTGGGCGATGGGGCGCTCTGTCCCGATGTGGGCGCTCTGTCCCGATGTGGGCGATGGGGCGCTCTGTCCCGATGTGGGCGATGGGGCGCTCTGTCCCGATGTGGGCGATGGGGCGCTCTGTCCCAATGTGGCCGATGGGGCGCTCTGTCCCGATGTGGGCGATGGGGCGTTCTATCCCGGTGTCGCCGATGGGGCGCTCTGTCCCGATGGGGAGCTCTGTCCCGATGTGGGCGATGGGGCGCTCTGTCCCGATGTGGGCGATGGGGCGCTCTGTCCCGATGTGGGCGATGGGACGCTCTGTCCCGATGTGGGCGATGGGACGCTCTGTCCCGATGTGGGCGATGGGGCGCTCTGTCCCGATGTGGGCGATGGGACGCTCTGTCCCGATGTGGGCGATGGGGCGCTCTGTCCCGATGTGGGCGATGGGACGCTCTGTCCCGATGTGGGCGATGGGGCGCTCTGTCCCGATGTGGGCGATGGGGCGCTCTGTCCCGATGGGGCGCTCTGTCCCGATGTGGGCGATGGGGCGCTCTGTCCCGATGTGGGCGATGGGACGCTCTGTCCCGATGTGGGCGATGGGGCGCTCTGTCCCGATGGGGCGCTCTGTCCCGATGTGGGCGAAGGGGCGCTCTGTCCCGATGTGGGCGATGGGGCGCTCTGTCCCGATGTGGGCGATGGGGCGCTCTGTCCCGATGTGGGCGATGGGGCGCTCTGTCCCGATGTGGGCGATGGGGCGCTCTGTCCCGATGTGGGCGATGGGGCACTCTGTCCCGATGTGGGCGATGGGGCGCTCTCTCCCGATGTGGGTGATGGGCGCTCTGTCCCGATGTGGGTGATGGGGCGCTCTGTCCCGATGTGGGCGATGGGGCGCTCTGTCCCGATGTGGGTGATGGGGCGCTCTGTCCCGATGTGGGTGATGGGCGCTCTGTCCCGATGTGGGTGATGGGGCGCTCTGTCCCGATGTGGGCGATGGGGCGCTCTGTCCCGATGTGGGCGATGGGGCGCTCTCTCCCGATGTGGCCGATGGGACGCTCTGTCCCGATGTGGCCGATGGGGTACTCTGTCCCGATGTGGGCGATGGGGCGCTCTGTCCCGATGTGGGCGATGGGGCTCTCTGTCCCGATGTGGGCGATGGGGCGCTCTGTCCCGATGTGGGCGTTGGGGCGCTCTGTCCCGGTCTCGCCAATGGGGTGCTCTGTCCCGATGTGGGCGATGGGGCGCTCTGTCCTGATGTAAGCGATGGGGCGCTCTGTCCCGATGTGGGTGATGGGACGCTCTGTCCCGATGTGGGCGATGGGGCGCTCTGTCCCGATGTGGGTGATGGGACGCTCTGTCCCGGTCTCGCCGATGGGGCGCTCTGTCCCGATGTGGATGATGGGACGCTCTGTCCCGATGTGGGTGATGGGACGCTCTGTCCCGTTGTGGGCGATGGGGCGCTCTGTCCCGGTGTGGGCGATGGGGCGCTCTGACCCGGTCTCGCCGATGGGGCGCTCTGTCCCGATGTGGGCGATGGGGCGCTCTGTCCCGATGTGGGCGATGGGACGCCCTGTCCCGATGTGGGTGATGGGGCGCTCTGTCCCGATGTGGGCGATGGGGCGCTCTGTCCCGATGTGGGCGATGGGGCGCTCTGTCCCGTTGTGGGCGATGGGGCGCTCTGTCCCGGTCTCGGCGATGGGGCACTCTGTCCCGATGTGGGTGATGGGACGCTCTGTCCCGATGTGGGCGATGGGGCGCTCTGTCCCGATGTGGCCGATGGGACGCTCTGTCCCGATGTGGGCGATGGGGCGCTCTGTCCCGGTCTCGGCGATGGGGCGCTCTGTCCCGATGTGGGCGATGGGGCGCTCTGTCCCGATGTGGGCGATGGGATCCTCTGTCCCGATGTGGGTGATGGGGCGCTCTGTCCCGATGTGGGCGATGGGGCGCTCTGTCCCGATGTGGGCGATGGGGCGCTCTGTCATGATGTGGGCGATGGGGCGCTCTGTCCCGATGTGGGCGATGGGATCCTCTGTCCCGATGTGGGCGATGGGGCGCTCTGTCCCGATGTGGGCGATGGGGCGCTCTGTCCCGATGTGGGCGATGGGGCGCTCTGTCCCGATGTGGGCGAAGGGGCTCTCTGTCCCGATGTGGGCGATGGGGCGCTCTGTCCTGATGTGGGTGATGGGGCTCTCTGTCCCGATGTGGGCGATGGGATCCTCTGTCCCGATGTGGGTGATGGGGCACTCTGTCCCGATGTGGGCGATGGGGCGCTCTGTCCCAATGTGGGCGATGGGGCGCTCTGTCCCGGTCTCGCCGATGGGGCGCTCTGTCCCGATGAGGGCAATGGGACGCTCTGTCCCGATGTGGGCGATGGGGCGCTCTGTCCCGATGTGGGCGATGGGGCGCTCTGTCCCAATGTGGGCGATGGGGCGTTCTGTCCCGGTCTCCCCGATGGGGCGCTCTGTCCCGATGTGGGCGAAGGGGCGCTCTGTCCCAATGTGGGCGATGGGGCGTTCTGTCCCGGTCTCGCCGATGGGGCGCTCTGTCCCGGTCTCGCCGATGGGGCGTTCTGTCCCGGTCTCGCCGATGGGACGCTCTGTCCCGATGTGGGCGATGGGGCGCTATCTCCCGATGTGGGCGATGGGGCGTTCTGTCCCGGTCTCGCCGATGGGACGCTCTGTCCCGATGTGGGCGATGGGGCGCTCTGTCCCGATGTGGGCGATGGGGCGCTCTGTCCCGATGTGGGCGATTGGGCGCTCTGTCCCAATGTGGGCGATGGGGCGCTCTGTCCCGGTGTGGGCGATGGGGCGCTCTGTCCCGATGTGGGCGATTGGGCGCTCTGTCCCGATGTGGGCGATTGGGCGCTCTGTCCCGATGTGGGCGATGGGACGCTCTGTCCCGATGTGGGCGATGGGGCGCTCTGTCCCGATGTGGGTGATGGGCGCTCTGTCCCGGTGTGGGCGATGAGACGCCCTGTCCCGTTGTGGGCGATGGGGCGCTCTGTCCCGATGTGGGCGATGGGGCGCTCTGTCCCGATGTGGGCGATGGGGC
This sequence comes from Scyliorhinus torazame, assembly GCF_047496885.1. Lineage (NCBI taxonomy): Eukaryota > Metazoa > Chordata > Chondrichthyes > Carcharhiniformes > Scyliorhinidae > Scyliorhinus > Scyliorhinus torazame. Next base: position 169,829,334 of record NC_092724.1, read on the forward strand.
GCTCTGTCCCGGTCTCGGCGATGGGGCGCTCTGTCCCGATGTGGGCGATGGGGCGCTCTGTCCCGATGTGGGTGATGGGGCGCTCTGTCCCGATGTGGGCGATGGGGCGCTCTGTCCCGATGTGGGCGATGGGGCGCTCTGTCCCGATGTGGGTGATGGGCGCTCTGTCCCGATGTGGGTGATGGGGCGCTCTGTCCCGATGTGGGCGATGGGGCGCTCTGTCCCGGTCTCGGCGATGGGGCGCTCTGTCCCGATGTGGGCGATGGGGCGCTCTGTCCCGATGTGGGCGATGGGGCGCTCTGTCCCGGTCTCGGCGATGGGGCGCTCTGTCCCGATGTGGGCGATGGGGCGTTCTGTCCCGATGTGGGCGATGGGGCGTTCTGTCCCGATGTGGGCGATGGGGCGCTCTGTCCCGATGTGGGCGATGAGACGCCCTGTCCCGTTGTGGGCGATGGGGCGCTCTGTCCCGATGTGGGCGATGGGGCGCTCTGTCCCGATGTTGGCGATGGGGCGCTCTGTCCCGGTCTCGGCGATGGGGCGCTCTGTCCCGATGTGGGCGATGGGGCGTTCTGTCCCGATGTGGGCGATGGGGCGTTCTGTCCCGATGTGGGCGATGGGGCGCTCTGTCCCGATGTGGGCGATGGGGCGCTCTGTCCTGGTGTGGGCGATGAGACGCTCTGTCCCGATGTGGGCGATGGGGCGCTCTGTCCCGATGTGGGTGATGGGGCGTTCTGTCCCGATGTGGGCGATGGGGCGCTCTGTCCCGATGTGGGCGATGGGGCGCTCTGTCCCGATGTGGGCGATGGGGCGCTCTGTCCCGATGTGGGTGATGGGGCGTTCTGTCCCGATGTGGGCGATGGGGCGCTTTGTCCCGATGTGGGTGATGGGGCGTTCTGTCCCGATGTGGGCGATGGGGCGCTCTGTCCCGATGTGGGTGATGGGGCGCTCTGTCCCGATGTGGGCGATGGGGCTCTCTGTCCCAATGTGGGCGATGGGGCTCTCTGTCCCGATGTGGGCGATGGGGCGCTCTGTCCCGATGTGGGCGATGGGGCTCTCTGTCCCGATGTGGGCGATGGGGCGCTCTGTCCCGATGTGGGCGATGGGGCGTTCTGTCCCGATGTGGGCGATGGGGCTCTCTGTCCCGATGTGGGCGATGGGGCGCTCTGTCCCGATGTGGGCGATGGGGCTCTCTGTCCCAATGTGGGCGATGGGGCTCTCTGTCCCGATGTGGGCGATGGGGCGCTCTGTCCCGATGTGGGCGATGGGGCGTTCTGTCCCGATGTGGGCGATGGGGCGCTCTGTCCCGATGTGGGCGATGGGGCGTTCTGTCCCGATGTGGGCGATGGGGCGTTCTGTCCCGATGTGGGCGATGGGGCTCTCTGTCCCGATGTGGGCGATGGGGCGTTCTGTCCCGATGTGGGCGATGGGGCGCTCTGTCCCGATGTGGGCGATGGGGCGTTCTGTCCCGATGTGGGCGATGGGGCGTTCTGTCCCGATGTGGGCGATGGGGCGCTCTGTCCCGATGTGGGCGATGGGGCGTTCTGTCCCGATGTGGGCGATGGGACGCTCTGTCCTGATGTGGCGATTGGGCGCTCTGTCCCGATGTGGGCGAAGGGGCTCTCTGTCCCGATGTGGCCGATGGGGCGCTCTGTCCGGATGTGGGTGATGGGGCGCTCTGTCCCGATGTGGGCAATGGGGCGCACTGTCCCGATGTGGGCGATGGGGCGCTCTGTCCCGATGTGGGCGATGGGGCGCTCTGTCCCGATGTGGCCGATGGGGCGCTCTGTCCCGATGTGGGTGATGGGGCGCTTTGTCCCGATGCGGGCGATGGGGCGCTCTGTCCCGATGTGGGCGCTCTGTCGCGATGTGGGCGATGGGACGCTCTGTCCCGATGTGGGCGATGGGGCGCTCTGTCCCGATGTGGGTGATGGGGCGCTTTGTCCCGATGCGGGCGATGGGGCGCTCTGTCCCGATGGGGCGCTCTGTCCCGATGTGGGCGATGGGACGCTCTGTCCTGATGTGGGCGATGGGGCGCTCTGTCCCAATGTGGGCGATGGGGCGCTCTGTCCCGATGTGGGCGATGGGGCGCTCTGTCCCGATGTGGGCGATGGGGCGCTCTGTCCCAATGTGGGCGATGGGACGCTCTGTCCCGATGTGGGTGATGGGGCGCTCTGTCCCGATGTGGGCGATGGTGCGCTCTGTCCCGATGTGGGCGATGGGGCGCTCTGTCCCCATGTGGGTGATGGGGCGCTCTGTCCCGATGTGGGCGATGGGGCGCTCTGCCCCCATGTGGGCGATGGGGCGCTCTGTCCCGATGTGGGCGATGGGGCGCTCTGTCCCGATGTGGGCGATGGGGCGCTCTGTCCCGATGTGGGCGATGGGGCGCTCTGTACCGATGTGGGCGATGGGGCGCTCTGTCCCGATGTGGGTGATGGGGCTCTCTGTCCCGTTGTCGCCGATGGGGCGCTCTGTCCCGATGGGGGCGATGGGGCGCTCTGTCCCGATGTGGGCGATGGGGCGCTCTGTCCCGATGGGGCGCTCTGTCCCGATGTGGGCGATGGGGCGCTCTGTCCCGATGTGGGCGATGGGGCGCTCTGTCCCGATGTGGGCGATGGGGCGTTCTGTCCCGATGTGGGCGATGGGGCGCTCTGTCCCGATGTGGGCGAAGGGGCTCTCTGTCCCGATGTGGGCGATGGGGCGCTCTGTGCCGATGTGGGCGATGGGGCGTTCTGTCCCGATGTGGGCGATGGGGCGCTCTGTCCCGATATGGGCGAAGGGGCTCTCTGTCCCGATGTGGGCGATGGGGCGCTCTGTCCCGATGTGGGCGATGGGGCGCTCTGTCCCGATGTGGGCGATGGGACGCTCTGTCCTGATGTGGGCGATTGGGCGCTCTGTCCCGATGTGGGCGATGGGGCGCTCTGTCCCGATGTGGCCGATGGGGCGCTCTGTCCGGATGTGGGTGATGGGGCGCTCTGTCCCGATGTGGGCAATGGGGCGCACTGTCCCGATGTGGGCGATGGGGCGCTCTGTCCCGATGTGGGCGATGGGGCGCACTGTCCCGATGTGGGCGATGGGGCGCTCTGTCCCGATGTGGGCGATGGGGCGCTCTGTCCCGATGTGGGCGATGGGGCGCTCTGTCCCGATGTGGGTGATGGGGCGCTCTGCCCCGATGTGGGCGCTCTGTCGCGATGTGGGCGATGGGGCGCTCTGTCCCGATGTGGGCGATGGGGCGCTCTGTCCCGATGTGGGCGATGGGGCGCTCTGTCCCGATGTGGGCGATGGGGCGTTCTGTCCCGATGTGGGCGATGGGGCGCTCTGTCCCGATGTGGGCGATGGGACGCTCTGTCCTGATGTGGGCGATTGGGCGCTCTGTCCCGATGTGGGCGAAGGGGCTCTCTGTCCCGATGTGGCCGATGGGGCGCTCTGTCCGGATGTGGGTGATGGGGCGCTCTGTCCCGATGTGGGCAATGGGGCGCACTGTCCCGATGTGGGCGATGGGGCGCTCTGTCCCGATGTGGGCGATGGGGCGCTCTGTCCCGATGTGGGCGATGGGGCGCTCTGTCCCGATGTGGGTGATGGGGCGCTTTGTCCCGATGCGGGCGATTGGGCGCTCTGTCCCGATGTGGGCGATGGGGCGCTCTGTCCCGATGCGGGCGATTGGGCGCTCTGTCCCGATGTGGGCGATGGGGCGCTCTGTCCCGATGTGGGTGATGGGACGCTCTGTCCCGATGTGGGTGATGGGGCGCTCTGTCCCGATGTGGCCGATGGGGCGCTCTGTCCCAATGTGGGCGATGGGGCGCTCTGTCCCGATTGGGAGCTCTGTCCCGATGTGGGCGATGGGGCGCTCTGTCCCGATGTGGGCGATGGGACGCTCTGTCCCGATGTGGGCGATGGGGCGCTCTGTCCCGATGTGGGCGATGGCACGCTCTGTCCCGATGTGGGCGATGGGGCGCTCTGTCCCGATGTGGGCGATGGGACGCTCTGTCCCGATGTGGGCGATGGGGCGCTCTGTCCCGATGTGGGCGATGGGGCGCTCTGTCCCGATGGGGCGCTCTGTCCCGATGTGGGCGATGGGGCGCTCTGTCCCGATGGGGCGCTCTGTCCCGATGTGGGCGATGGGGCGCTCTGTCCCGATGTGGGCGATGGGGCGCTCTGTCCCGATGGGGCGCTCTGTCCCGATGTGGGCGATGGGGCGCTCTGTCCCGATGGGGCGCTCTGTCCCGATGTTGGCGATGGGGCGCTCTGTCCCGATGTGGGCGATGGGACGCTCTGTCCCGATGTGGGCGATGGGGCGCTCTGTCCCGATGTGGGCGATGGGGCGCTCTGTCCCGATGTGGGCGATGGGGCGCTCTGTCCCGATGTGGGCGATGGGGCGCTCTGTCCCGATGTGGACGATGGGGCACTCTGTCCCGATGTGGGCGATGGGGCGCTCTGTCCCGATGTGGGCGATGGGGCGCTCTGTCCCGATGTGGGTGATGGGCGCTCTGTCCCGATGTGGGTGATGGGGCGCTCTGTCCCGATGTGGGTGATGGGGCGCTCTGTCCCGATGTGCGTGATGGGCGCTCTGTCCCGATGTGGGTGATGGGGCGCTCTGTCCCGATGTGGGTGATGGGGCGCTCTGTCCCGATGTGGGCGATGGGGCGCTCTGTCCCGATGTGGGCGATGGGGCGCTCTGTCCCGATGTGGGCGATGGGGCGCTCTGTCCCGATGTGGGCGATGGGGCGCTCTGTCCCGATGTGGGCGATGGGGCTCTCTGTCCCGATGTGGGCGATGGGGCGCTCTGTCCCGATGTGGGCGTTGGGGCGCTCTGTCCCGATGTGGGCGATGGGGCGTTCTGTCCCGATGTGGGCGATGGGGCGTTCTGTCCCGATGTGGGCGATGGGGCTCTCTGTCCCGATGTGGGCGATGGGGCGTTCTGTCCCGATGTGGGCGATGGGGCGCTCTGTCCCGATGTGGGCGATGGGGCGTTCTGTCCCGATGTGGGCGATGGGGCGTTCTGTCCCGATGTGGGCGATGGGGCGCTCTGTCCCGATGTGGGCGATGGGGCGTTCTGTCCCGATGTGGGCGATGGGACGCTCTGTCCTGATGTGGCGATTGGGCGCTCTGTCCCGATGTGGGCGAAGGGGCTCTCTGTCCCGATGTGGCCGATGGGGCGCTCTGTCCGGATGTGGGTGATGGGGCGCTCTGTCCCGATGTGGGCAATGGGGCGCACTGTCCCGATGTGGGCGATGGGGCGCTCTGTCCCGATGTGGGCGATGGGGCGCTCTGTCCCGATGTGGCCGATGGGGCGCTCTGTCCCGATGTGGGTGATGGGGCGCTTTGTCCCGATGCGGGCGATGGGGCGCTCTGTCCCGATGTGGGCGCTCTGTCGCGATGTGGGCGATGGGACGCTCTGTCCCGATGTGGGCGATGGGGCGCTCTGTCCCGATGTGGGTGATGGGGCGCTTTGTCCCGATGCGGGCGATGGGGCGCTCTGTCCCGATGGGGCGCTCTGTCCCGATGTGGGCGATGGGACGCTCTGTCCCGATGTGGGCGATGGGGCGCTCTGTCCCAATGTGGGCGATGGGGCGCTCTGTCCCGATGTGGGCGATGGGGCGCTCTGTCCCGATGTGGGCGATGGGGCGCTCTGTCCCAATGTGGGCGATGGGACGCTCTGTCCCGATGTGGGTGATGGGGCGCTCTGTCCCGATGTGGGCGATGGTGCGCTCTGTCCCGATGTGGGCGATGGGGCGCTCTGTCCCCATGTGGGTGATGGGGCGCTCTGTCCCGATGTGGGCGATGGGGCGCTCTGCCCCCATGTGGGCGATGGGGCGCTCTGTCCCGATGTGGGCGATGGGGCGCTCTGTCCCGATGTGGGCGATGGGGCGCTCTGTCCCGATGTGGGCGATGGGGCGCTCTGTACCGATGTGGGCGATGGGGCGCTCTGTCCCGATGTGGGTGATGGGGCTCTCTGTCCCGTTGTCGCCGATGGGGCGCTCTGTCCCGATGGGGGCGATGGGGCGCTCTGTCCCGATGTGGGCGATGGGGCGCTCTGTCCCGATGGGGCGCTCTGTCCCGATGTGGGCGATGGGGCGCTCTGTCCCGATGTGGGCGATGGGGCGCTCTGTCCCGATGTGGGCGATGGGGCGTTCTGTCCCGATGTGGGCGATGGGGCGCTCTGTCCCGATGTGGGCGAAGGGGCTCTCTGTCCCGATGTGGGCGATGGGGCGCTCTGTGCCGATGTGGGCGATGGGGCGTTCTGTCCCGATGTGGGCGATGGGGCGCTCTGTCCCGATATGGGCGAAGGGGCTCTCTGTCCCGATGTGGGCGATGGGGCGCTCTGTCCCGATGTGGGCGATGGGGCGCTCTGTCCCGATGTGGGCGATGGGACGCTCTGTCCTGATGTGGGCGATTGGGCGCTCTGTCCCGATGTGGGCGATGGGGCGCTCTGTCCCGATGTGGCCGATGGGGCGCTCTGTCCGGATGTGGGTGATGGGGCGCTCTGTCCCGATGTGGGCAATGGGGCGCACTGTCCCGATGTGGGCGATGGGGCGCTCTGTCCCGATGTGGGCGATGGGGCGCACTGTCCCGATGTGGGCGATGGGGCGCTCTGTCCCGATGTGGGCGATGGGGCGCTCTGTCCCGATGTGGGCGATGGGGCGCTCTGTCCCGATGTGGGTGATGGGGCGCTCTGCCCCGATGTGGGCGCTCTGTCGCGATGTGGGCGATGGGGCGCTCTGTCCCGATGTGGGCGATGGGCCGCTCTGTCCCGATGTGGGCGATGGGGCGCTCTGTCCCGATGTGGGCGATGGGGCGTTCTGTCCCGATGTGGGCGATGGGGCGCTCTGTCCCGATGTGGGCGATGGGACGCTCTGTCCTGATGTGGGCGATTGGGCGCTCTGTCCCGATGTGGGCGAAGGGGCTCTCTGTCCCGATGTGGCCGATGGGGCGCTCTGTCCGGATGTGGGTGATGGGGCGCTCTGTCCCGATGTGGGCAATGGGGCGCACTGTCCCGATGTGGGCGATGGGGCGCTCTGTCCCGATGTGGGCGATGGGGCGCTCTGTCCCGATGTGGGCGATGGGGCGCTCTGTCCCGATGTGGGTGATGGGGCGCTTTGTCCCGATGCGGGCGATTGGGCGCTCTGTCCCGATGTGGGCGATGGGGCGCTCTGTCCCGATGCGGGCGATTGGGCGCTCTGTCCCGATGTGGGCGATGGGGCGCTCTGTCCCGATGTGGGTGATGGGACGCTCTGTCCCGATGTGGGTGATGGGGCGCTCTGTCCCGATGTGGCCGATGGGGCGCTCTGTCCCAATGTGGGCGATGGGGCGCTCTGTCCCGATTGGGAGCTCTGTCCCGATGTGGGCGATGGGGCGCTCTGTCCCGATGTGGGCGATGGGACGCTCTGTCCCGATGTGGGCGATGGGGCGCTCTGTCCCGATGTGGGCGATGGCACGCTCTGTCCCGATGTGGGCGATGGGGCGCTCTGTCCCGATGTGGGCGATGGGACGCTCTGTCCCGATGTGGGCGATGGGGCGCTCTGTCCCGATGGGGCGCTCTGTCCCGATGTGGGCGATGGGGCGCTCTGTCCCGATGGGGCGCTCTGTCCCGATGTGGGCGATGGGGCGCTCTGTCCCGATGGGGCGCTCTGTCCCGATGTGGGCGATGGGGCGCTCTGTCCCGATGTGGGCGATGGGGCGCTCTGTCCCGATGTGGGCGATGGGGCGCTCTGTCCCGATGGGGCGCTCTGTCCCGATGTGGGCGATGGGGCGCTCTGTCCCGATGGGGCGCTCTGTCCCGATGTTGGCGATGGGGCGCTCTGTCCCGATGTGGGCGATGGGACGCTCTGTCCCGATGTGGGCGATGGGGCGCTCTGTCCCGATGTGGGCGATGGGGCGCTCTGTCCCGATGTGGGCGATGGGGCGCTCTGTCCCGATGTGGGCGATGGGGCGCTCTGTCCCGATGTGGACGATGGGGCACTCTGTCCCGATGTGGGCGATGGGGCGCTCTGTCCCGATGTGGGCGATGGGGCGCTCTGTCCCGATGTGGGTGATGGGCGCTCTGTCCCGATGTGGGTGATGGGGCGCTCTGTCCCGATGTGGGTGATGGGGCGCTCTGTCCCGATGTGGGTGATGGGCGCTCTGTCCCGATGTGGGTGATGGGGCGCTCTGTCCCGATGTGGGTGATGGGGCGCTCTGTCCCGATGTGGGCGATGGGGCGCTCTGTCCCGATGTGGGCGATGGGGCGCTCTGTCCCGATGTGGGCGATGGGGCGCTCTGTCCCGATGTGGGCGATGGGGCGCTCTGTCCCGATGTGGGCGATGGGGCTCTCTGTCCCGATGTGGGCGATGGGGCGCTCTGTCCCGATGTGGGCGTTGGGGCGCTCTGTCCCGATGTGGGCGTTGGGGCGCTCTGTCCCGGTCTCGCCAATGGGGTGCTCTGTCCCGATGTGGGCGATGGGGCGCTCTGTCCTGATGTAAGCGATGGGGCGCTCTGTCCCGATGTGGGTGATGGGACGCTCTGTCCCGATGTGGGCGATGGGGCGCTCTGTCCCGTTGTGGGCGATGGGGCGCTCTGTCCCGATGTGGGCGATGGGGCGCTCTGTCCCGATGTGGGCGATGGGGCGCTCTGTCCCGATGTGGGTGATGGGACGCTCTGTCCCGATGTGGGCGATGGGGCGCTCTGTCCCGATGTGGCCGATGGGACGCTCTGTCCCGATGTGGGCGATGGGGCGCTCTGTCCCGGTCTCGGCGATGGGGCGCTCTGTCCCGATGTGGGCGATGGGGCGCTCTGTCCCGATGTGGGCGATGGGATCCTCTGTCCCGATGTGGGTGATGGGGCGCTCTGTCCCGATGTGGGCGATGGGGCGCTCTGTCCCGATGTGGGCGATGGGGCGCTCTGTCATGATGTGGGCGATGGGGCGCTCTGTCCCGATGTGGGCGATGGGATCCTCTGTCCCGATGTGGGCGATGGGGCGCTCTGTCCCGATGTGGGCGATGGGGCGCTCTGTCCCGATGTGGGCGATGGGGCGCTCTGTCATGATGTGGGCGATGGGGCGCTCTGTCCCGATGTGGGCGATGGGATCCTCTGTCCCGATGTGGGCGATGGGGCGCTCTGTCCCGATGTGGGCGATGGGACGCTCTGTCCCGATGTGGGCGATGGGGCGCTCTGTCCCGATGTGGGCGAAGGGGCTCTCTGTCCCGATGTGGGCGATGGGGCGCTCTGTCCTGATGTGGGTGATGGGGCTCTCTGTCCCGATGTGGGCGATGGGATCCTCTGTCCCGATGTGGGTGATGGGGCGCTCTGTCCCGGTCTCGCCGATGGGGCGCTCTGTCCCGATGAGGGCAATGGGACGCTCTGTCCCGATGTGGGCGATGGGGCGCTCTGTCCCGATGTGGGCGATGGGGCGCTCTGTCCCAATGTGGGCGATGGGGCGTTCTGTCCCGGTCTCGCCGATGGGGCGCTCTGTCCCGATGTGGGCGATGGGGCGCTCTGTCCCAATGTGGGCGATGGGGCGTTCTGTCCCGGTCTCGCCGATGGGGCGCTCTGTCCCGGTCTCGCCGATGGGGCGCTCTGTCCCGATGTGGGCGATGGGGCGCTCTGTCCCGGTCTCGCCGATGGGGCGTTCTGTCCCGGTCTCGCCGATGGGACGCTCTGTCCCGATGTGGGCGATGGGGCGCTATCTCCCGATGTGGGCGATGGGGCGTTCTGTCCCGGTCTCGCTGATGGGACGCTCTGTCCCGATGTGGGCGAAGGGGCGCTCTGTCCCGATGTGGCCGATGGGGCGCTCTGTCCCGATGTGGGCGATTGGGCGCTCTGTCCCGATGTGGGTGATGGGCGCTCTGTCCCGGTGTGGGCGATGAGACGCCCTGTCCCGTTGTGGGCGATGGGGCGCTCTGTCCCGATGTGGGCGATGGGGCGCTCTGTCCCGATGTGGGCGATGGGGCGCTCTGTCCCGGTCTCGGCGATGGGGCGCTCTGTCCCGATGTGGGCGATGGGGCGCTCTGTCCCGATGTGGGTGATGGGACGCTCTGTCCCGATGTGGGCGATGGGGCGCTCTGTCCCGATGTGGGTGATGGGGCGCTCTGTCCCGATGTGGGCGATGGGGCGCTCTGTCCCGGTGTGGGCGATGAGACGCCCTGTCCCGTTGTGGGCGATGGGGCGCTCTGTCCCGATGTGGGCGATGGGGCGCTCTGTCCCGATGTGGGCGATGGGGCGCTCTGTCCCGATGTGGGCGATGGGGCGCTCTGTCCCGGTGTGGGCGATGAGACGCTCTGTCCCGATGTGGGCGATGGGGCGCTCTGTCCCGATGTGGGCGATGGGGCGCTCTGTCCCGGTGTGGGCGATGAGACGCTCTGTCCCGATGTGGGCGATGGGGCGCTCTGTCCCGGTGTGGGCGATGAGACGCTCTGTCCCGATGTGGGCGATGGGGCGCTCTGTCCCGATGTGGGCGATGGGGCGCTCTGTCCCGGTGTGGGCGATGAGACGCTCTGTCCCGATGTGGGTGATGGGGCGCTCTGTCCCGATGTGGGCGATGGGGCGCTCTGTCCCGATGTGGGCGATGGGGCGCTCTGTCCCGATGTGGGCGATGGGGCGCTCTGTCCCGATGTGGGCGATGGGGCGCTCTGTCCCGATGTGGGCGATGGGGCGCTCTGTCCCGATGTGGGCGATGGGGCGCTCTGTCCCGATGTGGGCGATGGGGCGCTCTGTCCCGATGTGGGCGATGGGATCCTCTGTCGCGATGTGGGTGATGGGGCGCTCTGTCCCGATGTGGGTGATGGGGCGCTCTGTCCCGATGTGGGCGATGGGGCGCTCTGTCCCGATGTGGGCGATGGGATCCTCTGTCCCGATGTGGGCGATGGGGCGCTCTGTCCCGATGGGGCGCTCTGTCCCGATGTGGGCGATGGGGCGCTCTGTCCCGATGGGGCGCTCTGTCCCGATGTTGGCGATGGGGCGCTCTGTCCCGATGTGGGCGATGGGACGCTCTGTCCCGATGTGGGCGATGGGGCGCTCTGTCCCGATGTGGGCGATGGGGCGCTCTGTCCCGATGTGGGCGATGGGGCGCTCTGTCCCGATGTGGGCGATGGGGCGCTCTGTCCCGATGTGGACGATGGGGCACTCTGTCCCGATGTGGGCGATGGGGCGCTCTGTCCCGATGTGGGCGATGGGGCGCTCTGTCCCGATGTGGGTGATGGGCGCTCTGTCCCGATGTGGGTGATGGGGCGCTCTGTCCCGATGTGGGTGATGGGGCGCTCTGTCCCGATGTGGGTGATGGGCGCTCTGTCCCGATGTGGGTGATGGGGCGCTCTGTCCCGATGTGGGTGATGGGGCGCTCTGTCCCGATGTGGGCGATGGGGCGCTCTGTCCCGATGTGGGCGATGGGGCGCTCTGTCCCGATGTGGGCGATGGGGCGCTCTGTCCCGATGTGGGCGATGGGGCGCTCTGTCCCGATGTGGGCGATGGGGCTCTCTGTCCCGATGTGGGCGATGGGGTGCTCTGTCCCGATGTGGGCGTTGGGGCGCTCTGTCCCGATGTGGGCGTTGGGGCGCTCTGTCCCGGTCTCGCCAATGGGGTGCTCTGTCCCGATGTGGGCGATGGGGCGCTCTGTCCTGATGTAAGCGATGGGGCGCTCTGTCCCGATGTGGGTGATGGGACGCTCTGTCCCGATGTGGGCGATGGGGCGCTCTGTCCCGTTGTGGGCGATGGGGCGCTCTGTCCCGATGTGGGCGATGGGGCGCTCTGTCCCGATGTGGGCGATGGGGCGCTCTGTCCCGATGTGGGTGATGGGACGCTCTGTCCCGATGTGGGCGATGGGGCGCTCTGTCCCGATGTGGCCGATGGGACGCTCTGTCCCGATGTGGGCGATGGGGCGCTCTGTCCCGGTCTCGGCGATGGGGCGCTCTGTCCCGATGTGGGCGATGGGGCGCTCTGTCCCGATGTGGGCGATGGGATCCTCTGTCCCGATGTGGGTGATGGGGCGCTCTGTCCCGATGTGGGCGATGGGGCGCTCTGTCCCGATGTGGGCGATGGGGCGCTCTGTCATGATGTGGGCGATGGGGCGCTCTGTCCCGATGTGGGCGATGGGATCCTCTGTCCCGATGTGGGCGATGGGGCGCTCTGTCCCGATGTGGGCGATGGGGCGCTCTGTCCCGATGTGGGCGATGGGGCGCTCTGTCATGATGTGGGCGATGGGGCGCTCTGTCCCGATGTGGGCGATGGGATCCTCTGTCCCGATGTGGGCGATGGGGCGCTCTGTCCCGATGTGGGCGATGGGACGCTCTGTCCCGATGTGGGCGATGGGGCGCTCTGTCCCGATGTGGGCGAAGGGGCTCTCTGTCCCGATGTGGGCGATGGGGCGCTCTGTCCTGATGTGGGTGATGGGGCTCTCTGTCCCGATGTGGGCGATGGGATCCTCTGTCCCGATGTGGGTGATGGGGCGCTCTGTCCCGGTCTCGCCGATGGGGCGCTCTGTCCCGATGAGGGCAATGGGACGCTCTGTCCCGATGTGGGCGATGGGGCGCTCTGTCCCGATGTGGGCGATGGGGCGCTCTGTCCCAATGTGGGCGATGGGGCGTTCTGTCCCGGTCTCGCCGATGGGGCGCTCTGTCCCGATGTGGGCGATGGGGCGCTCTGTCCCAATGTGGGCGATGGGGCGTTCTGTCCCGGTCTCGCCGATGGGGCGCTCTGTCCTGGTCTCGCCGATGGGGCGCTCTGTCCCGATGTGGGCGATGGGGCGCTCTGTCCCGGTCTCGCCGATGGGGCGTTCTGTCCCGGTCTCGCCGATGGGACGCTCTGTCCCGATGTGGGCGATGGGGCGCTATCTCCCGATGTGGGCGATGGGGCGTTCTGTCCCGGTCTCGCCGATGGGACGCTCTGTCCCGATGTGGGCGAAGGGGCGCTCTGTCCCGATGTGGCCGATGGGGCGCTCTGTCCCGATGTGGGCGATTGGGCGCTCTGTCCCGATGTGGGTGATGGGCGCTCTGTCCCGGTGTGGGCGATGAGACGCCCTGTCCCGTTGTGGGCGATGGGGCGCTCTGTCCCGATGTGGGCGATGGGGCGCTCTGTCCCGATGTGGGCGATGGGGCGCTCTGTCCCGGTCTCGGCGATGGGGCGCTCTGTCCCGATGTGGGCGATGGGGCGCTCTGTCCCGATGTGGGTGATGGGACGCTCTGTCCCGATGTGGGCGATGGGGCGCTCTGTCCCGATGTGGGTGATGGGGCGCTCTGTCCCGATGTGGGCGATGGGGCGCTCTGTCCCGGTGTGGGCGATGAGACGCCCTGTCCCGTTGTGGGCGATGGGGCGCTCTGTCCCGATGTGGGCGATGGGGCGCTCTGTCCCGATGTGGGCGATGGGGCGCTCTGTCCCGATGTGGGCGATGGGGCGCTCTGTGCCGGTGTGGGCGATGAGACGCTCTGTCCCGATGTGGGCGATGGGGCGCTCTGTCCCGATGTGGGCGATGGGGCGCTCTGTCCCGGTGTGGGCGATGAGACGCTCTGTCCCGATGTGGGCGATGGGGCGCTCTGTCCCGGTGTGGGCGATGAGACGCTCTGTCCCGATGTGGGCGATGGGGCGCTCTGTCCCGATGTGGGCGATGGGGCGCTCTGTCCCGGTGTGGGCGATGAGACGCTCTGTCCCGATGTGGGTGATGGGGCGCTCTGTCCCGATGTGGGCGATGGGGCGCTCTGTCCCGATGTGGGCGATGGGGCGCTCTGTCCCGATGTGGGCGATGGGGCGCTCTGTCCCGATGTGGGCGATGGGGCGCTCTGTCCCGATGTGGGCGATGGGGCGCTCTGTCCCGATGTGGGCGATGGGGCGCTCTGTCCCGATGTGGGCGATGGGATCCTCTGTCGCGATGTGGGTGATGGGGCGCTCTGTCCCGATGTGGGTGATGGGGCGCTCTGTCCCGATGTGGGCGATGGGGCGCTCTGTCCCGATGTGGGCGATGGGATCCTCTGTCCCGATGTGGGCGATGGGGCGCTCTGTCCCGATGTGGGCGATGGGACGCTCTGTCCCGATGTGGGCGATGGGGCGCTCTGTCCCGATGTGGGCGATGGGGCGCTCTGTCCCGGTGTGGGCGATGAGACGCCCTGTCCCGTTGTGGGCGATGGGGCGCTCTGTCCCGATGTGGGCGATGGGGCGCTCTGTCCCGGTCTCGGCGATGGGGCGCTCTGTCCCGATGTGGGCGATGGGGCGCTCTGTCCCGATGTGGGCGATGGGGCGCTCTGTCCCGATGTGGGTGATGGGACGCTCTGTCCCGATGTGGGCGATGGGGCGCTCTGTCCCGATGTGGGTGATGGGGCGCTCTGTCCCGATGTGGGCGATGGGGCGCTCTGTCCCGATGTGGGCGATGGGGCGCTCTGTCCCGATGTGGGCGATGGGGCGCTCTGTCCCGATGTGGGCGATGGGGCGCTCTGTCCCGATGTGGGCGATGGGGCGCTCTGTCCCGATGTGGGCGATGGGGCGCTCTGTCCCGATGTGGGCGATGGGGCGCTCTGTCCCGATGTGCGCGATGGGGCGCTCTGTCCCGATGTGGGCGATGGGATCCTCTGTCCCGATGTGGGCGATGGGGCGCTCTGTCCCGATGTGGGCGATGGGGCGCTCTGTCGCGATGTGGGTGATGGGGCGCTCTGTCCCGATGTGGGTGATGGGGCGCTCTGTCCCGATGTGGGCGATGGGGCGCTCTGTCCCGATGTGGGCGATGGGATCCTCTGTCCCGATGTGGGCGATGGGGCGCTCTGTCCCGATGTGGGCGATGGGGCGCTCTGTCCCGATGTGGGCGATGGGGCGCTCTGTCCCGATGTGGGCGATGGGGCGCTCTGTCCCGATGTGGGCGATGGGGCGCTCTGTCCCGATGTGGGCGATGGGGCGCTCTGTCCCGATGTGGGCGATGGGGCGCTCTGTTCCGATGTGGGCGATGGGGCGCTCTGTCCCGATGTGGGCGATGGGACGCTCTGTCCCGATGTGGGCGATGGGACGCTCTGTCCCGATGTGGGCGATGGGGCGCTCTGTCCCGATGTGGGTGATGGGGCGCTCTGTCCCGATGTGGGCGATGGGGCGCTCTGTCCCGATGTGGGCGATGGGATCCTCTGTCCCGATGTGGGCGATGGGGCGCTCTGTCCCGATGTGGGTGATGGGGCGCTCTGTCCCGATGTGGGCGATGGGGCGCTCTGTCCCGATGTGGGCGATGGGATCCTCTGTCCCGATGTGGGCGATGGGGCGCTCTGTCCCGATGTGGGCGATGGGGCGCTCTGTCCCGATGTGGGCGATGGGATCCTCTGTCCCGATGTGGGCGATGGGGCGCTCTGTCCCGATGTGGGTGATGGGGCGCTCTGTCCCGATGTGGGCGATGGGGTACTCTGTCCCGATGTGGGCGATGGGATCCTCTGTCCCGATGTGGGCGATGGGGCGCTCTGTCCCGATGTGGGCGATGGGGCGCTCTGTCCCGATGTGGGCGATGGGGCGCTCTGTCCCGATGTGGGCGATGGGGCGCTCTGTCCCGATGTGGGCGATGGGGCGCTCTGTCCCGATGTGGGCGATGGGGCGCTCTGTCCCGATGTGGGCGATGGGGCGCTCTGTCCCGATGTGGGCGATGGGGCGCTCTGTCCCGATGTGGGCGATGGGGCGCTCTGTCCCGATGTGGGCGATGGGGCGCTCTGTTCCGATGTGGGCGATGGGGCGCTCTGTCCCGATGTGGGCGATGGGGCGCTCTGTCCCGATGTGGGCGATGGGGCGCTCTGTCCCGATGTGGGCGATGGGGCGCTCTGTCCCGATGTGGGCGATGGGGCGCTCTGTCCCGATGTGGGCGATGGGGCGCTCTGTCCCGATGTGGGCGATGGGGCGCTCTGTCCCGATGTGGGCGATGGGACGCTCTGTCCCAATGTGGGCGATGGGGCGCTCTGTCCCGATGTGGGCGATGGGATCCTCTGTCCCGATGTGGGCGATGGGGCGCTCTGTCCCGATGTGGGCGATGGGGCGCTCTGTCCCGATGTGGGCGATGGGGCGCTCTGTCCCGGTCTCGGCGATGGGGCGCTCTGTCGCGATGTGGGCGATGGGGCGCTCTGTCCCGATGTGGGCGATGGGGCGCTCTGTCCCGATGTGGGCGATGGGGCGCTCTGTCCCAATGTGGGCGATGGGGCGCTCTGTCCCGGTCTCGCCGATGGGGCGCTCTGTCCCGATGAGGGCAATGGGACGCTCTGTCCCGATGTGGGCGATGGGGCGCTCTGTCCCGATGTGGGCGATGGGGCGCTCTGTCCCAATGTGGGCGATGGGGCGTTCTGTCCCGGTCTCGCCGATGGGGCGCTCTGTCCCGATGTGGGCGATGGGGCGCTCTGTCCCAATGTGGGCGATGGGGCGTTCTGTCCCGGTCTCGCCGATGGGGCGTTCTGTCCCGGTCTCGCCGATGGGGCGTTCTGTCCCGGTCTCGCCGATGGGACGCTCTGTCCCGATGTGGGCGATGGGGCGCTATCTCCCGATGTGGGCGATGGGGCGTTCTGTCCCGGTCTCGCCGATGGGACGCTCTGTCCCGATGTGGGCGATGGGATCCTCTGTCCCGATGTGGGCGATGGGATCCTCTGTCCCGATGTTGGCGATGGGGCGCTCTGTCCCGATGTGGGCGATGGGGCGCTCTGTCCCGATGTGGGCGATGGGGCGCTCTGTCCCGATGTGGGCGATGGGGCGCTCTGTCCCGATGTGGGCGATGGGGCGCTCTGTCCCGATGTGGGCGATGGGGCGCTCTGTCCCGATGTGGGCGATGGGGCGCTCTGTCCCGATGTGGGCGATGGGGCGCTCTGTCCCGATGTGGGCGATGGGGCGCTCTGTCCCGATGTGGGCGATGGGGCGCTCTGTCCTGGTCTCGCCGATGGGGCGCTCTGTCCCGATGTGGGCGATGGGGCGCTCTGTCCCGATGTGGGCGATGGGGCGGACTGATACAACTGCAGGGTGTTGGAGGAATGGTTTTGCCGAGTGCTGCTGTTGCCTCTCCGAAGTCATCGGCCTGAAGGTTGAGGATTTGTTTGTTGCCTCTTCTCCTGCTTCTGTGACCTGGACCGAGAAAAGATGGAGGCTGTGTGATGTGTTGCCCTGACGTTGGGTCAGAGACGAGGGGATCCGGCCTTTCCTCCAGTGCACCCTGCATCTTGTGACTGGGAACTGCGGGGGTTGGGGGGAGAGAACGAGGCTGAGTGGAGTCCTTGATGAGGGTGTTGCAGGAATATTGCTCTGCTGCTCTGGCTTCGTGTCGTTGCTGCCTGTTTCCTGTCCAACACCGATATGGTTTTCTTTGTGAAACTTTGCAAACATTGCGAGCTGCTGTTTTCTACAGCCTGGAAAATAGACGGGGAAGAAAGGAGACTTTGCTGCTGTCTGTTTCTGAACAAGGGGAAAGGGAGCTCTTTCTCTCTCCTTGCTCTCACTTTCTTTGCTGAGAGACTTCCTCAGGGATCTGCAGGATCCTGAGGAAGGTCAAGTCACCAAGGTCACTTTCAGGGGGTGCATTAAAAAGAAACACTCGAGTTATAATGCGGGTTCCTCGCGAGCTCCTCCCGGGTCCCGGGCCAGAGGGAGGCGGTGGGGCAGATTCCAGAAAAAACTCCAGCAACAGCTCCGGGATTGTGGCCTCAAGACAGCGGTTTGGACAAAGGAGGAAGGGGGCTTTCCCAACCACTACCTGGCAAGAACCCAAGGAGCAGGGAGCTGCTGCTCTTCCCCACATGGGGAGACCGTTGTTTCCCTCCCCCCCGCCACCCGGGCTGTTTCCTCGCTCGCGTTGCTCCGCTCCAGAATTTGCGGCTGGGAAAAAGCACCCTCCGGTTTGGGGTTCGTCACCTCACCAGCGCCACCTTCAGGGTCAGCGCAGAAATGTCGCCAGGTCCGACATCCGAGAACGAGACATAAACAGCCTGGGGCGCTGCTGGGTAATGGCGGGGCGACACGTGACGGCAGCACGCGAGGCGGTATTCCGGGGCGGGGCGACACGTGACGGCAGCACGCGAGGCGGTATTCCGGGGCGTGGGTCAGGCGTGACGGCAGCACGCGAGGCGGTATTCCGGGGCGTTGGGTCAGGGGTAACGGCAGCACGCGAGGTGGTATTCCGGGGCGTGGGTCAGGCATGGCGGCAGCACGCGAGGCGATATTCCGGGGCATGGGTCAGGCGTGGCGGCAGCACGCGAGGCGGTATTCCGGGGCGTGGGTCAGGCGTGGCGGCAGCACGCGAGGCGATATTCCGGGGCGTTGTGTCAAGGGTAACAGCAGCACGCGAGGCGGTATTCCGGGGCGTGGATCAGGGGTAACGGCAGCACGCGAGGCGGTATTCCGGGGCGTGGATCAGGGGTAACGGCAGCACGCGAGGCGGTATTCCGGGGCGTGGGTCAGGGGTAACGGCAGCACGCGAGGCGGTATTCCGGGGCGTGGGTCAGGGGTAACGGCAGCACGCGAGGCGGTATTTCCGGGGTGCGGGTTAGGGGTAACGCCACCAGCAGAGGTGTGTGTAGGTACTGGCCTGCCCCCCCCCCACCTGCCCCCCCACAGGGGGTCAGTTACAAGGCCAGTGGAGGGAGAGGGGGAGGCACTAGCTGTGGGGACCTTGGCACGCCTCCCACGGACCAGAAGACAAGGTAGGTGGTACCCCTGAAGGGAACACAAAGTCTAGAACCTCCTCCCAGGCCAGGCTAACAAAGGCATGGTGCTGGAAGGAGAAGATATGTTTGAGAGTGGGGTCTCTGAGGCCGAGCGGGAGCGGCAGCACCCAGGACCATACTGCCCCCAGGAGGTGGAGGTGGGGGAGGAGAATCTCCTTGGGGATGAAGGGCGGGATATTGGAGAAGTAAATCTCTCTGCGGTGGCCTCCAGTGTGTCCACTGGCAGGTAGGTCCTGCCCACAGGGAGCACCTTTTCCAGGGCGAGGGGGACTGGCCACTCAGCTCTCAGGGAGAAGATGGCTTTGCCGTACACCTTCGAGGGGGCAACCACTTCGGCCGTTACATGGACACAGGCCTCGATCGACATGTTGGGGTGGGCGTAGCACTTCAGCCAAGTCTGTGCCTCAGTAACCAAAATGGTGGCAGGGCCATGGGAGCAGTGTGGGTCTTGGAGGCCACTCCTAGGTAGGTGGCGTTAGAGGTTCCGGCCCCCACCATCGGCAGCATTGCCGCCATTCTGGTCAGTGCTACACCCACTTGATGGGAGTTGGGTGATTGGTGGATGATAAGGGGAGAGCGAGGGGTTAGTGGAGCTCCCCCCTGCCACCATTGTGGTAATCTTAAGGGGTGGGGGATTGGGAAAAAGGGAGAGGGAAAGAGTATCTGAGGGAGGAGAGAGGAGGTAGGGACAGGAGGGTGAGTGACAGGAGGGTGAGGGACAGGAGGGTGAGGGACAGGAAGGTGAGGGACAGGAAGGTGAGGGACAGGAAGGTGAGGGACAGGAGGGTGAGGGACAGGGGGTTGAGGAACAGGAGGGTGAGGGACAGGAAGGTGAGGGACAGGAAGGTGAGGGACAGGAGGGTGAGGGACAGGAGGGTGAGGCACAAGAGGTTGAGGCACAGGAGGGTGAGGGACAGGAGGGTGAGGGACAGGAGGGTGAGGGACAGGAGGGTGAGGGACAAGAGGGTGAGGGACAAGAGGGTGAGGCACAGGGGTGAGGCACAGGACGGTGAGGGACAAGAGGGTGAGGGACAGGAGGGTGAGGGACAGGGGTGAGGCACAGGAGTGTGAGGGACAAGAGGGTGAGGCACAGGAGGGTGAGGCACAGGAGGGTGAGAGACAAGAGGGTGAGGGACAGGAGGGTGAGGGACAGGAGGTAGGGACAGGATGGTGAGGGACAGGAGGTAGGGACAGGAGGGTGAGGGACAGGAGGTAGGGACAGGAGGGTGAGGGACAGGAGGTAGGGACAGGAGGGTGAGGCACAGGAGGGTGAGGGACAGGAGGGTGAGGCACAGGAGGGTGAGGGACAGGAGGTAGGGACAGGAGGGTGAGGGGCAGGAGGGTGAGGGACAGGAGGGTGAGGGACAGGAGGGTGAGGGACAGGAGGGTGAGGAACAGGAGGGTGAGGGACAGGAGGTAGGGACAGGAGGGTGAGGGACAGGAGGGTGAGGGACAGGAGGGTGAGGGACAGGAGGGTGAGGGACAAGAGGGTGAGGGACAGGGGTGAGGCACAGGAGGTAGGGACAGGAGAGTGAGGCACAGGAGGGTGACGGACAGGAGGTAGGGACAGGAGGGTGAGGGACAGGAGGTAGGGACAGGAGGGTGAGGGACAGGAGGTAGGGACAGGAGGGTGAGGGACAGGAGGTAGGGACAGGAGGGTGAGGCACAGGAGGGTGAGGGACAGGAGGGTGAGAGACAGGAGGGTGAGGCACAGGAGGGTGAGGCACAGGAGGGTGAGGCACAGGAGGGTGAGGCACAGGAGGGTGAGAGACAGGAGGGTGAGGCACAGGAGGGTGAGGCACAGGAGGGTGAGAGACAGGAGGGTGGGACAGGAGGGTGGGACAGGAGGGTGGGACAGGGGGGTGGGCTGGTGCCCCAAGTACGATGGAGAAAAGGCTAGCGGGCTGACCTCAGTCTCCTGTTCAGCGGCAGGTGGGTGGGGGACAGGGTCTTCAGCCTGGCAGGGGTCCAGCAAAGGATTCACACAATCCCGTGGGTCCCACTTCCACCCGTCTCAGCACAAATGGCAGAGGAAAATTATAATCCAAACACACAAACATTTCTCGCCTCTTCCTCCCCTTCCAGATGTTGTACTCGCCTCCTGTTTCTCCCTCTGTTAATGGCTGCTTCGCAGCCTTCACCACGTCACCAATGAAGATGAACATCTTGCCAAGGTCATCCCCACACCCCCACTACTTGCCTTCAAACAACCGCGCAACCTCAAACAAACCATTGTTTGCAGCAAACTACCCAGTCTTCAGAACAGTGACCACGACACCACACAACCCTGCCCTGGCAATCTCTGCAAGACGTGCCAGATCATCGACATGGATACCACCATTACACGTGAGAACACCACCCACCAGGTACGCGGTACATACTCGTGCGACTCGGCCAACGTTGTCTACCTCATACGCTGCAGGAAAGGATGTCCCGAAGCGTGGTACATTGGCGAGACCATGCAGACGCTGCGACAACGAATGAACGGACATCGCGCGACAATCACCAGGCAGGAATGTTCCCTTCCAGTCGGGGAACACTTCAGCAGTCAAGGGCATTCAGCCTCTGATCTCCGGGTAAGCGTTCTCCAAGGCGGCCTTCAGGACCCGCGACAACGCAGAATCGCCGAGCAGAAACTTATAGCCAAGTTCCGCACACATGAGTGCGGCCTCAACCGGGACCTGGGATTCATGTCACATTACATTCATCCCCCACCATCTGGCCTGCGAAATCCTACCAACTGTCCTGGCTTGTATGAGAAATGAGCATTTTATGTTGTTTTTACATGAATAAACTCTGGTTCACAATGAAGATGTCAACAATAGTGCTTGATGGGAAATAAGATGTCAAGTGGAGTTTTGTGTAAGCTGCAGTGCCCAAGTTGTTGTAGCTGTGAACGTGATTGACCTTCGGGAATGAACAGGATTTACAATAACAGGGTCCAGGTGCAGACGGGGGCCTCATCCTGCATCATTTTAACTGACGGTTCAAGGGTGTACCAGGAGCTAACTGAAACCACCGCTCGGCGAAGCAAGAGGGAAGACAAAGTGAACATAACAAGACCAAATAAGGAATCACTGATAAGGAAACTGGCATCGGGGCAGAGAGTGGGGCGTGTTTCTCAGCGATTGTATATAAAAAGCCATGCTGTGTTAATTTTGTGTGTCTGCTACTGTGACAAGCGGCACCCGTTCTTGCAAGATCGATTGAATAAAATACTTCTTCAGAATTTGACTAAGTGCAAATTATTATCAAGTGAGCGGTGCTTCTCACACTTGAGACAATTCACACCTCTTTAACCTGTGATTATCCCTCGCTCCAGTTGCTTCGTCTGGACCTGTAAAGACTTAATTACCTGCAAAGACTCACATTGCACCGAAAGCTAGTGATTCCAAACCAACCTGTTGGGCTTTAACCCGGTGTCAGACCTCTTACTGTGCCCACCCCAGTCCAACGCCGGCATCTCCACATCATGGCTGGGAGTCCTCAGGCCTTCGGGCCCTGCAGATGAACAGGCAGCAAACAGTCCCAGTCCCTCCTCCCCTCCCTGTGTTGCAGGCTGTAGGAATGCAGGGAGGCAGGCAGGTTTTAAATCCAGTCCCAGGCTGCAGCCCAGGCCAAACCCTTACCTGCAGAACATCCTCTCTCTCTCTTTGTGTGTGTCTCTCTCTCTCCCTCTCTGTCTCTCGCTCTCTCTGGGGGTCTCTCTCTGTCTATCTCTCACTCTGTCTATATCTCTCTGGGGGTCTCTCTCTCTGCCTCTCTCTCTCTCTCCATCTCTCTCTGGGTTCTCTGTCTATCTTTCTTTGTCTATCTCTCTCTGTCTATCTCTCTCTCTGGGGGTCTCTCTCTGTCTATCTCTCACTCTGTCTATATCTCTCTGGGGGTCTCTCTCTCTGCCTCTCTCTCTCTCTCCATCTCTCTCTGGGTTCTCTGTCTATCTTTCTTTGTCTATCTCTCTCTGTCTATCTCTCTCTCTGGGGGTCTCTCTCTGTCTATCTCTCACTCTGTCTATATCTCTCTGGGGGTCTCTCTCTCTGCCTCTCTCTCTCTCTCCATCTCTCTCTGGGTTCTCTGTCTATCTTTCTTTGTCTATCTCTCTCTGTCTATTTCTCTCTCTGGGGGTCTCTGTCTATCTCTCTGGAGGCCTCTCTCTCTCTCTGGGGGTCTCTCTCTCTCTCTCTCTCTGGGGTCTCTATCTCTCTCTGTCTCTCTCTGTCTCTCTCTCTCTCTCTGGGGGTCTCTATCTCTCTCTGTCTCTCTCGCTCTCTCTCTGGGGGTCTCTCTCTCTCGCTCTCTCTCTGGGGGTCTCTCTCTCTCGCTCTCTCTCTGGGGGTCTCTCTCTCTCGCTCTCTCTCTGGGGGTCTCTATCTCTCTCTGGGGGTCTCTCTCTCTCTGGTGGTCTCTGTCTCTCTCTCTCTCTCTGGGGGTCTCTGTCTCTCTCTGTCTCTCTCTCTCTCTCTCTGGGGGTCTCTCTCTCTCTCTCTCTCTCTGGGGTTCTCTATCTCTCTCTGGGGGTCTCTGTCTCTCTCTCTCTCTCTCTCTCTCTCTGGGGGTCTCTATCTCTCTCTGTCTATCTCTCTCTCTCTGGGGGGTCTCTCTCTCTCTCTCTCTCTCTGGGGGTCTCTATCTCGCTCTGTCTCTCTCTCTGGGGGTCTCTATCTCTCTCTTTCTATCTCTGTCTCTCTGGGGGCCTCTGTCTCTCTCTCTCTGGGGGTCTCTGTCTCTGTCTCTCTGGGGGTCTCTCTCATTCTCAGCTTCAAAGAACAGGCAGCAGCAAATCCCTGCCTGGAGAAAACAGATTTTGTAATCCACAGGCAGGAGCTTACAGAACAGCACACTCGACACAGCCCCTTCCCGGCTGTGAAATGCTTGCGTTACTACAATTGCCAATTCACCATTAGCGAAAGTGTTCAGCTGTACAGCCAACGGTCACCACGATCAGTGGGGGTTAAAGTGACCTTCACCATATTACCAGTGACGGGCTCCGTCCGTGGCTGTTCGGTGGGACACAGGCAGCAGCTGGAGTGCCTCTGCGAGGAATGGCGTATGGCATGGTGTATCCGTGGGCGCTGCGCCCCCGAGCCCCCCCCACCGAGCCCAGGGGCAGCACCCCAATGCCCCCCCCGCCTCCCCTGCCCGGGCTGACGGCCTATTTTGCAAATGGCTCCTCACCTCCGCAGCTACTCCACCAGTTTCACGTTTTGAAATAGGTTTCCTAAACAGCCCCAGCTGACCGCTCGCTCGGGACGTGGCCACATTGCAGGAGGCTGCCCCATCCGGGGTCCCTCCCATTAATGGGGTGGAGATTGGCTTTAATCGGTGATTGTTTCTCGTCACACAGCTCCCGGTCCCGATCTCACCACAGGGCCGGCTCGATCAGAACCAATCTGCGCCTGGTCTGCATCCCGCTCTCTAATCGACCCGCTCGTTTTCGTGCCCGGCACGATTAGCTGGTAGATTATGCCCAACGTGTGCAAGCGACTCGTTAGAGTTTAAAAAATATATTCTTTCATGGGAAGTGTGCGATGCAGGCCAGGGCAGCATTTATTGCCCTTCCCAAATTACCCCTCAGGAGGTGGGAGCTGCTTTCTCGAACCGCTACAGCTCATGTGGTGTAGGTACATCCACTGTGCTGTTAGGGGGGGATTTTTCAGGAAAGTTGAAGCAGCTACAATGGTCCATCATTCTCAGGGATATGACAGGAAATATCAGGCACCACGGACAGTGACTGGTCAGACTCACATCACTGACAGTTTTATCATAGAATTTACAGTGCAGAAGGAGGCCATTTGGCCCAACGGGTCTGCACCGGCTCTTGGAAAGAGCACCCTACCCAAGGTCAACACCTCCACCCTATCCCCACAACCCAGTAACCCCACCCAACACTAAGGGCAATTTTGGACACTAAGGGCAATTTATCATGGCCAATCCACCTAACCTGCACATCTTTGGACCGTGGGATGAAACCGGAGCACCCGGAGAAAACCCACACAGACTCGGGGAGGATGTGCAGACTCCGCACAGACAGCGACCCAAGCTGGAATCGAACCTGGGGCCCGGGAGCTGTGAAGCAATTGTGCTACCAACAATGCTACCGTGCTGCTACCGTTACACCTCACTCGGAACAACTGCACAGACAGGTAACTGCGGAGACAGGGAGCTGCAGACAGGTGTCTGCACAGATAGGTAGCTGCACAGACAGGTAGCTGCACAGACAGGGAGCTGCGGAGACAGGGAGCTGCGCAGACAGGTAGCTGCACAGACAGGGAGCTGCACAGACAGGGAGCTGCGGAGACAGGTGTCTGCACAGATAGGTAGCTGCACAGACAGGTAGCTGCGCAGACAGGTAGCTGCACAGACAGGGAGCTGTGGAGACAGGTAGCTGCGGAGACAGGGAGCTGCACAGACAGGTAGCTGCACAGACAGGTAGCTGCGGAGACAGGTAGCTGCGGAGACAGGGAGCTGCACAGACAGGTAGCTGCGGAGACAGGGAGCTGCACAGACAGGTAGCTGCACAGACAGGGAGCTGCGGAGACAGAGAGCTGCACAGACAGGTAGCTGCACAGACAGGTAGCTGCGGAGACAGGTAGCTGCGGAGACAGGGAGCTGCACATACAGGTAGCTGCGGAGACAGAGAGCTGCACAGACAGGTAGCTGCACAGACAGGGAGCTGCGGAGACAGGGAGCTGCGGAGATAGGGAGCTGCACAGACAGGTAGCTGCACAGACAGGGAGCTGCGGAGACAGGGAGCTGCGGAGATAGGGAGCTGCACAGACAGGGAGCTGCGCAGACAGGGAGCTGTGGAGACAGGTAGCTGCGGAGATAGGGAGCTGCACAGACAGGGAGCTGTGGAGACAGGTAGCTGCGGAGACAGGGAGCTGCGCAGACAGGTAGCTGCACAGACAGGTAGCTGCACAGACAGGTAGCTGCACAGACAGGTAGCTGCGGAGACAGGTAGCTGCACAGACAGGTAGCTGCGGAGACAGGTAGCTGCGGAGAAAGGGAGCTGCGCAGACAGGTAGCTGCGGAGACAGAGAGCTGCACAGACAGGTAGCTGCACAGACAGGTAGCTGCACAGACAGGTAGCTGCGGAGACAGGTAGCTGCACAGACAGGTAGCTGCGGAGACAGGTAGCTGCGGAGAAAGGGAGCTGCGCAGACAGGGAGCTGCGGAGAAAGGGAGCTGCACAGACAGGTAGCTGCACAGACAGGTAGCTGCACAGACAGGTAGCTGCACAGACAGGTAGCTGCGCAGACAGGGAGCTGCGCAGACAGGGAGCTGCACAGACAGGTAGCTGCGGAGACAGGTAGCTGCGGAGAAAGGGAGCTGCGGAGACAGAGAGCTGCACAGACAGGTAGCTGCACAGACAGGTAGCTGCACAGACAGGTAGCTGCGGAGACAGGGAGCTGCACAGACAGGTAGCTGCACAGACAGGTAGCTGCGGAGAAAGGGAGCTGCACAGACAGGTAGCTGCACAGACAGGTAGCTGCACAGACAGGTAGCTGCGGAGACAGGGAGCTGCACAGACAGGTAGCTGCACAGACAGGTAGCTGCGGAGACAGGGAGCTGCACAGACAGGTAGC
The DNA here is from genome assembly GCF_047496885.1 of Scyliorhinus torazame. Taxonomy (NCBI): domain Eukaryota; kingdom Metazoa; phylum Chordata; class Chondrichthyes; order Carcharhiniformes; family Scyliorhinidae; genus Scyliorhinus; species Scyliorhinus torazame. Next base: position 169,855,531 of record NC_092724.1, read on the forward strand.
TGCACAGACAGGTAGCTGCGGAGACAGAGAGCTGCGGAGACAGAGAGCTGCACAGACAGGGAGCTGCACAGACAGGTATCTGCAGAGATAGGTAGCTGGTCAGACAGGTAGCTGCGGAGGTAGGTATCTGCTCAGACAGGTAGCTGGACAGACAGGTAGCTGCACAGACAGGTATCTGCACAGACAGGTAGCTGGACAGACAGGTAGCTGCAGAGATAGGTAGCTGGTCAGACAGGTAGCTGCGGAGGTAGGTATCTGCTCAGACAGGTAGCTGCACAGACAGGTATCTGCACAGACAGGTAGCTGGACAGACAGGTAGCTGCAGAGATAGGTAGCTGGTCAGACAGGTAGCTGCGGAGGTAGGTATCTGCTCAGACAGGTAGCTGGACAGACAGGGAGCTGCTCAGACAGGTAGCTGCACAGACAGGTAGCTGCACAGACAGGTAACTGTGGAGACAGTAAGCTGCGTAGATAGGGAGCTGCACAGACAGGCATCTGCACAGTCAGGTTTCTGCACAGACAGGTAATTGCACAGACCAGGTAGCTGGTCAGACAGGTAGCTGCGGAGATAGGTAGCAGCACAGACAGGTAGCTGCACAGACAGGGAGCTGCGCAGACAGGGAGCTGCGCAGACAGGGAGCTGCACAGACAGATGGCTGCACAGACAGGGAGCTGCACAGACAGGGAGCTGCACAGACAGGGAGCTGCACAGACAGGTATCTGCACAGACAGGGAGCTGCACAGACAGGGAGCTGCGCAGACAGGGAGCTGCACAGACAGGGAGCTGCACAGACAGGGAGCTGCACAGACAGGGAGCTGCACAGACAGGGAGCTGCGCAGACAGGGAGCTGCACAGACAGGTTGCTGCACAGACAGATAGCTGCACAGACAGGGAGCTGCACAGACAGGGAGCTGTGCAGACAGGTAGCTGCACAGACAGGGAGCTGCGCAGACAGGGAGCTGCGCAGACAGGGAGCTGCACAGACAGGTAGCTGCGGAGACAGGTAGCTGCGGAGAAAGGGAGCTGCGCAGACAGGTAGCTGCGGAGACAGAGAGCTGCACAGACAGGTAGCTGCACAGACAGGTAGCTGCACAGACAGGTAGCTGCGGAGACAGGTAGCTGCACAGACAGGTTGCTGCACAGACAGATAGCTGCACAGACAGGTAGCTGCACAGACAGGTTGCTGCACAGACAGGGAGCTGCACAGACAGGTATCTGCACAGACAGGGAGCTGTGCAGACAGGGAGCTGCACAGACAGGGAGCTGCACAGACAGGGAGCTGCACAGACAGGTAGCTGCACAGACAGGGAGCTGGTCAGACAGGTAGCTGTGGAGATTGGTAGCAGCACAGTCAGGTATCTGCACAGACAGCTATCTGCACTGTCACGTAGCTGCTCAGACATGTATCTGCGCAGACAGTAAGCTGCATAGACAAGGAGCTGTGCAGACAGGGAGCTGCGGAGACAGGTAACTGCTGAGACAGTAAGCTGCGTAGACAGTACGCTGCGTAGACAGGTAGCTGCACAGACAGGGAGCCACGCAGACAGGGAGCTGTGCAGACAGGGAGCTGCACAGACAGGGAGCTGTGCAGACAGGGAGCTGCGCAGACAGGGAGCTGTGCAGACAGGGAGCAGCGGAGACAGGTAACTGCGGAGACAGTAAGCTGCGTAGACAGTACGCTGCGTAGACAGGTAGCTGCACAGACAGGGAGCCACGCAGACAGGGAGCTGTGCAGACAGGGAGCTGCACAGACAGGGAGCTGTGCAGACAGGGAGCTGCGCAGACAGGGAGCTGTGCAGACAGGGAGCAGCGGAGACAGGTAACTGCGGAGACAGTAAGCTGCGTAGACAGGGAGCTGTGCAGACAGGGAGCAGTGGAGAGAGGTATCTGCGGAGACAGTGAGCGGCGCAGATAGGTATCTGCGGAGATAGGTATCTACACAGACAGGTATCTGTGGAGACAGTAGGCTGCGTAGACAGGGCGCTGCGCAGACAGGTATCTGCGGAGACAGGTAGCTGCACAGCCAGGGAGCTCGGAGACAGGTATCTGCACAGACAGGTATCTGCACAGACAGGTAGCTGCACAGACAGGTAGCTGCGGAGACAGGGAGCTGCGTAGACAGGGGGCTACGCAGACAGGGAGCTGCACAGACAGGGAGCTGCGCAGACAGGTAGCTGCACAGACAGGGAGCTGCGCAGACAGGTATCTGCGGAGACAGTCAGCTGCGTAGACAGGGAGCTGCGCAGACAGGGAGCTGGGGAGACAGGGAGCTGCGTAGACAGGGAGCTGCGCAGACAGGGAGCTGGGGAGACAGGGAGCTGCACAGACAGATATCTGCACAGTCACGGAGCTGCTCAGACAGGTCGCTGCGGAGACAGGTAGCTGCACAGACAGGTATCTGCACAGACAGGTATCTGCACAGACAGGGAGCTGGACAGACAGGTATCTGCACAGACAGGTCGCTGCGGAGACAGGTAGCTGCACAGACAGGTATCTGCACAGACAGGTAGCTGCAGAGACAGGTAGCTGGACAGACAGGTAGCTGCAGAGACAGGTATCTGCACAGACAGGGAGCTGGACAGACAGGTATCTGCACAGACAGGTATCTGCACAGACAGGGAGCTGGACAGACAGGTATCTGCACAGACAGGTAGCTGGACAGACAGGTAGCTGCAGAGACAGGTATCTGCACAGACAGGTAGCTGCACAGACAGGTAGCTGCACAGACAGGTAGCTGCGGAGACAGGTAGCTGCACAGACAGGGAGCTGCGCAGAGAGGTAGCTGTGGAGACAGTAAGCTGCGTAGACAGGGAGCTGGACAGACAGGTATCTGCACAGACAGGTAGCTGGACAGACAGGTAGCTGCAGAGACAGGTATCTGCACAGACAGGTATCTGCACAGACAGGTATCTGCACAGACAGGTAGCAGCACAGACAGGTATCTGCACAGACAGGTAGGTGCACAGACAGGGAGCTGCACAGAGAGGGAGCTGCACAGACAGATAGCTGCACAGACAGGGAGCTGCGGAGACAGGGAGCTGCGGAGACAGGGAGCTGCGCAGACAGGGAGCTGCACAGACAGGGAGCTGCACAGACAGGGAGCTGCACAGACAGGGAGCTGTGTAGACAAGGAGCTGTGCAGACAGGGAGCTGCGCAGACAGGGAGCTGCATAGACAAGGAGCTGTGCAGACAGGGAGCTGCGCAGACAGGGAGCTGTGCAGACAGGGAGCTGTGCAGACAGGGAACTGCTGAGACAGTAAGCTGCGTAGACAGTAAGCTGCGTAGACAGGGAGCTACACAGACAGGGAGCTACACAGACAGGGAGCTGCACAGACAGGGAGCTGTGCAGACAGGGAGCTGCGCAGACAGGGAGCTGTGTAGACAGGGAGCAGCGGAGACAGGGAGCTGCGGAGACAGGGAGCTGTGCAGACAGGGAGCAGTGGAGAGAGGTATCTGCGGAGACAGTGAGCGGCGCAGATAGGTATCTGCGGAGATAGGTATCTGCACAGACAGGTATCTGTGGAGACAGTAGGCTGCGTAGACAGGGTGCTGCGCAGACAGGTATCTGCGGAGACAGGTAGCTGCACAGCCAGGGAGCTCGGAGACAGGTAGCTGCACAGACAGGTATCTGCGGAGATAGGTATCTGCGTAGACAGGGAGCTGCACAGACAGGGAGTTGCACAGACAGGTATCTGCACAGACAGGGAGCTGCACAGACAGGGAGCTGTGGAGACAGGGAGCTGTGCAGACAGGGAGTTGCACAGACAGGGAGCTGCGGAGACAGGGAGCTGCGGAGACAGGGAGCTGTGCAGACAGGGAGCTGTGCAGACAGGGAGTTGCACAGACAGGGAGCTGCGGAGACAGGGAGCTGTGCAGACAGGGAGCTGTGCAGACAGGGAGCTGCACAGACAGGGAGCTGTGGAGAGAGGGAGCTGTGCAGACAGGGAGTTGCACAGACAGGGAGCTGTGGAGACAGGGAGCTGTGCAGACAGGGAGTTGCACAGACAGGCTGCACAGACAGGGAGCTGTGGAGACAGGTATCTGCACAGACAGGTAGCTGCACAGACAGGTATTTGCGGAGATAGGTATCTGCACAGACAGGTATCTGCGGAGACAGTCAGCTGCACAGACAGGGAGTTGCACAGACAGGGAGCTGCACAGACAGGGAGCTGCACAGACAGGGAGCTGAACAGACAGGGAGCTGTGGAGACAGGGAGTTGCACAGACAGGGAGCTGTGCAGACAGGGAGCTGTGCAGACAGGGAGTTGCACAGACAGGGAGCTGTGCAGACAGGGAGCTGTGCAGACAGGGAGTTGCACAGACAGGGAGCTGCACAGACAGGGAGCTGTGGAGACAGGTATCTGCACAGACAGGTAGCTGCACAGACAGGTATTTGCGGAGATAGGTATCTGCACAGACAGGTATCTGCGGAGACAGTCAGCTGCACAGACAGGGAGTTGCACAGACAGGGAGCTGTGGAGACAGGGAGCTGTGCAGACAGGGAGTTGCAGACAGGGAGCTGCACAGACAGCGAGCTGTGGAGACAGGGAGCTGTGCAGACAGGGAGTTGCAGACAGGGAGCTGCGGAGACAGGGAGCTGTGCAGACAGGGAGCTGTGCAGACAGGGAGTTGCACAGACAGGGAGCTGTGCAGACAGGGAGCTGTGCAGACAGGGAGTTGCACAGACAGGGGGCTGCACAGACAGGGAGCTGTGGAGACAGGTATCTGCACAGACAGGTAGCTGCACAGACAGGTATTTGCGGAGATAGGTATCTGCACAGACAGGTATCTGCGGAGACAGTCAGCTGCACAGACAGGGAGTTGCACAGACAGGGAGCTGCACAGACAGGGAGTTGCACAGACAGGGAGCTGCGCAGACAGGTATCTGCGGAGACAGTCAGCTGCACAGACAGGGAGTTGCACAGACAGGGAGTTGCACAGACAGGGAGCTGTGCAGACAGGGAGCTGTGCAGACAGGGTGTTGCACAGACAGGGAGCTGCGGAGACAATGGGCGTGATTCTCCTCTCCCGCGCCGGTTGGGAGAATCGCCTGGGCCGCCAAAATTTCCCGTGTCGCCGGTCCGACGCCCTCCCGCGATTCGGCCAAGCGGCGAGAACGGCCCGGTCGAGTTTCGCGGGCCGCAAGCCGGAGACACCCAAAATGGTGATTCTCCGGCACCCCCGCTATTGTGAGGCCCGGATGGGCCGAGCGGCCAGGCCAAAACGGCGGGTTCCCTCCGGCGCCGTCCACACCTGGTCGCTGCCGTCGTGAACGGTGCGTGAACGCTGGGGGGGCGGCCTGCGGGGGGGGGATCCTGCACCGAGCTTTACCTGGAATGTGGGGTCGCTCGCAATCGGTGCCCACCGGTGCAACCGCGCATGCGCGGATGACGCCACGTCAACAATGCGGCGCCACTTTTACGCGGGCGACAAGGCCTGGCGCGGGTAGATGACGCGGCCCCGATCCTGGCCCATTGTCAGGGCCTGAATCGGTCGGGACCGGGGCCGTTCCGCGCCATCGTGAACCTCGACGACGTTCACGACAACGCAGCCACTTCGGCGCGGGGGTGGAGAATCCCGCCCTGTAAGCTGCGTAGACAGGGAGCTGTGGAGACTGTAAGCTGCGTAGACAGGGAGCTGTGGAGACTGTAAGCTGCGTAGACAGGGAGCTGAGCAGACAGGTATCTGCGGAGATAGGTAGCTGCACAGACAGGTATCTGCGCAGAAAGGGAGCTGCACAGACAGGGAGCTGCACAGACAGGGAGCTGCGGAGACAGGGAGCTGCGGAGACGGGGAGCTGCGCAGACAGGGAGCTGCACAGACAGGGAGCTGCGGAGACAGGGAGCTGCGGAGACGGGGAGCTGCGGAGACAGGTAGATGCACAGACAGGGAGCTGCACCGATAGGGAGCTGCGGAGACAGGTAGCTGCGCAGACAGGGAGCTTCTCAGACAGGTAGCTGCTCAGACAGGTAGCTGCACAGACAGGGAGCTGCACAGACAGGGAGCTGCGGAGACAGGGTGTTGCGCAGTCAGGTTGCTGTGGAGACAGGTATCTGCGGAGACAGGTAGCTGCGGAGACAAGAAGCTGCACAGACAGGTAGCTGCTCAGACAGGGAGCTGCAAAGACGGGGAGCTGCGGAGACAGGGTGTTGCGCAGTCAGGTTGCTGTGGAGACAGGTACCTGCGATGCAGGTATCTGCACAGACTAGTAATTGTGGAGACAGGTAGCTGCACAGACAGGTATCTGCGGAGACAGGTAGCTGCACAGACAGGTATCTGCGGAGACAGGTATCTGCACAGACAGGTATCTGCGGAGACAGATATCTGCACAGACAGGTATCTGCACAGACAGGTAGCTGCACAGACAGGTATCTGCACAGACAGGTAGCTGCGCAGACAGGTAGCTGCGGAGACAGGGTGTTGCGCAGTCAGGTTGCTGTGGAGACAGGTTCCTGCGGAGACAGGTAGCTATGGAGACAGGTAGCTGCGGTGCAGGTATCTGCACAGACAGGTATCTGCACAGACAGGTAGCTGCACAGACAGGTAGCTGCACAGACAGGTATCTGCACAGACATGTAGCTGCGCAGACAGGTAGCATCTCAGACAGGGAGCTGCACAGACTGGGAGCTGCGCAGACAGGTAGCTGTTCAGACAGGTTGCTGCACAGACAGGGAGCTGCGCAGACTGGTAGCTGCTCAGACAGGTTGCTGCACAGACAGGGAGCTGCGCAGACAGGTAGCTGCGCAGACAGGGAGCTGCACAGACAGCGAGCTGTGGAGACAGGGAGCTGTGCAGACAGGGAGTTGCAGACAGGGAGCTGCGGAGACAGGGAGCTGTGCAGACAGGGAGCTGTGCAGACAGGGAGTTGCACAGACAGGGAGCTGTGCAGACAGGGAGCTGTGCAGACAGGGAGTTGCACAGACAGGGGGCTGCACAGACAGGGAGCTGTGGAGACAGGTATCTGCACAGACAGGTAGCTGCACAGACAGGTATTTGCGGAGATAGGTATCTGCACAGACAGGTATCTGCGGAGACAGTCAGCTGCACAGACAGGGAGTTGCACAGACAGGGAGTTGCACAGACAGGGAGCTGCACAGACAGGTATTTGCGGAGATAGGTATCTGCACAGACAGGTATCTGCGGAGACAGTCAGCTGCACAGACAGGGAGCTGTGCAGACAGGGAGCTGCACAGACAGGTATTTGCGGAGATAGGTATCTGCACAGACAGGTATCTGCGGAGACAGTCAGCTGCACAGACAGGGAGTTGCACAGACAGGGAGCTGCACAGACAGGTATCTGCGGAGACAGTCAGCTGCACAGACAGGGAGTTGCACAGACAGGGAGTTGCACAGACAGGTATCTGCGGAGACAGTCAGCTGCACAGACAGGTAGCTGCGGAGACAGTCAGCTGCACAGACAGGGAGTTGCACAGACAGGGAGTTGCACAGACAGGGAGTTGCACAGACAGGGAGTTGCACAGACAGGGAGCTGTGCAGACAGGGAGCTGCACAGACAGGGAGCTGCACAGACAGGTATTTGCGGAGATAGGTATCTGCACAGACAGGTATCTGCGGAGACAGTCAGCTGCACAGACAGGGAGTTGCACAGACAGGGAGTTGCACAGACAGGGAGTTGCACAGACAGGGAGTTGCACAGACAGGGAGCTGTGCAGACAGGGAGCTGCACAGACAGGGAGTTGCACAGACAGGGAGCTGTGCAGACAGGTATCTGCGGAGACAGTCAGCTGCACAGACAGGGAGTTGCACAGACAGGGAGTTGCACAGACAGGGAGCTGTGCAGACAGGGAGCTGCACAGACAGGGAGTTGCACAGACAGGGAGTTGCACAGACAGGGAGTTGCACAGACAGGGAGTTGCACAGACAGGGAGTTGCACAGACAGGGAGTTGCACAGACAGGTAGCTGTGCAGACAGGGAGTTGCACAGACAGGGAGTTGCACAGACAGGGAGTTGCACAGACAGGTAGCTGTGCAGACAGGGAGTTGCACAGACAGGGAGTTGCACAGACAGGGAGTTGCACAGACAGGGAGTTGCACAGACAGGGAGTTGCACAGACAGGGAGTTGCACAGACAGGGAGTTGCACAGACAGGGAGCTGTGCAGACAGGGTGTTGCACAGACAGGGAGCTGCGGAGACAATGGGCGTGATTCTCCTCTCCCGCGCCGGTTGGGAGAATCGCCTGGGCCGCCAAAATTTCCCGTGTCGCCGGTCCGACGCCCTCCCGCGATTCGGCCAAGCGGCGAGAACGGCCCGGTCGAGTTTCGCGGGCCGCAAGCCGGAGACACCCAAAATGGTGATTCTCCGGCACCCCCGCTATTGTGAGGCCCGGATGGGCCGAGCGGCCAGGCCAAAACGGCGGGTTCCCTCCGGCGCCGTCCACACCTGGTCACTGCCGTCGTGAACGGTGCGTGAACGCTGGGGGGGCGGCCTGCGGGGGGGGGATCCTGCACCGAGCTTTACCTGGAATGTGGGGTCGCTCGCAATCGGTGCCCACCGGTGCAACCGCGCATGCGCGGATGACGCCACGTCAACAATGCGGCGCCACTTTTACGCGGGCGACAAGGCCTGGCGCGGGTAGATGACGCGGCCCCGATCCTGGCCCATTGTCAGGGCCTGAATCGGTCGGGACCGGGTCCGTTTCGCGCCGTCGTGAACCTCGACGACGTTCACGACAACGCAGCCACTTCGGCGCGGGGGTGGAGAATCCCGCCCTGTAAGCTGCGTAGACAGGGAGCTGTGGAGACTGTAAGCTGCGTAGACAGGGAGCTGAGCAGACAGGTATCTGCGGAGATAGGTAGCTGCACAGACAGGTATCTGCGGAGAGAGTCAGCTGCGTAGACAGGGAGCTGCGCAGAAAGGGAGCTGCACAGACAGGGAGCTGCACAGACAGGGAGCTGCGGAGACAGGTAGCTGCGGAGACGGGGAGCTGCGGAGACAGGTAGATGCACAGACAGGGAGCTGCACCGATAGGGAGCTGCTCAGACAGGTAGCTGCGCAGACAGGTAGCTGCACAGACAGGGAGCTGCACAGACAGGGAGCTGCGGAGACAGGGTGTTGCGCAGTCAGGTTGCTGTGGAGACAGGTATCTGCGGAGACAGGTAGCTGCGGAGACAAGAAGCTGCACAGACAGGTAGCTGCGCAGACAGGGAGCTTCTCAGACAGGTAGCTGCTCAGACAGGGAGCTGCACAGACAGGTAGCTGCACAGACGGGGAGCTGCGGAGACAGGGTGTTGCGCAGTCAGGTTGCTGTGGAGACAGATATCTGCACAGACAGGTATCTGCGGAGACAGATATCTGCACAGACAGGTAGCTGTGGAGACAGGTATCTGCACAGACAGGTAGCTGCACAGACAGGTAGCTGCACAGACAGGTATCTGCGGAGACAGGTAGCTGCTCAGACAGGGAGCTGCACAGACAGGTAGCTGCACAGACGGGGAGCTGCGGAGACAGGGTGTTGCGCAGTCAGGTTGCTGTGGAGACAGGTACCTGCGGTGCAGGTATCTGCACAGACTAGTAATTGTGGAGACAGGTAGCTGCACAGACAGGTATCTGCGGAGACAGGTATCTGCACAGACAGGTAGCTGCGGAGACAGATATCTGCACAGACAGGTATCTGCGGAGACAGATATCTGCACAGACAGGTATCTGCACAGACAGGTAGCTGCACAGACAGGTAGCTGCACAGACAGGTATCTGCACAGACAGGTAGCTGCGCAGACAGGTAGCTGCGGAGACAGGGTGTTGCGCAGTCAGGTTGCTGTGGAGACAGGTACCTGCGGAGACAGGTAGCTATGGAGACAGGTAGCTGCGGTGCAGGTATCTGCACAGACAGGTATCTGCACAGACAGGTAGCTGCACAGACAGGTAGCTGCACAGACAGGTATCTGCACAGACAGGTAGCATCTCAGACAGGGAGCTGCGGAGACAGGGTGTTGCGCAGTCAGGTTGCTGTGGAGACAGGTACCTGCGGAGACAGGTAGCTATGGAGACAGGTAGCTGCGGTGCAGGTATCTGCACAGACTAGTAATTGTGGAGACAGGTAGCTGCACAGACAGGTATCTGCGGAGACAGGTATCTGCACAGACAGGTAGCTGCACAGACAGGTATCTGCGGAGACAGGTATCTGCACAGACAGGTAGCTGCACAGACAGGGAGCTGCACAGACAGGGAGCTGCACAGACAGGGAGCTGCGCAGACAGGGAGCTGCGGAGACAGATATCTGCACAGACAGGTATCTGCACAGAGAGGGAGCTTCGCAGACAGGGGGCTGCACAGAGAGGGAGCTGCACAGACAGGGAGTTGTGCAGACAGGTAGCTGCACAGACAGGTAGCTGCACAGACAGGTATCTGCACAGACAGAGAGCTGCACAGACAGGGATCTGCGGAGACAGATATCTGCACAGACAGGTATCTGCACAGAGAGGGAGCTTCGCAGACAGGGGGCTGCACAGAGAGGGAGCTGCACAGACAGGTAGCTGCACAGAGAGGTAGCTGCGCAGACAGGGAGTTGTGCAGACAGGGAGCTGCACAGACAGGTATCTGCACAGACAGGGAGCTGCGGAGACAGGTAGCTGCGGAGACAAGTAGCTGCACAGACAGGGAACTGCGGAGACAGGTATCTGTGGAGACAGGTTGCTGCGGAGGCAGGTATCTGTGGAGACAGGTTGCTGCACAGACAGGTATCTGCACAGACAGGTAGCTGCGCAGACAGGTAGCATCTCAGACAGGTAGCTGCTCAGACAAGTAGCTGCACAGACAGGTAGCTGCACAGACAGTGTGCTGCGGAGACAGGGTGTTGCGCAGTCAGGTTGCTGTGGAGACAGGTATCTGCGGAGACAGGTAGCTGTGGAGACAGGTAGCTGCGGTGCAGGTATCTGCACAGAGAGGTAATTGCGGAGACAGGTAGCTGGACCGTCAGGTATCTGCGGGGACAGGGATCTGCACAGACAGGTAGCTGCGCAGACAGGTAGCATCTCAGACAGGGAGCTGCACAGACTGGGAGCTGCGCAGACAGGGAGCTGCGCAGACAGGGAGCTGCGGAGACAGGGAGCTGCGCAGACAGGTAGCTGCACAGACAGGTTGCTGCACAGACAGGTAGCTGCGCAGACAGGGAGCTGCGGAGACAGAGAGCTGCGGAGACGGGGAGCTGCTCAGACAGGGAGCTGCGGAGACGGGGAGCTGTGCAGACAGGGAGCTGTGCAGACAGGGAGCTGCTCAGACAGGGAGCTGCGGAGACGGGGAGCTGCGCAGACAGGGAGCTGCGCAGACAGGGAGCTGTGCAGACAGGGAGCTGCGCAGACAGGGAGCTGCGGAGACAGGGAGCTGCCCAGACAGGTATCTACACAGACAGGTATCTGCACAGACAGGTATCTACACAGACTGGTATCTGCACAGACAGGTATCTACACAGACAGGTATCTGCACAGACAGGTATCTACACAGACTGGTATCTGCACAGACAGGGAGCTCCAGACACAGGAACTGCGCAGACAGGTATCTACACAGACAGGTATCTGCACAGACAGGTATCTACACAGACTGGTATCTGCACAGACAGGTATCTGCACAGACAGGTATCTGCACAGAGAGGGAACTTCGCAGACAGGGAGCTGCGGAGACAGGTAGCTGCACAGACAGGGAGCTGTGCAGACAGGTATCTACACAGACAGGTATCTGCACAGACAGGTATCTGCACAGAGAGGGAACTTCGCAGACAGGGAGCTGCGCAGACAGGGAGCTGCACAGACAGGTAGCTGTGCAGAGAGGTATCTGCACAGACAGGTAGCTGCACAGACAGGGAGCTGCGGAGACAGGGAGCTGCGGAGACAGGTATCTGCGCAGACATGTATCTGCACAGACAGGTATCTACGCAGACAGGGAGCTGCGGAGACAGGTAGCTGTGCAGAGAGGTATCTGCACAGACAGGTATCTGCGGAGACAGGGAGCTGCGGAGACAGGTAGCTGTGGAGACAGGTAGCTGCGGTGCAGGTATCTGCACAGACAGGTAATTGCGGAGACAGGTAGCAGAACAGACAGGTATCTGCGGGGACAGGTATCTGCACAGACAGGTAGCTGCACAGACAGGTATCTGCGGAGACAGGTATCTGCACAGACATGTAGCTGCGCAGACAGGTAGCATCTCAGACAGGGAGCTGCACAGACTGGGAGCTGCGCAGACAGGTAGCTGTTCAGACAGGTTGCTGCACAGACAGGGAGCTGCGCAGACTGGTAGCTGCTCAGACAGGTTGCTGCACAGACAGGGAGCTGCGCAGACAGGTAGCTGCGCAGACAGGGAGTTGCACAGACAGGGAGCTGCACAGACAGCGAGCTGTGGAGACAGGGAGCTGTGCAGACAGGGAGTTGCAGACAGGGAGCTGCGGAGACAGGGAGCTGTGCAGACAGGGAGCTGTGCAGACAGGGAGTTGCACAGACAGGGAGCTGTGCAGACAGGGAGCTGTGCAGACAGGGAGTTGCACAGACAGGGGGCTGCACAGACAGGGAGCTGTGGAGACAGGTATCTGCACAGACAGGTAGCTGCACAGACAGGTATTTGCGGAGATAGGTATCTGCACAGACAGGTATCTGCGGAGACAGTCAGCTGCACAGACAGGGAGTTGCACAGACAGGGAGTTGCACAGACAGGGAGTTGCACAGACAGGGAGTTGCACAGACAGGGAGCTGCGGAGACAGGGAGCTGCGGAGACAGGTATCTGCGCAGACATGTATCTGCACAGACAGGTATCTACGCAGACAGGGAGCTGCGGAGACAGGTAGCTGTGCAGAGAGGTATCTGCACAGACAGGTATCTGCGGAGACAGGGAGCTGCGGAGACAGGTAGCTGTGGAGACAGGTAGCTGCGGTGCAGGTATCTGCACAGACAGGTAATTGCGGAGACAGGTAGCAGAACAGACAGGTATCTGCGGGGACAGGTATCTGCACAGACAGGTAGCTGCACAGACAGGTATCTGCGGAGACAGGTATCTGCACAGACATGTAGCTGCGCAGACAGGTAGCATCTCAGACAGGGAGCTGCACAGACTGGGAGCTGCGCAGACAGGTAGCTGTTCAGACAGGTTGCTGCACAGACAGGGAGCTGCGCAGACTGGTAGCTGCTCAGACAGGTTGCTGCACAGACAGGGAGCTGCGCAGACAGGTAGCTGCGCAGACAGGGAGTTGCACAGACAGGGAGCTGCACAGACAGCGAGCTGTGGAGACAGGGAGCTGTGCAGACAGGGAGTTGCAGACAGGGAGCTGCGGAGACAGGGAGCTGTGCAGACAGGGAGCTGTGCAGACAGGGAGTTGCACAGACAGGGAGCTGTGCAGACAGGGAGCTGTGCAGACAGGGAGTTGCACAGACAGGGGGCTGCACAGACAGGGAGCTGTGGAGACAGGTATCTGCACAGACAGGTAGCTGCACAGACAGGTATTTGCGGAGATAGGTATCTGCACAGACAGGTATCTGCGGAGACAGTCAGCTGCACAGACAGGGAGTTGCACAGACAGGGAGCTGCACAGACAGGTATCTGCGGAGACAGTCAGCTGCACAGACAGGGAGTTGCACAGACAGGGAGTTGCACAGACAGGGAGCTGTGCAGACAGGGAGCTGTGCAGACAGGGTGTTGCACAGACAGGGAGCTGCGGAGACAATGGGCGTGATTCTCCTCTCCCGCGCCGGTTGGGAGAATCGCCTGGGCCGCCAAAATTTCCCGTGTCGCCGGTCCGACGCCCTCCCGCGATTCGGCCAAGCGGCGAGAACGGCCCGGTCGAGTTTCGCGGGCCGCAACCGGAGACACCCAAAATGGTGATTCTCCGGCACCCCCGCTATTGTGAGGCCCGGATGGGCCGAGCGGCCAGGCCAAAACGGCGGGTTCCCTCCGGCGCCGTCCACACCTGGTCACTGCCGTCGTGAACGGTGCGTGAACGCTGGGGGGGCGGCCTGCGGGGGGGGGATCCTGCACCGAGCTTTACCTGGAATGTGGGGTCGCTCGCAATCGGTGCCCACCGGTGCAACCGCGCATGCGCGGATGACGCCACGTCAACAATGCGGCGCCACTTTTACGCGGGCGACAAGGCCTGGCGCGGGTAGATGACGCGGCCCCGATCCTGGCCCATTGTCAGGGCCTGAATCGGTCGGGACCGGGTCCGTTTCGCGCCGTCGTGAACCTCGACGACGTTCACGACAACGCAGCCACTTCGGCGCGGGGGTGGAGAATCCCGCCCTGTAAGCTGCGTAGACAGGGAGCTGTGGAGACTGTAAGCTGCGTAGACAGGGAGCTGAGCAGACAGGTATCTGCGGAGATAGGTAGCTGCACAGACAGGTATCTGCGGAGACAGGGAGCTGCGGAGACAGGTAGCTGCACAGACAGGGAGCTGCGGAGACAGGGAGCTGCGGAGACAGGTATCTGCGCAGACATGTATCTGCACAGACAGGTATCTACGCAGACAGGGAGCTGCGGAGACAGGTAGCTGTGCAGAGAGGTATCTGCACAGACAGGTATCTGCGGAGACAGGGAGCTGCGGAGACAGGTAGCTGTGGAGACAGGTAGCTGCGGTGCAGGTATCTGCACAGACAGGTAATTGCGGAGACAGGTAGCAGAACAGACAGGTATCTGCACAGACAGGTATCTGCGGGGACAGGTATCTGCACAGACAGGTAGCTGCACAGACAGGTATCTGCGGAGACAGGTATCTGCACAGACATGTAGCTGCGCAGACAGGTAGCATCTCAGACAGGGAGCTGCACAGACTGGGAGCTGCGCAGACAGGTAGCTGCTCAGACAGGTTGCTGCACAGACAGGGAGCTGCGCAGACAGGTAGCTGCTCAGACAGGTTGCTGCACAGACAGGGAGCTGCGCAGACAGGTAGCTGCGCAGACAGGGAGCTGCGCAGACAGGGAGCTGCGCAGACAGGTATCTGCGCAGACAGGTATCTGCACAGACAGGTATCTGCACAGAGAGGGAGCTTCGCAGACAGGGGGCTGCGCAGACAGGTAGCTGCACAGACAGGTATCTGCGGAGACAGGGAGCTGCGGAGACAGGGAGCCGCGCAGACAGGGAGCAGTGCAGACAGGGAGCAGTGCAGACAGGGAGGTGCGCAGACAGGGAGCTGCGGAGACAGGGAGCTGCACAGACAGGGAGCTCCAGACACAGGAACTGCGCAGACAGGTATCTACACAGACAGGTATCTGCACAGACAGGTATCTACACAGACAGGTATCTGCACAGACAGGTATCTACACAGACAGGTATCTGCACAGAGAGGGAACTTCGCAGACAGGGAGCTGCGCAGACAGGGAGCTGCGGAGACAGGTAGCTGCGGAGATACTGAGCTGCTGAGACAGGTATCTGCACAGACAGGGAGCTGCGCAGACAGGTATCTGCACAGACAGGGAGCTGCACAGACAGGGAGCTGGACAGACAGGCAGTAGCGGAGACAGGGAGCTGCGGAGACAGGGAGCTGCACAGACAGGTATCTGCGCAGACAGGCATCTGCGCAGACAGGCATCTGCGCAGACAGGGAGGAGCGGAGACAGGGAGCTGCACAGACAGGTATCTGCGCAGTCAGGTATCTGTGCAGACAGGTATCTGTGCAGACAGGCATCTGCGGAGACAGGTAGCTGCGGAGACAGGGAGCTGCGGAGACAGGTATCTGCGCAGACAGGTATCTGCACAGACAGGGAGCTGCGGAGACAGGTATCTGCGCAGAAAGGTATCTACACAGACAGGGAGCTGCAAAGACAGGGAGCTGGGGAGACAGGGAGCTGCGGAGACGGGGAGCTGCACAGACAGGTTGCTGCGGAGGCAGGTATCTGTGGAGACAGGTTGCTGCACAGACAAGTAGCTGCACAGACAGGTAGCTGCACAGACAGTGAGCTGCGGAGACAGGGTGTTGCGCAGTCAGGTTGCTGTGGAGACAGGTATCTGCGGAGACAGGTAGCTGTGGAGACAGGTAGCTGCGGTGCAGGTACCTGCACAGACAGGTAATTGCGGAGACAGGTATCTACACAGACAGGTAGCTGCGCAGACAGGTATCTGCGGGGACAGGTATCTACATAGACAGGTAGCTGCGCAGACAGGTAGCATCTCAGACAGGGAGCTGCACAGACAGGGAGCTGCACAGACAGGTAGCATCTCAGACAGGTATCTGCACAGACAGGGAGCTGCACAGACAGGTATCTGCACAGACAGGGAGCTGCGGAGACAGGGAGCTGCGGAGACAGGGAGCTGCGCAGACAGGTATCTGCGCAGACAGGTATCTGCACAGACAGGTACCTGCGCAGACAGGGAGCTGCGGAGACAGGTATCTGCGCAGACAGGTATCTGCACAGACAGGTACCTGCGCAGACAGGGAGCTGCACAGACAGGTACCTGCGCAGACAGGGAGCTGCGGAGACAGGTAGCTGTGCAGACAGGTATCTGCACAGACAGGTATCTGCGGAGACAGGGAGCTGCGGAGGCAGGAAGTTGCGGAGACAGGTATCTGCGCAGACAGGTATCAGTACAGACAGGTATCTGCGCAGACAGGGAGCTGCGGAGACAGGTAGCTGTGCAGACAGGGCGCTGCGCGGACAGGGAGCTGCGGAGACAACTAGCTGCTCAGACAGGGAGTTGCACAGGCAGGGAGCTGCACAGACGGGGAGCTGCGGAGACAGGTATCTGTGGAGACAGGTTGCTGGGGAGGCAGGTACCTGTGGAGACAGGTAGCTGCGCAGACAGGTAGCTGCACAGACAGGTAGCTGCGCAGACAGGGAGCTGCGGAGACAGGTAGCTGCACAGACAGGTATCTGCGGAGACAGGTATTTGCACAGACAGGTATCTGCACAGACAGGTATCTGCGGAGACAGGCATCTGCACAGACAGGTAGCTGCACAGACAGGTAGATGCGGAGACATGTAGCTGCACAGACAGGGAGCTGCTCAGACAGGTATCTGCACAGACAGGGAGCTGTGCAGAAAGGGAGCTGTGGAGACAGGTATCTACACAGACAGGTATCTGCACAGAGAGGTATCTGCACAGACAGGGAGCTGCGCAGACAGAGAGCTGCACAGACAGGTATCTGCACAGACAGGTATCTGCACAGAGAGGGAGCTTCGCAGACAGGGAGCTGCGCATACAGGGAGCTGCACTGACAGGGAGTTGTGCAGACAGAAGATGCGCAGACAGGTAGCTACTCAGACCGGTAGCTGTACAGACAGGTAGATACACAGACAGGTAGCTGCACAGACAGGGAGCTGCACAGACAGGGAGCTGCGGAGACAGGTAGCTGCACAGACAGGGAGCTGCGCAGACAGGGAGCTGCGGAGACAGGGAGCTGCGGAGACAGGGAGCTGTGGAGACAGGTAGCTGCGGAGACAGGGAGCTGCGCAGACAGGGAGCTGCGGAGACAGGGAGCTGCACAGACAGGTAGCTGCGGAGACAGGGGGCTGCGGAGACAGGTAGCTGCACAGACAGGGAGCTGCACAGACAGGTATCTACGAAAACCGACATTTATTTTTGTTCAGTGGGCTGGAATCATGTTGAAAATTTGACGGGTTTTCTGATTGTTTCGGAATCTTCGAGAACTGATCAAACAAAGGGTCACAGGGTCAAAGGGTTGTGCTAGTCGGTATTAGGGGTATTACGGTACCCAGGTTGATGCTGTAAGATCATTGGTGTGGGAGGTACCTGAGACAGGAAGATCATTGGTGAAGCCTGCCTGCTGGTTCCGCCCAGTAAGGTGGAGTATAAGAGTCTGTGTCTCCCTAGCAGCTGCATTCTGTCCCTGCGCTGCTGGGGAAACATCGAGTCCAATAAAGCCTTCAATTGTCATCCAATCCCGCTTCTGGAGTTATTGATCGAGCATCAAGGGTCAAAGGAAGCAACTTGAAGTGGGTTTCAGTCTTTGTTTCATTTTTGATAATTCCGAACACTGGGAACTGGTTTTCTCTTTGGCAGTTATTGAACAGGCTTTTGGTGTTGACGATCTCAGAATAGCACCGACCAGAGTCGGCCATGCGACCGGCTCAGCCTGCTCCAGAATTCAATTCGATGATTGGCTGATGACTGATTTCAAAGTCACTCTCCTCCACTATCTCAATGTCACTGATCTCCAGAAATCTGCCAATTTCTGTCTTGAACACAATCATTGGTTGAGCTCCCACAGCCTCTAGGGTCGAGAATTCCAAAGATTCACCACCATCTGAGTGAAGAAATTCCTCCTCATCTCAGTTTTCAACGGCCGATCCCCTATCCTGAGGTTATCATCCTTTTAGATTCATCAGCCAACATTCTTCGAAATTCTGGAATACAGACCCAGTCTCCTCAATATCTCCTCAGGAAACAATTGCACCATACCAGCGATTAATCTCTTACATGTCTCCACAGAGATCAGGGTTCCCTTTCTAAAGGGCATCCTTGTCTGAATGTGGAAGCAACGGCCCATCCAATCGCCGGCACTGGGGCTGGGTGGGACCCCACCTCCGCCCCTTTAACTGCAACCATCCCATTAATGCTTTGCTTTAATTGACACTATCCTTTTAAACTTCCCTCTGTCATGTGAGAGTACCTTTAAGAAATGGAGCTGATCATATTACTGAAGTGATGTCAGAGGGTTGGGGGAGCTGAGCTCACTTCTGTTTTTTGAGTTTCAGTTTGAGAAGGCAGCTGGGAGTGTCTGTGTGTTTTGCTGTGAGCTGCAGGAAGAAAAAGAGCTGGTCTGTTGATTTCTGTAATCCAAAGATTATTAAAATATTGAATGTAACCTAAGGATCTCGTATTTTTGAAGGTTTGAAGTCTTTTGGATGTTTAAAGGAAGAGTTTGAAGGATTATTTAGTGTTGTAGTCTTTTGTGGTTATCTTTGAAGTAATGGGTGTTAAGATATTCAATGTTTGTTTTTAAAAGGTTTAACTTGAGTTCATAGAATAAACATTGTTTTGTTTTAAAAACCGTTTGTCCATTTCTGCTGTACCACACCTGGAGAGTACGCCGTGTGCTTCCCACACCACAATCTAGTAAATGTTTGTGGGTCGGTTTCACTCCATGAAACACTTTGGGGTTCTGTAACCCCCCAACCCATAACACCTCACACAATTTTCTATAGTGAGTGGGTTCCTCCCTCCGTCCAACTCTGACCCTGGACTGTGCTGAGGAGCTGACTTCTGCCTCTGTCTGAAACAAACTACTGGTCAATACAGCTTAAACTAAACTGTCCATTGGTCAAAATCTCAACAAGGGCTAAAATTAATCTGTGCAAAGATGCCACCAGCAGCTGATGAAATTTCCCCTGGATTAGTGATGCAGGCAATATTTAAACACATGGACCATGGGGGTCACGCTGGACCAGGGTCTCAATGATCGTGAGATCGTAATAAACAGAAACAAGAGGCAACCATTCGCCCCTTGAACCTGAATCGATCTTGGCCTCATTTTCCTACCTCCCCATAAATCCGCTATTAGAACGACAATCTGCAGCAAGACATCCCTGTCCTGTACTCGAGTCCCTGTCCTGGACTCAAATCCCTGTCCTGTACTCGAATCCCTGCTCCTGTAGTCGAATCCCTGTCCTGTACTCGAATCCCTGTCCTGTACTCGAATCCCTGCTCCTGTAGTCGAATCCCTGTCCTGTACTCGAGTCCCTGTCCTGTACACGAATCCCTGTTCCTGTAGTCGAATCCCTGTCCTGTACTCGTATCCCTGTCCTGTACTCGAATCCCTGCTCCTGTAGTCGAATCCCTGTCCTGGACTCGAATCCCTGTCCTGGAATCGAATCCCTGTCCTGTACTCGAATCCCTGTCCTGTACTCAAATCCCTGTCCTGTACTCGAATCCCTGCTCCTGTACTCGAATCCCTGTCCTGTACTCGAATCCCTGTCCTGTACTCGAATCCCTGTCCTGTACTCGAATCCCCGTCCTGGACTCGAATCCCTGCTCCTGGACTCGAATCCCTGTCCTGTACTCAAATCCCTATCCTGTACTCGAATCCCTGTCCTGTACTCGAATCCCTATCCTGTACTCGAGTCCCTGTCCTGTACACGAATCCCTGTCCTGTACTAAAATCCCTGTCCTGTACTCGAATCCCTGTCCTGTAGTCGAATCCCTGTCCTGTACTCGAGTCCCTGTCCTGTACACGAATCCCTGTCCTGTACTAAAATCCCTGTCCTGTAGTCGAATCCCTGTCCTGTACTCGAATCCCTGTCCTGGACTCGAATCCCTGCTCCTGGACTCGAATCCCTGTCCTGTACTCGAATCCCTGTCCTGTACTCGAATCCCTGTCCTATACTCGAGTCCCTGCTCCTGGACTTGAATCCCTGCTCCTGTACTCGAATCCCTGTCCTGTACTCGAATCCCTGTCCTGTACTCGAATCCCTGCTCCTGGACTCGAATCCCTGTCCTGGACTCGAATCCCTGTCCTGTACTCAAATCCCTGTCCTGGACTCGAATCCCTGCTCCTGGACTAGAATCCCTGTCCTGTACTCAAATCCCTGTCCTGTACTCGAATCCCTGTCCTGTACTCGAGTCCCTGCTCCTGGACTTGAATCCCTGCTCCTGTAGTTGAATCCCTGTCCTGTACTCAAATCCCTGTCCTGTACTCGAATCCCTGTCCTGTACTCGAGTCCCTGCTCCTGGACTTGAATCCCTGCTCCTGTAGTTGAGTCCCTGTCCTGTACTTGAATCCCTGTCCTGTACACGAATCCCTGTCCTGTACTGAAATCCCGGTCCTGTACTCGAATCCCTGTCCTGTAGTCGAATCCCTGTCCTGTACTCGAATCCCTGTCCTGGACTCGAATCCCTGCTCCTGTACTCGAATCCCTGTCCTGTACTCGAATCCCTGTCCTGTACTCGAATCCCTGTCCTGTACTCGAATCCCTGCTCCTGGACTCAAATCCCAGTCCTGTACTCGAATCCCTGTCCTGTACTCGAATCCCTGCTCCTGTACTCGAATCCCTGCTCCTGCACTCGAATCCCTGTCCTGTACTCGAATCCCTGTCCTGTACTCGAATCCCTGTCCTGTACTCGAGTCCCTGCTCCTGTACTCGAGTCCCTGCTCCTGGACTTGAATCCCTGTCCTGTACTTGAATCCCTGTCCTGTACTCGAATCCCTGTCCTGTAGTAGAATCCCTGTCCTGTAGTCGAATCCCTGTCCTGTACTCGAATCCCTGCTCCTGTAATCGAATCCCTGCTCCTGGACTCGAATCCCTGCTCCTGGACTCGAATCCCTGTCCTGGACTCGAATCCCTGCTCCTGGACTCGAATCCCTGCTCCTGCACTCGAATCCCTGTCCTGTACTCGAATCCCTGTCCTGTACTCGAATCCCTGTCCTGTAGTCGAATCCCTGTCCTGTACTCGAATCCCTGTCCTGTACTCGAATCCCTGTCCTGTACTCGAATCCCTGCTCCTGGACTCGAATCCCTGTCCTGTACTCGAATCCCTGCTCCTGTACTCGAATCCCTGCTCCTGGACTCGAATCCCTGCTCCTGGACTCGAATCCCTGTCCTGGACTCGAATACCTGTCCTGGACTCGAACCCCTGGTCCTGGACTCGAATCCCTGCTCCTGTACTCGAATCCCTGTCCTGTACTCGAATCCCTGCTCCTGTACTCGAATCCCTGCTCCTGGACTCGAATCCCTGCTCCTGGACTCGAATCCCTGTCCTGTACTCGAATCCCTGTCCTGGACTCGAATCCCTGCTCCTGGACTCGAATCTCTGCTCCTGCACTCGAATCCCTGTCCTGTACTCGAATCCCTGTCCTGTACTCGAGTCCCTGCTCCTGTACTCGAGTCCCTGCTCCTGGACTTGAATCCCTGTCCTGTACTTGAATCCCTGTCCTGTACTCGAATCCCTGTCCTGTAGTAGAATCCCTGTCCTGTAGTCGAATCCCTGTCCTGTACTCGAATCCCTGCTCCTGTACTCGAATCCCTGCTCCTGGACTCGAATCCCTGCTCCTGTACTCGAATCCCTATCCTGGACTCGAATCCCTGTCCTGTACTCGAATCCCTGTCCTGTACTCGAATCCCTGTCCTGGACTCGAATCCCTGCTCCTGGACTCGAATCCCTGTCCTGTACTCAAATCCCTATCCTGTGCTCGAATCCCTGTCCTGTACTCGAATCCCTATCCTGTACTCGAGTCCCTGTCCTGTACACGAATCCCTGTCCTGTACTAAAATCCCTGTCCTGTACTAGAATCCCTGTCCTGTACTCGAATCCCTGTCCTGTACTCGAGTCCCTGTCCTGTACTCGAATCCCTGCTCCTGTACTCGAATCCCTGTCCTGTACACGAATCCCTGTCCTGTACTAAAATCCCTGTCCTGTAGTCGAATCCCTGTCCTGTACTCGAATCCCTGTCCTGGACTCGAATCCCTGCTCCTGGACTCGAATCTCTGTCCTGTACTCGAATCCCTGTCCTGTACTCGAGTCCCTGCTCCTGGACTTGAATCCCTGCTCCTGTAGTTGAATCCCTGTCCTGTACTCGAATCCCTGTCCTGTACTCGAATCCCTGCTCCTGTACTCGAATCCCTGCTCCTGGACTCGAATCCCTGTCCTGTACTCGAATCCCTGTCCTGTACTCAAATCCCTGTCCTGTACTCGAATCCCTGTCCTGTACTCGAGTCCCTGCTCCTGGACTTGAATCCCTGCTCCTGTAGTTGAATCCCTGTCCTGTACTTGAATCCCTGTCCTGTACACGAATCCCTGTCCTGTACTGAAATCCCGGTCCTGTACTCGAATCCCTGTCCTGTAGTCGAATCCCTGCTCCTGGACTCGAATCCCTGTCCTGTACTCAAATCCCTGTCCTGTACTCGAATCCCTGTCCTGTACTTGAGTCCCTGCTCCTGGACTTGAATCCCTGCTCCTGTAGTTGAATCCCTGTCCTGTACTCAAATCCCTGTCCTGTACTCGAATCCCTGTCCTGTACTCGAGTCCCTGCTCCTGGACTTGAATCCCTGCTCCTGTAGTTGAATCCCTGTCCTGTACTTGAATCCCTGTCCTGTACACGAATCCCTGTCCTGTACTGAAATCCCGGTCCTGTACTCGAATCCCTGTCCTGTAGTCGAATCCCTGTCCTGTACTCGAATCCCTGTCCTGGACTCGAATCCCTGCTCCTGTACTCGAATCCCTGTCCTGTCCTCGAATCCCTGTCCTGTACTCGAATCCCTGTCCTGTACTCGAATCCCTGCTCCTGGACTCAAATCCCTGTCCTGTACTCGAATCCCTGTCCTGTACTCGAATCCCTGTCCTGTACTCGAATCCCTGCTCCTGGACTCAAATCTCTGTCCTGTACTCGAATCCCTGTCCTGTACTCGAGTCCCTGCTCCTGGACTTGAATCCCTGCTCCTGTAGTTGAATCCCTGCTCCTGCACTCGAATCCCTGTCCTGTACTCGAAACCCTGTCCTGTACTCGAATCCCTGTCCTGTACTCGAGTCCCTGCTCCTGTACTCGAGTCCCTGCTCCTGGACTTGAATCCCTGTCCTGTACTTGAATCCCTGTCCTGTACTCGAATCCCTGTCCTGTAGTAGAATCCCTGTCCTGTAGTCGAATCCCTGTCCTGTACTCGAATCCCTGTCCTGTACTCGAATCCCTGTCCTGTACTCGAATCCCTGCTCCTGGACTCGAATCCCTGTCCTGTACTCGAATCCCTGCTCCTGTACTCGAATCCCTGCTCCTGGACACGAATCCCTGCTCCTGGACTCGAATCCCTGTCCTGTACTCGAATCCCTGTCCTGGACTCGAATCCCTGCTCCTGGACTCGAATCCCTGCTCCTGCACTCGAATCCCTGTCCTGTACTCGAATCCCTGTCCTGTACTCGAGTCCCTGCTCCTGGACTTGAATCCCTGTCCTGTACTTGAATCCCTGTCCTGTACTCGAATCCCTGTCCTGTAGTACAATCCCTGTCCTGTAGTCGAATCCCTGTCCTGTACTCGAATCCCTGCTCCTGTACTCGAATCCCTGCTCCTGGACTCGAATCCCTGCTCCTGTACTCGAATCCCTATCCTGGACTCGAATCCCTGTCCTGTACTCAAATCCCTGTCCTGTACTCGAATCCCTGTCCTGTGCTCGAATCCCTGTCCTGGACTCGAATCCCTGCTCCTGGACTCGAATCCCTGTCCTGTACTCGAATCCCGGCTCCTGGACTCGAATCCCTGCTCCTGTACTCGAATCCCGATCCTGGACTCGAATCCCTGCTCCTGGACTCGAATCCCTGTCCTGTACTCGAATCCCTGCTCCTGGACTCGAATCCCTGCTCCTGGACTCGAATCCCTGCTCCTGGACTCGAATCCCTGTCCTGGACTCGAATACCTGTCCTGGACTCGAATCCCTGGTCCTGGACTCGAATCCCTGCTCCTGGACTCGAATCCCTGTCCTGTACTCGAATCCCTGCTCCTGTACTCGAATCCCTGCTCCTGGACTCGAATCCCTGCTCCTGGACTCGAATCCCTGTCCTGTACTCGAATCCCTGTCCTGGACTCGAATCCCTGCTCCTGGACTCGAATCTCTGCTCCTGCACTCGAATCCCTGTCCTGTACTCGAATCCCTGTCCTGTACTCGAATCCCTGTCCTGTACTCGAGTCCCTGCTCCTGTACTCGAGTCCCTGCTCCTGGACTTGAATCCCTGTCCTGTACTTGAATCCCTGTCCTGGACTCGAATCCCTGCTCCTGGACTCGAATCCCTGTCCTGTACTCAAATCCCTATCCTGTGCTCGAATCCCTGTCCTGTACTCGAATCCCTATCCTGTACTCGAGTCCCTGTCCTGTACACGAATCCCTGTCCTGTACTAAAATCCCTGTCCTGTACTAGAATCCCTGTCCTGTACTCGAATCCCTGTCCTGTACTCGAGTCCCTGTCCTGTACTCGAATCCCTGCTCCTGTACTCGAATCCCTGTCCTGTACACGAATCCCTGTCCTGTACTAAAATCCCTGTCCTGTAGTCGAATCCCTGTCCTGTACTCGAATCCCTGTCCTGGACTCGAATCCCTGCTCCTGGACTCGAATCCCTGCTCCTGGACTCGAATCTCTGTCCTGTACTCGAATCCCTGTCCTGTACTCGAGTCCCTGCTCCTGGACTTGAATCCCTGCTCCTGTAGTTGAATCCCTGTCCTGTACTCGAATCCCTGTCCTGTACTCGAATCCCTGCTCCTGTACTCGAATCCCTGCTCCTGGACTCGAATCCCTGTCCTGTACTCGAATCCCTGTCCTGTACTCAAATCCCTGTCCTGTACTCGAATCCCTGTCCTGTACTCGAGTCCCTGCTCCTGGACTTGAATCCCTGCTCCTGTAGTTGAATCCCTGTCCTGTACTTGAATCCCTGTCCTGTACACGAATCCCTGTCCTGTACTGAAATCCCGGTCCTGTACTCGAATCCCTGTCCTGTAGTCGAATCCCTGCTCCTGGACTCGAATCCCTGTCCTGTACTCAAATCCCTGTCCTGTACTCGAATCCCTGTCCTGTACTTGAGTCCCTGCTCCTGGACTTGAATCCCTGCTCCTGTAGTTGAATCCCTGTCCTGTACTCAAATCCCTGTCCTGTACTCGAATCCCTGTCCTGTACTCGAGTCCCTGCTCCTGGACTTGAATCCCTGCTCCTGTAGTTGAATCCCTGTCCTGTACTTGAATCCCTGTCCTGTACACGAATCCCTGTCCTGTACTGAAATCCCGGTCCTGTACTCGAATCCCTGTCCTGTAGTCGAATCCCTGTCCTGTACTCGAATCCCTGTCCTGGACTCGAATCCCTGCTCCTGTACTCGAATCCCTGTCCTGTCCTCGAATCCCTGTCCTGTACTCGAATCCCTGTCCTGTACTCGAATCCCTGCTCCTGGACTCAAATCCCTGTCCTGTACTCGAATCCCTGTCCTGTACTCGAATCCCTGTCCTGTACTCGAATCCCTGCTCCTGGACTCAAATCTCTGTCCTGTACTCGAATCCCTGTCCTGTACTCGAGTCCCTGCTCCTGGACTTGAATCCCTGCTCCTGTAGTTGAATCCCTGCTCCTGCACTCGAATCCCTGTCCTGTACTCGAATCCCTGTCCTGTACTCGAATCCCTGTCCTGTACTCGAGTCCCTGCTCCTGTACTCGAGTCCCTGCTCCTGGACTTGAATCCCTGTCCTGTACTTGAATCCCTGTCCTGTACTCGAATCCCTGTCCTGTAGTAGAATCCCTGTCCTGTAGTCGAATCCCTGTCCTGTACTCGAATCCCTGTCCTGTACTCGAATCCCTGTCCTGTACTCGAATCCCTGTCCTGTACTCGAATCCCTGCTCCTGGACTCAAATCTCTGTCCTGTACTCGAATCCCTGTCCTGTACTCGAGTCCCTGCTCCTGGACTTGAATCCCTGCTCCTGTAGTTGAATCCCTGCTCCTGCACTCGAATCCCTGTCCTGTACTCGAATCCCTGTCCTGTACTCGAATCCCTGTCCTGTACTCGAGTCCCTGCTCCTGTACTCGAGTCCCTGTTCCTGGACTTGAATCCCTGTCCTGTACTTGAATCCCTGTCCTGTACTCGAATCCCTGTCCTGTAGTAGAATCCCTGTCCTGTAGTCGAATCCCTGTCCTGTACTCGAATCCCTGTCCTGTACTCGAATCCCTGTCCTGTACTCGAATCCCTGCTCCTGGACTCGAATCCCTGTCCTGTACTCGAATCCCTGCTCCTGTACTCGAATACCTGCTCCTGGACTCGAATCCCTGCTCCTGGACTCGAATCCCTGTCCTGTACTCGAATCCCTGTCCTGGACTCGAATCCCTGCTCCTGGACTCGAATCCCTGCTCCTGCACTCGAATCCCTGTCCTGTACTCGAATCCCTGTCCTGTACTCGAGTCCCTGCTCCTGGACTTGAATCCCTGTCCTGTACTTGAATCCCTGTCCTGTACTCGAATCCCTGTCCTGTAGTACAATCCCTGTCCTGTAGTCGAATCCCTGTCCTGTACTCGAATCCCTGCTCCTGTACTCGAATCCCTGCTCCTGGACTCGAATCCCTGCTCCTGTACTCGAATCCCTATCCTGGACTCGAATCCCTGTCCTGTACTCGAATCCCTGTCCTGTACTCGAATCCCTGTCCTGTGCTCGAATCCCTGTCCTGGACTCGAATCCCTGCTCCTGGACTCGAATCCCTGTCCTGTACTCGAATCCCGGCTCCTGGACCCGAATCCCTGCTCCTGTACTCGAATCCCGATCCTGGACTCGAATCCCTGCTCCTGGACTCGAATCCCTGTCCTGTACTCGAATCCCTGCTCCTGGACTCGAATCCCTGCTCCTGGACTCGAATCCCTGCTCCTGGACTCGAATCCCTGTCCTGGACTCGAATACCTGTCCTGGACTCGAATCCCTGGTCCTGGACTCGAATCCCTGCTCCTGGACTCGAATCCCTGTCCTGTACTCGAATCCCTGCTCCTGTACTCGAATCCCTGCTCCTGGACTCGAATCCCTGCTCCTGGACTCGAATCCCTGTCCTGTACTCGAATCCCTGTCCTGGACTCGAATCCCTGCTCCTGGACTCGAATCTCTGCTCCTGCACTCGAATCCCTGTCCTGTACTCGAATCCCTGTCCTGTACTCGAATCCCTGTCCTGTACTCGAGTCCCTGCTCCTGTACTCGAGTCCCTGCTCCTGGACTTGAATCCCTGTCCTGTACTTGAATCCCTGTCCTGTACTCGAATCCCTGTCCTGTAGTAGAATCCCTGTCCTGTAGTCGAATCCCTGTCCTGTGCTCGAATCCCTGCTCCTGTACTCGAATCCCTGCTCCTGGACTCGAATCCCTGCTCCTGTACTCGAATCCCTATCCTGGACTCGAATCCCTGTCCTGTACTCGAATCCCTGTCCTGTACTCGAATCCCTGTCCTGGACTCGAATCCCTGCTCCTGGACTCGAATCCCTGTCCTGTACTCAAATCCCTATCCTGTGCTCGAATCCCTGTCCTGTACTCGAATCCCTATCCTGTACTCGAGTCCCTGTCCTGTACACGAATCCCTGTCCTGGACTCGAATCCCTGTCCTGTACTCGAGTCCCTGTCCTGTACACGAATCCCTGTCCTGTACTAAAATCCCTGTCCTGTAGTCGAATCCCTGTCCTGTACTCGAATCCCTGTCCTGGACTCGAATCCCTGCTCCTGGACTCGAATCTCTGTCCTGTACTCGAATCCCTGTCCTGTACTCGAGTCCCTGCTCCTGGACTTGAATCCCTGCTCCTGTAGTTGAATCCCTGTCCTGTACTCGAATCCCTGTCCTGTACTCGAATCCCTGCTCCTGTACTCGAATCCCTGCTCCTGGACTCAAATCCCTGTCCTGTACTCGAATCCCTGTCCTGTACACGAATCCCTGTCCTGTACTAAAATCCCTGTCCTGTAGTCGAATCCCTGTCCTGTACTCGAATCCCTGTCCTGGACTCGAATCCCTGCTCCTGGACTCGAATCTCTGTCCTGTACTCGAATCCCTGTCCTGTACTCGAGTCCCTGCTCCTGGACTTGAATCCCTGCTCCTGTAGTTGAATCCCTGTCCTGTACTCGAATCCCTGTCCTGTACTCGAATCCCTGCTCCTGTACTCGAATCCCTGCTCCTGGACTCAAATCCCTGTCCTGTACTCGAATCCCTGTCCTGTACTCAAATCCCTGTCCTGGACTCGAATCCCTGCTCCTGGACTCGAATCCCTGTCCTGTACTCAAATCCCTGTCCTGTACTCGAATCCCTGTCCTGTACTCGAGTCCCTGCTCCTGGACTTGAATCCCTGCTCCTGTAGTTGAATCCCTGTCCTGTACTCAAATCTCTGTCCTGTACTCGAATCCCTGTCCTGTACTCGAGTCCCTGCTCCTGGACTTGAATCCCTGCTCCTGTAGTTGAATCCCTGTCCTGTACTTGAATCCCTGTCCTGTACACGAATCCCTGTCCTGTACTGAAATCCCGGTCCTGTACTCGAATCCCTGTCCTGTAGTCGAATCCCTGTCCTGTACTCGAATCCCTGTCCTGGACTCGAATCCCTGCTCCTGTACTCGAATCCCTGCTCCTGTACTCGAATCCCTGCTCCTGGACTCGAATCCCTGCTCCTGGACTCGAATCCCTGTCCTGTACTCGAATCCCTGTCCTGGACTCGAATCCCTGCTCCTGGACTCGAATCCCTGCTCCTGCACTCGAATCCCTGTCCTGTACTCGAATCCCTGTCCTGTACTCGAGTCCCTGCTCCTGGACTTGAATCCCTGTCCTGTACTTGAATCCCTGTCCTGTACTCGAATCCCTGTCCTGTAGTACAATCCCTGTCCTGTAGTCGAATCCCTGTCCTGTACTCGAATCCCTGCTCCTGTACTCGAATCCCTGCTCCTGGACTCGAATCCCTGCTCCTGTACTCGAATCCCTATCCTGGACTCGAATCCCTGTCCTGTACTCGAATCCCTGTCCTGTACTCGAATCCCTGTCCTGTGCTCGAATCCCTGTCCTGGACTCGAATCCCTGCTCCTGGACTCGAATCCCTGTCCTGTACTCGAATCCCGGCTCCTGGACTCGAATCCCTGCTCCTGTACTCGAATCCCGATCCTGGACTCGAATCCCTGCTCCTGGACTCGAATCCCTGTCCTGTACTCGAATCCCTGCTCCTGGACTCGAATCCCTGCTCCTGGACTCGAATCCCTGCTCCTGGACTCGAATCCCTGTCCTGGACTCGAATACCTGTCCTGGACTCGAATCCCTGGTCCTGGACTCGAATCCCTGCTCCTGGACTCGAATCCCTGTCCTGTACTCGAATCCCTGCTCCTGTACTCGAATCCCTGCTCCTGGACTCGAATCCCTGCTCCTGGACTCGAATCCCTGTCCTGTACTCGAATCCCTGTCCTGGACTCGAATCCCTGCTCCTGGACTCGAATCTCTGCTCCTGCACTCGAATCCCTGTCCTGTACTCGAATCCCTGTCCTGTACTCGAATCCCTGTCCTGTACTCGAGTCCCTGCTCCTGTACTCGAGTCCCTGCTCCTGGACTTGAATCCCTGTCCTGTACTTGAATCCCTGTCCTGTACTCGAATCCCTGTCCTGTAGTAGAATCCCTGTCCTGTAGTCGAATCCCTGTCCTGTGCTCGAATCCCTGCTCCTGTACTCGAATCCCTGCTCCTGGACTCGAATCCCTGCTCCTGTACTCGAATCCCTATCCTGGACTCGAATCCCTGTCCTGTACTCGAATCCCTGTCCTGTACTCGAATCCCTGTCCTGGACTCGAATCCCTGCTCCTGGACTCGAATCCCTGTCCTGTACTCAAATCCCTATCCTGTGCTCGAATCCCTGTCCTGTACTCGAATCCCTATCCTGTACTCGAGTCCCTGTCCTGTACACGAATCCCTGTCCTGGACTCGAATCCCTGTCCTGTACTCGAGTCCCTGTCCTGTACACGAATCCCTGTCCTGTACTAAAATCCCTGTCCTGTAGTCGAATCCCTGTCCTGTACTCGAATCCCTGTCCTGGACTCGAATCCCTGCTCCTGGACTCGAATCTCTGTCCTGTACTCGAATCCCTGTCCTGTACTCGAGTCCCTGCTCCTGGACTTGAATCCCTGCTCCTGTAGTTGAATCCCTGTCCTGTACTCGAATCCCTGTCCTGTACTCGAATCCCTGCTCCTGTACTCGAATCCCTGCTCCTGGACTCAAATCCCTGTCCTGTACTCGAATCCCTGTCCTGTACTCAAATCCCTGTCCTGGACTCGAATCCCTGCTCCTGGACTCGAATCCCTGTCCTGTACTCAAATCCCTGTCCTGTACTCAAATCCCTGTCCTGTACTCAAATCCCTGTCCTGGACTCGAATCCCTGCTCCTGGACTCGAATCCCTGTCCTGTACTCAAATCCCTGTCCTGTACTCGAATCCCTGTCCTGTACTCGAGTCCCTGCTCCTGGACTTGAATCCCTGCTCCTGTAGTTGAATCCCTGTCCTGTACTCAAATCTCTGTCCTGTACTCGAATCCCTGTCCTGTACTCGAGTCCCTGCTCCTGGACTTGAATCCCTGCTCCTGTAGTTGAATCCCTGTCCTGTACTTGAATCCCTGTCCTGTACACGAATCCCTGTCCTGTACTGAAATCCCGGTCCTGTACTCGAATCCCTGTCCTGTAGTCGAATCCCTGTCCTGTACTCGAATCCCTGTCCTGGACTCGAATCCCTGCTCCTGTACTCGAATCCCTGTCCTGTCCTCGAATCCCTGTCCTGTACTCGAATCCCTGTCCTGTACTCGAATCCCTGCTCCTGGACTCAAATCCCTGTCCTGTACTCGAATCCCTGTCCTGTACTCGAATCCCTGTCCTGTACTCGAATCCCTGCTCCTGGACTCAAATCTCTGTCCTGTACTCGAATCCCTGTCCTGTACTCGAGTCCCTGCTCCTGGACTTGAATCCCTGCTCCTGTAGTTGAATCCCTGTCCTGTACTTGAATCCCTGTCCTGTACTCGAATCCCTGCTCCTGGACTCGAATCCCTGCTCCTGGACTCGAATCCCTGTCCTGTACTCGAATCCCTGTCCTGGACTCGAATCCCTGCTCCTGGACTCGAATCCCTGCTCCTGCACTCGAATCCCTGTCCTGTACTCGAATCCCTGTCCTGTACTCGAATCCCTGTCCTGTACTCGAGTCCCTGCTCCTGTACTCGAGTCCCTGCTCCTGGACTTGAATCCCTGTCCTGTACTTGAATCCCTGTCCTGTACTCGAATCCCTGTCCTGTAGTAGAATCACTGTCCTGTAGTCGAATCCCTGTCCTGTACTCGAATCCCTGTCCTGTACTCGAATCCCTGTCCTGTACTCGAATCCCTGCTCCTGGACTCGAATCCCTGTCCTGTACTCGAATCCCTGCTCCTGTACTCGAATCCGTGCTCCTGGACTCGAATCCCTGCTCCTGGACTCGAATCCCTGTCCTGTACTCGAATCCCTGTCCTGGACTCGAATCCCTGCTCCTGGACTCGAATCCCTGCTCCTGCACTCGAATCCCTGTCCTGTACTCGAATCCCTGTCCTGTACTCGAGTCCCTGCTCCTGTACTCGAGTCCCTGCTCCTGGACTTGAATCCCTGTCCTGTACTTGAATCCCTGTCCTGTACTCGAATCCCTGTCCTGTACTCGAATCCCTGCTCCTGTACTCGAATCACTGCTCCTGGACTCGAATCCCTGTCCTGTACTCGAATCCCTGTCCTGTACTCGAATCCCTATCCTGTACTCGAATCCCTGCTCCTGTACTCGAATCACTGCTCCTGGACTCGAATCCCTGCTCCTGTACTCGAATCCCTATCCTGGACTCGAATCCCTGTCCTGTACTCGAATCCCTGTCCTGTACTCGAATCCCTGTCCTGTGCTCGAATCCCTGTCCTGGACTCGAATCCCTGCTCCTGGAGTCGAATCCCTGTCCTGTACTCGAATCCCTGCTCCTGGACTCGAATCCCTGCTCCTGTACTCGAATCCCGATCCTGGACTCGAATCCCTGCTCCTGGACTCGAATCCCTGTCCTGTACTCGAATCCCTGCTCCTGGACTCGAATCCCTGCTCCTGGACTCGAATCCCTGCTCCTGTAGTCGAATCCCTGTCCTGGACTCGAATCCCTGTCCTGTACTCGACTCCCTGCTCCTGTAGTCGAATCCCTGCTCCTGGACTCGAATCCCTGTCCTGTACTCGAATCCCTGCTCCTGTACTCAAATCCCTGTCCTGGACTCGAATCCCTGTCCTGTACTCGAATCCCTGTCCTGGACTCGAATCCCTGCTCCTGTAGTCGAATCCCTGTCCTGGACTCGAATCCCTGTCCTGTACTGGAATCCCTGTCCTGTACTCGAATCCCTGTCCTGTAGTCGAATCCCTGTCCTGTACTCGAATCCCTGTCCTGTACTCGAATCCCTGCTCCTGTAGTCGAATCCCTGTCCTGTACTCGAGTCCCTGTCCTGTACACGAATCCCTGTTCCTGTAGTCGAATCCCTGTCCTGTACTCGAATCCCTGTCCTGTACTCGAATCCCTGCTCCTGTAGTCGAATCCCTGTCCTGGACTCGAATCCCTGTCCTGGAATCGAATCCCTGTCCTGTACTCGAATCCCTGTCCTGTACTCAAATCCCTGTCCTGTACTCGAATCCCTGCTCCTGTACTCGAATCCCTGTCCTGGACTCGAATCCCTGCTCCTGGACTCGAATCCCTGTCCTGTACTCAAATCCCTATCCTGTACTCGAATCCCTGTCCTGTACTTGAATCCGTATCCTGTACTCGAGTCCCTGTCCTGTACTAAAATCCCTGTCCTGTACTAAAATCCCTGTCCTGTACTCGAATCCCTGTCCTGTACTCGAATCCCTGTCCTGTACTCGAATCCCTGTCCTGTACTCGAATCCCTGTCCTGGACTCGAATCCCTGCTCCTGGACTCGAATCCCTGTCCTGTACTCGAGTCCCTGCTCCTGGACTTGAATCCCTGCTCCTGTAGTTGAATCCCTGTCCTGTACTCGAATCCCTGTCCTGTACTCGAATCCCTGTCCTGTACTCGAATCCCTGCTCCTGGACTCGAATCCCTGTCCTGTACTCGAATCCCTGTCCTGTACTCAAATCCGTGTCCTGGACTCGAATCCCTGCTCCTGGACTCGAATCCCTGTCCTGTACTCAAATCCCTGTCCTGTACTCAAATCCCTGTCCTGTACTCGAGTCCCTGCTCCTGGACTTGAATCCCTGCTCCTGTAGTTGAATCCCTGTCCTGTACTTGAATCCCTGTCCTGTACACGAATCCCTGTCCTGTACTGAAATCCCGGTCCTGTACTCGAATCCCTGTCCTGTAGTCGAATCCCTGTCCTGTACTCGAATCCCTGTCCTGGACTCGAATCCCTGCTCCTGTACTCGAATCCCTGTCCTGTACTCGAATCCCTGTCCTGTACTCGAATCCCTGTCCTGTACTCGAATCCCTGCTCCTGGACTCAAATCCCTGTCCTGTACTCGAATCCCTGTCCTGGACTCGAATACCTGTCCTGGACTCGAATCCCTGGTCCTGGACTCGAATCCCTGCTCCTGGACTCGAATCCCTGTCCTGTACTCGAATCCCTGCTCCTGTACTCGAATCCCTGCTCCTGGATTCGAATCCCTGCTCCTGGACTCGAATCCCTGTCCTGTACTCGAATCCCTGTCCTGGACTCGAATCCCTGCTCCTGGACTCGAATCTCTGCTCCTGCACTCGAATCCCTGTCCTGTACTCGAATCCCTGTCCTGTACTCGAATCCCTGTCCTGTACTCGAGTCCCTGCTCCTGTACTCGAGTCCCTGCTCCTGGACTTGAATCCCTGTCCTGTACTTGAATCCCTGTCCTGTACTCGAATCCCTGTCCTGTAGTAGAATCCCTGTCCTGTAGTCGAATCCCTGTCCTGTGCTCGAATCCCTGCTCCTGTACTCGAATCCCTGCTCCTGGACTCGAATCCCTGCTCCTGTACTCGAATCCCTATCCTGGACTCGAATCCCTGTCCTGTACTCGAATCCCTGTCCTGTACTCGAATCCCTGTCCTGGACTCGAATCCCTGCTCCTGGACTCGAATCCCTGTCCTGTACTCAAATCCCTATCCTGTGCTCGAATCCCTGTCCTGTACTCGAATCCCTATCCTGTACTCGAGTCCCTGTCCTGTACACGAATCCCTGTCCTGGACTCGAATCCCTGTCCTGTACTCGAGTCCCTGTCCTGTACACGAATCCCTGTCCTGTACTAAAATCCCTGTCCTGTAGTCGAATCCCTGTCCTGTACTCGAATCCCTGTCCTGGACTCGAATCCCTGCTCCTGGACTCGAATCTCTGTCCTGTACTCGAATCCCTGTCCTGTACTCGAGTCCCTGCTCCTGGACTTGAATCCCTGCTCCTGTAGTTGAATCCCTGTCCTGTACTCGAATCCCTGTCCTGTACTCGAATCCCTGCTCCTGTACTCGAATCCCTGCTCCTGGACTCAAATCCCTGTCCTGTACTCGAATCCCTGTCCTGTACTCAAATCCCTGTCCTGGACTCGAATCCCTGCTCCTGGACTCGAATCCCTGTCCTGTACTCAAATCCCTGTCCTGTACTCGAATCCCTGTCCTGTACTCGAGTCCCTGCTCCTGGACTTGAATCCCTGCTCCTGTAGTTGAATCCCTGTCCTGTACTCAAATCTCTGTCCTGTACTCGAATCCCTGTCCTGTACTCGAGTCCCTGCTCCTGGACTTGAATCCCTGCTCCTGTAGTTGAATCCCTGTCCTGTACTTGAATCCCTGTCCTGTACACGAATCCCTGTCCTGTACTGAAATCCCGGTCCTGTACTCGAATCCCTGTCCTGTAGTCGAATCCCTGTCCTGTACTCGAATCCCTGTCCTGGACTCGAATCCCTGCTCCTGTACTCGAATCCCTGTCCTGTCCTCGAATCCCTGTCCTGTACTCGAATCCCTGTCCTGTACTCGAATCCCTGCTCCTGGACTCAAATCCCTGTCCTGTACTCGAATCCCTGTCCTGTACTCGAATCCCTGTCCTGTACTCGAATCCCTGCTCCTGGACTCAAATCTCTGTCCTGTACTCGAATCCCTGTCCTGTACTCGAGTCCCTGCTCCTGGACTTGAATCCCTGCTCCTGTAGTTGAATCCCTGTCCTGTACTTGAATCCCTGTCCTGTACTCGAATCCCTGCTCCTGGACTCGAATCCCTGCTCCTGGACTCGAATCCCTGTCCTGTACTCGAATCCCTGTCCTGGACTCGAATCCCTGCTCCTGGACTCGAATCCCTGCTCCTGCACTCGAATCCCTGTCCTGTACTCGAATCCCTGTCCTGTACTCGAATCCCTGTCCTGTACTCGAGTCCCTGCTCCTGTACTCGAGTCCCTGCTCCTGGACTTGAATCCCTGTCCTGTACTTGAATCCCTGTCCTGTACTCGAATCCCTGTCCTGTAGTAGAATCACTGTCCTGTAGTCGAATCCCTGTCCTGTACTCGAATCCCTGTCCTGTACTCGAATCCCTGTCCTGTACTCGAATCCCTGCTCCTGGACTCGAATCCCTGTCCTGTACTCGAATCCCTGCTCCTGTACTCGAATCCGTGCTCCTGGACTCGAATCCCTGCTCCTGGACTCGAATCCCTGTCCTGTACTCGAATCCCTGTCCTGGACTCGAATCCCTGCTCCTGGACTCGAATCCCTGCTCCTGCACTCGAATCCCTGTCCTGTACTCGAATCCCTGTCCTGTACTCGAGTCCCTGCTCCTGTACTCGAGTCCCTGCTCCTGGACTTGAATCCCTGTCCTGTACTTGAATCCCTGTCCTGTACTCGAATCCCTGTCCTGTACTCGAATCCCTGCTCCTGTACTCGAATCACTGCTCCTGGACTCGAATCCCTGTCCTGTACTCGAATCCCTGTCCTGTACTCGAATCCCTATCCTGTACTCGAATCCCTGCTCCTGTACTCGAATCACTGCTCCTGGACTCGAATCCCTGCTCCTGTACTCGAATCCCTGTCCTGTACTCGAATCCCTGTCCTGTACTCGAATCCCTGTCCTGTGCTCGAATCCCTGTCCTGGACTCGAATCCCTGCTCCTGGAGTCGAATCCCTGTCCTGTACTCGAATCCCTGCTCCTGGACTCGAATCCCTGCTCCTGTACTCGAATCCCGATCCTGGACTCGAATCCCTGCTCCTGGACTCGAATCCCTGTCCTGTACTCGAATCCCTGCTCCTGGACTCGAATCCCTGCTCCTGGACTCGAATCCCTGCTCCTGTAGTCGAATCCCTGTCCTGGACTCGAATCCCTGTCCTGTACTCGACTCCCTGCTCCTGTAGTCGAATCCCTGCTCCTGGACTCGAATCCCTGTCCTGTACTCGAATCCCTGCTCCTGTACTCAAATCCCTGTCCTGGACTCGAATCCCTGTCCTGTACTCGAATCCCTGTCCTGGACTCGAATCCCTGCTCCTGTAGTCGAATCCCTGTCCTGGACTCGAATCCCTGTCCTGTACTGGAATCCCTGTCCTGTACTCGAATCCCTGTCCTGTAGTCGAATCCCTGTCCTGTACTCGAATCCCTGTCCTGTACTCGAATCCCTGCTCCTGTAGTCGAATCCCTGTCCTGTACTCGAGTCCCTGTCCTGTACACGAATCCCTGTTCCTGTAGTCGAATCCCTGTCCTGTACTCGAATCCCTGTCCTGTACTCGAATCCCTGCTCCTGTAGTCGAATCCCTGTCCTGGACTCGAATCCCTGTCCTGGAATCGAATCCCTGTCCTGTACTCGAATCCCTGTCCTGTACTCAAATCCCTGTCCTGTACTCGAATCCCTGCTCCTGTACTCGAATCCCTGTCCTGGACTCGAATCCCTGCTCCTGGACTCGAATCCCTGTCCTGTACTCAAATCCCTATCCTGTACTCGAATCCCTGTCCTGTACTTGAATCCGTATCCTGTACTCGAGTCCCTGTCCTGTACTAAAATCCCTGTCCTGTACTAAAATCCCTGTCCTGTACTCGAATCCCTGTCCTGTACTCGAATCCCTGTCCTGTACTCGAATCCCTGTCCTGTACTCGAATCCCTGTCCTGGACTCGAATCCCTGCTCCTGGACTCGAATCCCTGTCCTGTACTCGAGTCCCTGCTCCTGGACTTGAATCCCTGCTCCTGTAGTTGAATCCCTGTCCTGTACTCGAATCCCTGTCCTGTACTCGAATCCCTGTCCTGTACTCGAATCCCTGCTCCTGGACTCGAATCCCTGTCCTGTACTCGAATCCCTGTCCTGTACTCAAATCCGTGTCCTGGACTCGAATCCCTGCTCCTGGACTCGAATCCCTGTCCTGTACTCAAATCCCTGTCCTGTACTCGAATCACTGTCCTGTACTCGAGTCCCTGCTCCTGGACTTGAATCCCTGCTCCTGTAGTTGAATCCCTGTCCTGTACTTGAATCCCTGTCCTGTACACGAATCCCTGTCCTGTACTGAAATCCCGGTCCTGTACTCGAATCCCTGTCCTGTAGTCGAATCCCTGTCCTGTACTCGAATCCCTGTCCTGGACTCGAATCCCTGCTCCTGTACTCGAATCCCTGTCCTGTACTCGAATCCCTGTCCTGTACTCGAATCCCTGTCCTGTACTCGAATCCCTGCTCCTGGACTCAAATCCCTGTCCTGTACTCGAATCCCTGTCCTGTACTCGAATCCCTGTCCTGTACTCGAATCCCTGCTCCTGGACTCAAATCTCTGTCCTGTACTCGAATCCCTGTCCTGTACTCGAGTCCCTGCTCCTGGACTTGAATCCCTGCTCCTGTAGTTGGATCCCTGTCCTGTACTTGAATCCCTGTCCTGTACTCGAATCCCTGCTCCTGGACTCGAATCCCTGCTCCTGGACTCGAATCCCTGTCCTGTACTC
The DNA here is from genome assembly GCF_047496885.1 of Scyliorhinus torazame. Classification (NCBI taxonomy): domain Eukaryota; kingdom Metazoa; phylum Chordata; class Chondrichthyes; order Carcharhiniformes; family Scyliorhinidae; genus Scyliorhinus; species Scyliorhinus torazame. The sequence goes on from NC_092724.1 coordinate 169,893,804, forward strand.
GAATCCCTGTCCTGGACTCGAATCCCTGCTCCTGGACTCGAATCCCTGCTCCTGCACTCGAATCCCTGTCCTGTACTGGAATCCCTGTCCTGTACTCGAATCCCTGTCCTGTACTCGAGTCCCTGCTCCTGTACTGGAATCCCTGCTCCTGCACTCGAATCCCTGTCCTGTACTGGAATCCCTGCTCCTGCACTCGAATCCCTGTCCTGTACTCGAATCCCTGTCCTGTACTCGAATCCCTGTCCTGTACTCGAGTCCCTGCTCCTGTACTCGAGTCCCTGCTCCTGGACTTGAATCCCTGTCCTGTACTTGAATCCCTGTCCTGTACTCGAATCCCTGTCCTGTAGTAGAATCCCTGTCCTGTACTCGAATCCCTGTCCTGTACTCGAATCCCTGCTCCTGGACTCGAATCCCTGTCCTGTACTCGAATCCCTGCTCCTGTACTCGAATCCCTGCTCCTGGACTCGAATCCCTGCTCCTGGACTCGAATCCCTGTCCTGTACTCGAATCCCTGTCCTGGACTCGAATCCCTGCTCCTGGACTCGAATCCCTGCTCCTGCACTCGAATCCCTGTCCTGTACTCGAATCCCTGTCCTGTACTCGAATCCCTGTCCTGTACTCGAGTCCCTGCTCCTGTACTCGAGTCCCTGCTCCTGGACTTGAATCCCTGTCCTGTACTTGAATCCCTGTCCTGTACTCGAATCCCTGTCCTGTAGTAGAATCCCTGTCCTGTAGTCGAATCCCTGTCCTGTACTCGAATCCCTGTCCTGTACTCGAATCCCTGCTCCTGTACTCGAATCCCTGCTCCTGGACTCGAATCTCTGCTCCTGTACTCGAATCCCTTTCCTGGACTCGAATCCCTGTCCTGTACTCGAATACCTGTCCTGTGCTCGAATCCCTGTCCTGGACTCGAATCCCTGCTCCTGGACTCGAATCCCTGTCCTGTACTCGAATCCCTGCTCCTGGACTCGAATCCCTGCTCCTGTACTCGAATCCCGATCCTGGACTCGAATCCCTGCTCCTGGACTCGAATCCCTGCTCCTGGACTCGAATCCCTGCTCCTGGACTCGAATCCCTGCTCCTGGACTCGAATCCCTGCTCCTGTACTCGAATCCCTGCTCCTGTACTCGAATCCCTGTCCTGTACTCGAATCCCTGTCCTGGACACGAATCCCTGCTCCTGTAGTCGAATCCCTGTCCTGGACTCGAATCCCTGTCCTGTACTCGAATCCCTGTCCTGTACTCGAATCCCTGTCCTGTACTCGAATCCCGATCCTGGACTCGAATCCCTGTCCTGTACTCGAATCCCTGTCCTGTACTCGAATCCCTGCTCCTGGACTCGAATCCCTGTCCTGTACTCGAATCCCTGTCCTGTACTCGAATCCCTGCTCCTGGACTCGAATCCCTGTCCTGTACTCGAATCCCTGCTCCTGGACTCGAATCCCTGCTCCTATACTCGAATCCCTGTCCTGTACTCGAATCCCTGTCCTGGACTCGAATCCCTGTCCTGTACTCGAATCCCTGTCCTGTGCTCAAATCCCTGCTCCTGGACTCGAATCCCTGTCCTGGACTCGAATCCCTGCTTCTGGACTCGAATCCCTGTCCTGTAGTCGAATCCGGATCCTGTACTCGAATCCCTGCTCTTGGACTCGAATCCCTGCTCCTGTACTCGAATCCCTGTCCTGGACTCGAATTCCTGTCCTGGACTCGAATCCCTATCATGTACTCGAATCCCTGCTCCTGTACTCGAATCCCTGTCCTGGACTCGAATCCCTGTCCTGGACTCGAATCCCTGTCCTGTACTCGAATCCCTGCTCCTGGACTCGAATCCCTGTCCTGTACTCGAATCCCTGCTCCTGGACTCGAATCCCTGCTCCTGTACTCGAATCCCTGTCCTGGACTCGAATCCCTGTCCTGTACTCGAATCCCTGTCCTGTGCTCGAATCCCTGTCCTGGACTCGAATCCCTGTCCTGTACTCGAATCCCTGTCCTGTACTCGAATCCCTGTCCTGTGCTCGAATCCCTGCTCCTGTACTCGAATCCCTGTCCTGTACTCGAATCCTTATCCTGGACTCGAATCCCTGCTCCTGTACTCGAATCCCTGCTCCTGGACTCGAATCCCTGCTCCTGGACTCAAATCCCTGTCCTGTACTCGAATCCCTGCCCTGTACTCGAATCCCTGTCCTGTACTCGAATCCCTGTCCTGTACTCGAATCCCTAACCTGTAGTCGAATCCCTGCTCCTGGACTCGAATCCCTGTCCTGTACTCGAATCCCTGTCCTGGACTCGAGTCCCTGCTCCTGTACTCGAATCCCTGCTCCTGGACTCGAATCCCTGTCCTGTACTCGAATCCCTGTCCTGTGCTCGAATCCCTGCTCCTGTACTCGAATCTCTGTCCTGGACTCGAATCCCTATCCTGTAGTCGAATCCCTGTCCTGTACTCGAGTCCCTGTCCTGTACTCGAGTCCCTGTCCTGTACTTGAATCCCTGTCCTGTACTCGAATCCCTGTCCTGTGCCGGAATCCCTGTCGTGGACTCGAATCCCTGCTCCTGGACTCGAATCCCTGTCCTGTACTCGAATCCCTGCTCCTGGACTCGAATCCCTGCTCATGTACTCGAATCCCGATCCTGGACTCGAATCCCTGCTCCTGGACTCGAATCCCTGTCCTGTACTCGAATCCCTGCTCCTGGACTCGAATCCCTGCTCCTGGACTCGAATCCCTGCTCCTGTAGTCGAATCCCTGTCCTGGACTCGAATCCCTGTCCAGTACTCGACTCCCTGCTCCTGTAGTCGAATCCCTGCTCCTGGACTCGAATCCCTGTCCTGTACTCGAATCCCTGTCCTGTACTCGAATCCCTGCTCCTGTACTCGAATCCCTGCTCCTGTACTCGAATCCCTGGCCTGGACTCGAATCCCTGTCCTGTACTCGAATCCCTGTCCTGGACTCGAATCCCTGCTCCTGTAGTCGAATCCCTGTCCTGGACTCGAATCCCTGTCCTGTACTCGAATCCCTGTCCTGTACTCGAATCCCTGTCCTGTACTCGAATCCCTATCCTGGACTCGAATCCCTGTCCTGTACTCGAATCCCTGCTCCTGGACTCGAATCCCTGTCCTGTACTCGAATCCCTGTCCTGTACTCGAATCCCTGCTCCTGGACTCGAATCCCTGTCCTGTACTCGAATCCCTGCTCCTGGACTCGAATCCCTGCTCCTATACTCGAATCCCTGTCCTGTACTCGAATCCCTGTCCTGGACTCGAATCCCTGTCCTGTACTCGAATCCCTGTCCTGTGCTCAAATCCCTGCTCCTGGACTCGAATCCCTGTCCTGGACTCGAATCCCTGCTTCTGGACTCGAATCCCTGTCCTGTAGTCGAATCCCGATCCTGTACTCGAATCCCTGCTCTTGGACTCGAATCCCTGCTCCTGTACTCGAATCCCTGTCCTGGACTCGAATCCCTGTCCTGGACTCGAATCCCTATCATGTACTCGAATCCCTGCTCCTGTACTCGAATCCCTGTCCTGGACTCGAATCCCTGTCCTGGACTCGAATCCCTGTCCTGTACTCGAATCCCTGCTCCTGGACTCGAATCCCTGTCCTGTACTCGAATCCATGCTCCTGGACTCGAATCCCTGCTCCTGTACTCGAATCCCTGTCCTGGACTCGAATCACTGTCCTGTACTCGAATCCCTGTCCTGTGCTCGAATCCCTGTCCTGGACTCGAATCCCTGTCCTGTACTCGAATCCCTGTCCTGTACTCGAATCCCTGTCCTGTGCTCGAATCCCTGCTCCTGTACTCGAATCCCTGTCCTGTACTCGAATCCCTATCCTGGACTCGAATCCCTGCTCCTGTACTCGAATCCCTGCTCCTGGACTCGAATCCCTGCTCCTGGACTCAAATCCCTGTCCTGTACTCGAATCCCTGTCCTGTAGTAGAATCCCTGTCCTGTACTCGAATCCCTGTCCTGTACTCGAATCCCTAACCTGTAGTCGAATCCCTGCTCCTGGACTCGAATCCCTGTCCTGTACTCGAATCCCTGTCCTGGACTCGAGTCCCTGCTCCTGTACTCGAATCCCTGCTCCTGGACTCGAATCCCTGTCCTGTACTCGAATCCCTGTCCTGTGCTCGAATCCCTGCTCCTGTACTCGAATCTCTGTCCTGGACTCGAATCCCTATCCTGTAGTCGAATCCCTGTCCTGTACTCGAGTCCCTGTCCTGTACTCGAGTCCCTGTCCTGTACACGAATCCCTGTCCTGTACTATAATCCCTGTCCTGTAGTCGAATCCCTGTCCTGTACTCGAATCCCTGTCCTGGACTCGAATCCCTGCTCCTGGACTCGAATCCCTGTCCTGTACTCGAATCCCTGTCCTGTACTCGAATCCCTGCTCCTGGACTCGAATCCCTGTCCTGTACTCGAGTCCCTGCTCCTGGACTTGAATCCCTGCTCCTGTAGTTGAAACCCAGTCCTGTAATTGAATCCCTGTCCTGTACTCGAATCCCTGTCCTGTACTCGAATCCCTGTCCTGTACTCGAATCCCTGCTCCTGGACTCGAATCCCTGTCCTGTACTCGAATCCCTGCTCTGTACTCAAATCCCTGTCCTGGACTCGAATCCCTGCTCCTGGACTCGAATCCCTGTCCTGTACTCAAATCCCTGTCCTGTACTCGAATCCCTGTCCTGTACTCGAGTCCCTGCTCCTGGACTTGAATCCCTGCTCCTGTAGTTGAATCCCTGTCCAGTACTCAAATCCCTGTCCTGTACTCGAATCCCTGTCCTGTACTCGAGTCCCTGCTCCTGGACTTGAATCCCTGCTCCTGTAGTTGAATCCCTGTCCTGTACTTGAATCCCTGTCCTGTACACGAATCCCTGTCCTGTACTGAAATCCCTGTCCTGTACTCGAATCCCTGTCCTGTAGTCGAATCCCTGTCCTGTACTCGAATCCCTGTCCTGGGATCGAATCCCTGCTCCTGTACTCGAATCCCTGTCCTGTACTCGAATCCCTGTCCTGTACTCGAATCCCTGTCCTGGACTCGAATCCCTGCTCCTGGACTCAAATCCCTGTCCTGTACTCGAATCCCTGTCCTGTACTCGAATCCCTGTCCTGTACTCGAATCCCTGCTCCTGGACTCAAATCTCTGTCCTGTACTCGAATCCCTGTCCTGTACTCGAGTCCCTGCCCCTGGACTTGAATCCCTGCTCCTGTAGTTGAATCCCTGTCCTGTACTTGAATCCCTGTCCTGTACTCGAATCCCTGCTCCTGGACTCGAATCCCTGCTCCTGGACTCGAATCCCTGTCCTGTACTCGAATCCCTGTCCTGGACTCGAATCCCTGCTCCTGGACTCGAATCCCTGCTCCTGCACTCGAATCCCTGTCCTGTACTCGAATCCCTGTCCTGTACTCGAATCCCTGTCCTGTACTCGAGTCCCTGCTCCTGGACTTGAATCCCTGTCATGTACTTGAATCCCTGTCCTGTACTCGAATCCCAGTCCTGTAGTAGAATCCCTGTCCTGTAGTCGAATCCCTGTCCTGTACTCGAATCCCTGTCCTGGACTCGAATCCCTGCTCCTGGACTCGAATCCCTGTCCTGTACTCGAATCCCTGCTCCTGTACTCGAATCCCTGCTCCTGGACTCGAATCCCTGCTCCTGTACTCGAATCCCTATCCTGGACTCGAATCCCTGTCCTGTACGCGAATCCCTGTCCTGTACTCGAATCCCTGTCCTGTACTCGAATCCCTTTCCTGTGCTCGAATCCCTGCTCCTGTACTCGAATCCCTGTCGTGGACTCGAATCCCTATCCTGTAGTCGAATCCCTGCTCCTGTACTCGAATCCCTGTCCTGGACTCGAATCCCTGTCCTGTAGTCGAATCCCTGTCCTGGACTCGAATCCCTGCTCCTGGACTCGAATCCCTGTCCTGTACTCGAATCCCTGTCCTGTACTCAAATCCCTGTCCTGGACTCGAATCCCTGCTCCTGGACTCGAATCCCTGTCCTGTACTCAAATCCCTGTCCTGTACTCAAATCCCTGTCCTGTACTCGAGTCCCTGCTCCTGGACTTGAATCCCTGCTCCTGTAGTTGAATCCCTGTCCTGTACTCAAATCCCTGTCCTGTACTCAAATCCCTGTCCTGTACTCGAATCCCTGTCCTGTACTCGAGTCCCTGCTCCTGGACTTGAATCCCTGCTCCTGTAGTTGAATCCCTGTCCTGTACTCAAATCCCTGTCCTGTACTCGAATCCCTGTCCTGTACTCGAGTCCCTGCTCCTGGACTTGAATCCCTGCTCCTGTAGTTGAGTCCCTGTCCTGTACTCGAATCCCTGTCCTGTAGTCGAATCCCTGTCCTGTACTCGAATCCCTGTCCTGGACTCGAATCCCTGCTCCTGTACTCGAATCCCTGTCCTGTACTCGAATCCCTGTCCTGTACTCGAATCCCTGTCCTGTACTCAAATCCCTGCTCCTGGACTCAAATCCCAGTCCTGTACTCGAATCCCTGTCCTGTACTCGAATCCCTGTCCTGTACTCGAATCCCTGTCCTGTACTCGAATCCCTGCTCCTGGACTCAAATATCTGTCCTGTACTCGAATCCCTGTCCTGTACTCGAGTCCCTGCTCCTGGACTTGAATCCCTGCTCCTGTAGTTGAATCCCTGTCCTGTACTTGAATCCCTGTCCTGTACTCGAATCCCTGCTCCTGGACTCGAATCCCTGCTCCTGTACTCGAATCCCTGTCCTGTACTCGAATCCCTGTCCTGGACTCGAATCCCTGCTCCTGGACTCGAATCCCTGCTCCTGCACTCGAATCCCTGTCTTGTACTCGAATCCCTGTCCTGTACTCGAATCCCTGTCCTGTACTCGAGTCCCTGCTCCTGTACTCGAGTCCCTGCTCCTGGACTTGAATCCCTGTCCTGTACTTGAATCCCTGTCCTGTACTCGAATCCCTGTCCTGTAGTAGAATCCCTGTCCTGTAGTCGAATCCCTGTCCTGTACTCGAATCCCTGTCCTGTACTCGAATCCCTGTCCTGTACTCGAGTCCCTGTCCTGGACTCAAATCCCTGTCCTGTACTCGAATCCCTGCTCCTGTAGTCGAATCCCTGTCCTGTACTCGAATCCCTGTCCTGTAGTAGAATCCCTGTCCTGTAGTCGAACCCCTGTCCTGTACTCGAATCCCTGCTCCTGTACTCGAATCCCTGCTCCTGGACTCGAATCCCTGTCCTGTACTCGAGTCCCTGCTCCTGGACTTGAATCCCTGCTCCTGTAGTTGAATCCCTGTCCTGTACTTGAATCCCTGTCCTGTACACGAATCCCTGTCCTGTACTGAAATCCCGGTCCTGTACTCGAATCCCTGTCCTGTAGTCGAATCCCTGCTCCTGGACTCGAATCCCTGTCCTGTACTCAAATCCCTGTCCTGTACTCGAATCCCTGTCCTGTACTTGAGTCCCTGCTCCTGGACTTGAATCCCTGCTCCTGTAGTTGAATCCCTGTCCTGTACTCAAATCCCTGTCCTGTACTCGAATCCCTGTCCTGTACTCGAGTCCCTGCTCCTGGACTTGAATCCCTGCTCCTGTAGTTGAATCCCTGTCCTGTACTTGAATCCCTGTCCTGTACACGAATCCCTGTCCTGTACTGAAATCCCGGTCCTGTACTCGAATCCCTGTCCTGTAGTCGAATCCCTGTCCTGTACTCGAATCCCTGTCCTGGACTCGAATCCCTGCTCCTGTACTCGAATCCCTGTCCTGTCCTCGAATCCCTGTCCTGTACTCGAATCCCTGTCCTGTACTCGAATCCCTGCTCCTGGACTCAAATCCCTGTCCTGTACTCGAATCCCTGTCCTGTACTCGAATCCCTGTCCTGTACTCGAATCCCTGCTCCTGGACTCAAATCTCTGTCCTGTACTCGAATCCCTGTCCTGTACTCGAGTCCCTGCTCCTGGACTTGAATCCCTGCTCCTGTAGTTGAATCCCTGCTCCTGCACTCGAATCCCTGTCCTGTACTCGAATCCCTGTCCTGTACTCGAATCCCTGTCCTGTACTCGAGTCCCTGCTCCTGTACTCGAGTCCCTGCTCCTGGACTTGAATCCCTGTCCTGTACTTGAATCCCTGTCCTGTACTCGAATCCCTGTCCTGTAGTAGAATCCCTGTCCTGTAGTCGAATCCCTGTCCTGTACTCGAATCCCTGTCCTGTACTCGAATCCCTGTCCTGTACTCGAATCCCTGCTCCTGGACTCGAATCCCTGTCCTGTACTCGAATCCCTGCTCCTGTACTCGAATCCCTGCTCCTGGACTCGAATCCCTGCTCCTGGACTCGAATCCCTGTCCTGTACTCGAATCCCTGTCCTGGACTCGAATCCCTGCTCCTGGACTCGAATCCCTGCTCCTGCACTCGAACCCCTGTCCTGTACTCGAATCCCTGTCCTGTACTCGAGTCCCTGCTCCTGGACTTGAATCCCTGTCCTGTACTTGAATCCCTGTCCTGTACTCGAATCCCTGTCCTGTAGTACAATCCCTGTCCTGTAGTCGAATCCCTGTCCTGTACTCGAATCCCTGCTCCTGTACTCGAATCCCTGCTCCTGGACTCGAATCCCTGCTCCTGTACTCGAATCCCTATCCTGGACTCGAATCCCTGTCCTGTACTCGAATCCCTGTCCTGTACTCGAATCCCTGTCCTGTGCTCGAATCCCTGTCCTGGACTCGAATCCCTGCTCCTGGACTCGAATCCCTGTCCTGTACTCGAATCCCGGCTCCTGGACTCGAATCCCTGCTCCTGTACTCGAATCCCGATCCTGGACTCGAATCCCTGCTCCTGGACTCGAATCCCTGTCCTGTACTCGAATCCCTGCTCCTGGACTCGAATCCCTGCTCCTGGACTCGAATCCCTGCTCCTGGACTCGAATCCCTGTCCTGGACTCGAATACCTGTCCTGGACTCGAATCCCTGGTCCTGGACTCGAATCCCTGCTCCTGGACTCGAATCCCTGTCCTGTACTCGAATCCCTGCTCCTGTACTCGAATCCCTGCTCCTGGACTCGAATCCCTGCTCCTGGACTCGAATCCCTGTCCTGTACTCGAATCCCTGTCCTGGACTCGAATCCCTGCTCCTGGACTCGAATCTCTGCTCCTGCACTCGAATCCCTGTCCTGTACTCGAATCCCTGTCCTGTACTCGAATCCCTGTCCTGTACTCGAGTCCCTGCTCCTGTACTCGAGTCCCTGCTCCTGGACTTGAATCCCTGTCCTGTACTTGAATCCCTGTCCTGGACTCGAATCCCTGCTCCTGGACTCGAATCCCTGTCCTGTACTCAAATCCCTATCCTGTGCTCGAATCCCTGTCCTGTACTCGAATCCCTATCCTGTACTCGAGTCCCTGTCCTGTACACGAATCCCTGTCCTGTACTAAAATCCCTGTCCTGTACTAGAATCCCTGTCCTGTACTCGAATCCCTGTCCTGTACTCGAGTCCCTGTCCTGTACTCGAATCCCTGCTCCTGTACTCGAATCCCTGTCCTGTACACGAATCCCTGTCCTGTACTAAAATCCCTGTCCTGTAGTCGAATCCCTGTCCTGTACTCGAATCCCTGTCCTGGACTCGAATCCCTGCTCCTGGACTCGAATCCCTGCTCCTGGACTCGAATCTCTGTCCTGTACTCGAATCCCTGTCCTGTACTCGAGTCCCTGCTCCTGGACTTGAATCCCTGCTCCTGTAGTTGAATCCCTGTCCTGTACTCGAATCCCTGTCCTGTACTCGAATCCCTGCTCCTGTACTCGAATCCCTGCTCCTGGACTCGAATCCCTGTCCTGTACTCGAATCCCTGTCCTGTACTCAAATCCCTGTCCTGTACTCGAATCCCTGTCCTGTACTCGAGTCCCTGCTCCTGGACTTGAATCCCTGCTCCTGTAGTTGAATCCCTGTCCTGTACTTGAATCCCTGTCCTGTACACGAATCCCTGTCCTGTACTGAAATCCCGGTCCTGTACTCGAATCCCTGTCCTGTAGTCGAATCCCTGCTCCTGGACTCGAATCCCTGTCCTGTACTCAAATCCCTGTCCTGTACTCGAATCCCTGTCCTGTACTTGAGTCCCTGCTCCTGGACTTGAATCCCTGCTCCTGTAGTTGAATCCCTGTCCTGTACTCAAATCCCTGTCCTGTACTCGAATCCCTGTCCTGTACTCGAGTCCCTGCTCCTGGACTTGAATCCCTGCTCCTGTAGTTGAATCCCTGTCCTGTACTTGAATCCCTGTCCTGTACACGAATCCCTGTCCTGTACTGAAATCCCGGTCCTGTACTCGAATCCCTGTCCTGTAGTCGAATCCCTGTCCTGTACTCGAATCCCTGTCCTGGACTCGAATCCCTGCTCCTGTACTCGAATCCCTGTCCTGTCCTCGAATCCCTGTCCTGTACTCGAATCCCTGTCCTGTACTCGAATCCCTGCTCCTGGACTCAAATCCCTGTCCTGTACTCGAATCCCTGTCCTGTACTCGAATCCCTGTCCTGTACTCGAATCCCTTCTCCTGGACTCAAATCTCTGTCCTGTACTCGAATCCCTGTCCTGTACTCGAGTCCCTGCTCCTGGACTTGAATCCCTGCTCCTGTAGTTGAATCCCTGCTCCTGCACTCGAATCCCTGTCCTGTACTCGAATCCCTGTCCTGTACTCGAATCCCTGTCCTGTACTCGAGTCCCTGCTCCTGTACTCGAGTCCCTGCTCCTGGACTTGAATCCCTGTCCTGTACTTGAATCCCTGTCCTGTACTCGAATCCCTGTCCTGTAGTAGAATCCCTGTCCTGTAGTCGAATCCCTGTCCTGTACTCGAATCCCTGTCCTGTACTCGAATCCCTGTCCTGTACTCGAATCCCTGTCCTGTACTCGAATCCCTGCTCCTGGACTCAAATCTCTGTCCTGTACTCGAATCCCTGTCCTGTACTCGAGTCCCTGCTCCTGGACTTGAATCCCTGCTCCTGTAGTTGAATCCCTGCTCCTGCACTCGAATCCCTGTCCTGTACTCGAATCCCTGTCCTGTACTCGAATCCCTGTCCTGTACTCGAGTCCCTGCTCCTGTACTCGAGTCCCTGCTCCTGGACTTGAATCCCTGTCCTGTACTTGAATCCCTGTCCTGTACTCGAATCCCTGTCCTGTAGTAGAATCCCTGTCCTGTAGTCGAATCCCTGTCCTGTACTCGAATCCCTGTCCTGTACTCGAATCCCTGTCCTGTACTCGAATCCCTGCTCCTGGACTCGAATCCCTGTCCTGTACTCGAATCCCTGCTCCTGTACTCGAATCCCTGCTCCTGGACTCGAATCCCTGCTCCTGGACTCGAATCCCTGTCCTGTACTCGAATCCCTGTCCTGGACTCGAATCCCTGCTCCTGGACTCGAATCCCTGCTCCTGCACTCGAATCCCTGTCCTGTACTCGAATCCCTGTCCTGTATTCGAGTCCCTGCTCCTGGACTTGAATCCCTGTCCTGTACTTGAATCCCTGTCCTGTACTCGAATCCCTGTCCTGTAGTACAATCCCTGTCCTGTAGTCGAATCCCTGTCCTGTACTCGAATCCCTGCTCCTGTACTCGAATCCCTGCTCCTGGACTCGAATCCCTGCTCCTGTACTCGAATCCCTATCCTGGACTCGAATCCCTGTCCTGTACTCGAATCCCTGTCCTGTACTCGAATCCCTGTCCTGTGCTCGAATCCCTGTCCTGGACTCGAATCCCTGCTCCTGGACTCGAATCCCTGTCCTGTACTCGAATCCCGGCTCCTGGACTCGAATCCCTGCTCCTGTACTCGAATCCCGATCCTGGACTCGAATCCCTGCTCCTGGACTCGAATCCCTGTCCTGTACTCGAATCCCTGCTCCTGGACTTGAATCCCTGCTCCTGGACTCGAATCCCTGCTCCTGGACTCGAATCCCTGTCCTGGACTCGAATACCTGTCCTGGACTCGAATCCCTGGTCCTGGACTCGAATCCCTGCTCCTGGACTCGAATCCCTGTCCTGTACTCGAATCCCTGCTCCTGTACTCGAATCCCTGCTCCTGGACTCGAATCCCTGCTCCTGGACTCGAATCCCTGTCCTGTACTCGAATCCCTGTCCTGGACTCGAATCCCTGCTCCTGGACTCGAATCTCTGCTCCTGCACTCGAATCCCTGTCCTGTACTCGAATCCCTGTCCTGTACTCGAATCCCTGTCCTGTACTCGAGTCCCTGCTCCTGTACTCGAGTCCCTGCTCCTGGACTTGAATCCCTGTCCTGTACTTGAATCCCTGTCCTGTACTCGAATCCCTGTCCTGTAGTAGAATCCCTGTCCTGTAGTCGAATCCCTGTCCTGTGCTCGAATCCCTGCTCCTGTACTCGAATCCCTGCTCCTGGACTCGAATCCCTGCTCCTGTACTCGAATCCCTATCCTGGACTCGAATCCCTGTCCTGTACTCGAATCCCTGTCCTGTACTCGAATCCCTGTCCTGGACTCGAATCCCTGCTCCTGGACTCGAATCCCTGTCCTGTACTCAAATCCCTATCCTGTGCTCGAATCCCTGTCCTGTACTCGAATCCCTATCCTGTACTCGAGTCCCTGTCCTGTACACGAATCCCTGTCCTGGACTCGAATCCCTGTCCTGTACTCGAGTCCCTGTCCTGTACACGAATCCCTGTCCTGTACTAAAATCCCTGTCCTGTAGTCGAATCCCTGTCCTGTACTCGAATCCCTGTCCTGGACTCGAATCACTGCTCCTGGACTCGAATCTCTGTCCTGTACTCGAATCCCTGTCCTGTACTCGAGTCCCTGCTCCTGGACTTGAATCCCTGCTCCTGTAGTTGAATCCCTGTCCTGTACTCGAATCCCTGTCCTGTACTCGAATCCCTGCTCCTGTACTCGAATCCCTGCTCCTGGACTCAAATCCCTGTCCTGTACTCGAATCCCTGTCCTGTACTCAAATCCCTGTCCTGGACTCGAATCCCTGCTCCTGGACTCGAATCCCTGTCCTGTACTCAAATCCCTGTCCTGTACTCGAATCCCTGTCCTGTACTCGAGTCCCTGCTCCTGGACTTGAATCCCTGCTCCTGTAGTTGAATCCCTGTCCTGTACTCAAATCTCTGTCCTGTACTCGAATCCCTGTCCTGTACTCGAGTCCCTGCTCCTGGACTTGAATCCCTGCTCCTGTAGTTGAATCCCTGTCCTGTACTTGAATCCCTGTCCTGTACACGAATCCCTGTCCTGTACTGAAATCCCGGTCCTGTACTCGAATCCCTGTCCTGTAGTCGAATCCCTGTCCTGTACTCGAATCCCTGTCCTGGACTCGAATCCCTGCTCCTGTACTCGAATCCCTGTCCTGTCCTCGAATCCCTGTCCTGTACTCGAATCCCTGTCCTGTACTCGAATCCCTGCTCCTGGACTCAAATCCCTGTCCTGTACTCGAATCCCTGTCCTGTACTCGAATCCCTGTCCTGTACTCGAATCCCTGCTCCTGGACTCAAATCTCTGTCCTGTACTCGAATCCCTGTCCTGTACTCGAGTCCCTGCTCCTGGACTTGAATCCCTGCTCCTGTAGTTGAATCCCTGTCCTGTACTTGAATCCCTGTCCTGTACTCGAATCCCTGCTCCTGGACTCGAATCCCTGCTCCTGGACTCGAATCCCTGTCCTGTACTCGAATCCCTGTCCTGGACTCGAATCCCTGCTCCTGGACTCGAATCCCTGCTCCTGCACTCGAATCCCTGTCCTGTACTCGAATCCCTGTCCTGTACTCGAATCCCTGTCCTGTACTCGAGTCCCTGCTCCTGTACTCGAGTCCCTGCTCCTGGACTTGAATCCCTGTCCTGTACTTGAATCCCTGTCCTGTACTCGAATCCCTGTCCTGTAGTAGAATCACTGTCCTGTACTCGAATCCCTGTCCTGTACTCGAATCCCTGTCCTGTACTCGAATCCCTGCTCCTGGACTCGAATCCCTGTCCTGTACTCGAATCCCTGCTCCTGTACTCGAATCCGTGCTCCTGGACTCGAATCCCTGCTCCTGGACTCGAATCCCTGTCCTGTACTCGAATCCCTGTCCTGGACTCGAATCCCTGCTCCTGGACTCGAATCCCTGCTCCTGCACTCGAATCCCTGTCCTGTACTCGAATCCCTGTCCTGTACTCGAGTCCCTGCTCCTGTACTCGAGTCCCTGCTCCTGGACTTGAATCCCTGTCCTGTACTTGAATCCCTGTCCTGTACTCGAATCCCTGTCCTGTACTCGAATCCCTGCTCCTGTACTCGAATCACTGCTCCTGGACTCGAATCCCTGCTCCTGTACTCGAATCACTGCTCCTGTACTCGAATCCCTGCTCCTGTACTCGAATCACTGCTCCTGGACTCGAATCCCTGCTCCTGTACTCGAATCCCTATCCTGGACTCGAATCCCTGTCCTGTACTCGAATCCCTGTCCTGTACTCGAATCCCTGTCCTGTGCTCGAATCCCTGTCCTGGACTCGAATCCCTGCTCCTGGACTCGAATCCCTGTCCTGTACTCGAATCCCTGCTCCTGGACTCGAATCCCTGCTCCTGTACTCGAATCCCGATCCTGGACTCGAATCCCTGCTCCTGGACTCGAATCCCTGTCCTGTACTCGAATCCCTGCTCCTGGACTCGAATCCCTGCTCCTGGACTCGAATCCCTGCTCCTGTAGTCGAATCCCTGTCCTGGACTCGAATCCCTGTTCTGTACTCGACTCCCTGCTCCTGTAGTCGAATCCCTGCTCCTGGACTCGAATCCCTGTCCTGTACTCGAATCCCTGCTCCTGTACTCAAATCCCTGTCCTGGACTCGAATCCCTGTCCTGTACTCGAATCCCTGTCCTGGACTCGAATCCCTGCTCCTGTAGTCGAATCCCTGTCCTGGACTCGAATCCCTGTCCTGTACTGGAATCCCTGTCCTGTACTCGAATCCCTGTCCTGTAGTCGAATCCCTGTCCTGTACTCGAATCCCTGCCTGTACTCGAATCCCTGCTCCTGTAGTCGAATCCCTGTCCTGTACTCGAGTCCCTGTCCTGTACACGAATCCCTGTTCCTGTAGTCGAATCCCTGTCCTGTACTCGAATCCCTGTCCTGTACTCGAATCCCTGCTCCTGTAGTCGAATCCCGGTCCTGGACTCGAATCCCTGTCCTGGAATCGAATCCCTGTCCTGTACTCGAATCCCTGTCCTGTACTCAAATCCCTGTCCTGTACTCGAATCCCTGCTCCTGTACTCGAATCCCTGTCCTGGACTCGAATCCCTGCTCCTGGACTCGAATCCCTGTCCTGTACTCAAATCCCTATCCTGTACTCGAATCCCTGTCCTGTACTTGAATCCGTATCCTGTACTCGAGTCCCTGTCCTGTACTAAAATCCCTGTCCTGTACTAAAATCCCTGTCCTGTACTCGAATCCCTGTCCTGTACTCGAATCCCTGTCCTGTACTCGAATCCCTGTCCTGTACTCGAATCCCTGTCCTGGACTCGAATCCCTGCTCCTGGACTCGAATCCCTGTCCTGTACTCGAGTCCCTGCTCCTGGACTTGAATCCCTGCTCCTGTAGTTGAATCCCTGTCCTGTACTCGAATCCCTGTCCTGTACTCGAATCCCTGTCCTGTACTCGAATCCCTGCTCCTGGACTCGAATCCCTGTCCTGTACTCGAATCCCTGTCCTGTACTCAAATCCCTGTCCTGGACTCGAATCCCTGCTCCTGGACTCGAATCCCTGTCCTGTACTCAAATCCCTGTCCTGTACTCGAATCCCTGTCCTGTACTCGAGTCCCTGCTCCTGGACTTGAATCCCTGCTCCTGTAGTTGAATCCCTGTCCTGTACTTGAATCCCTGTCCTGTACACGAATCCCTGTCCTGTACTGAAATCCCGGTCCTGTACTCGAATCCCTGTCCTGTAGTCGAATCCCTGTCCTGTACTCGAATCCCTGTCCTGGACTCGAATCCCTGCTCCTGTACTCGAATCCCTGTCCTGTACTCGAATCCCTGTCCTGTACTCGAATCCCTGTCCTGTACTCGAATCCCTGCTCCTGGACTCAAATCCCTGTCCTGTACTCGAATCCCTGTCCTGTACTCGAATCCCTGTCCTGTACTCGAATCCCTGCTCCTGGACTCAAATCTCTGTCCTGTACTCGAATCCCTGTCCTGTACTCGAGTCCCTGCTCCTGGACTTGAATCCATGCTCCTGTAGTTGAATCCCTGTCCTGTACTTGAATCCCTGTCCTGTACTCGAATCCCTGCTCCTGGACTCGAATCCCTGCTCCTGGACTCGAATCCCTGTCCTGTACTCGAATCCCTGTCCTGGACTCGAATCCCTGCTCCTGGACTCGAATCCCTGTCCTGTACTCGAGTCCCTGCTCCTGTACTCGAATCCCTGCTCCTGTACTCGAATCACTGCTCCTGGACTCGAATCCCTGCTCCTGTACTCGAATCCCTATCCTGGACTCGAATCCCTGTCCTGTACTCGAATCCCTGTCCTGTACTCGAATCCCTGTCCTGTGCTCGAATCCCTGTCCTGGACTCGAATCCCTGCTCCTGGACTCGAATCCCTGTCCTGTACTCGAATCCCTGCTCCTGGACTCGAATCCCTGCTCCTGTACTCGAATCCCGATCCTGGACTCGAATCCCTGCTCCTGGACTCGAATCCCTGTCCTGTACTCGAATCCCTGCTCCTGGACTCGAATCCCTGCTCCTGGACTCGAATCCCTGCTCCTGTAGTCGAATCCCTGTCCTGGACTCGAATCCCTGTCCTGTACTCGACTCCCTGCTCCTGTAGTCGAATCCCTGCTCCTGGACTCGAATCCCTGTCCTGTACTCGAATCCCTGTCCTGTACTCGAATCCCTGCTCCTGTACTCAAATCCCTGTCCTGGACTCGAATCCCTGTCCTGTACTCGAATCCCTGTCCTGGACTCGAATCCCTGCTCCTGTAGTCGAATCCCTGTCCTGGACTCGAATCCCTGTCCTGTACTGGAATCCCTGTCCTGTACTCGAATCCCTGTCCTGTAGTCGAATCCCTGTCCTGTACTCGAATCCCTGTCCTGTACTCGAATCCCTGCTCCTGTAGTCGAATCCCTGTCCTGTACTCGAGTCCCTGTCCTGTACACGAATCCCTGTTCCTGTAGTCGAATCCCTGTCCTGTACTCGAATCCCTGTCCTGTACTCGAATCCCTGCTCCTGTAGTCGAATCCCTGTCCTGGACTCGAATCCCTGTCCTGGAATCGAATCCCTGTCCTGTACTCGAATCCCTGTCCTGTACTCAAATCCCTGTCCTGTACTCGAATCCCTGCTCCTGTACTCGAATCCCTGTCCTGGACTCGAATCCATGCTCCTGGACTCGAATCCATGCTCCTGGACTCGAATCCCTGTCCTGTACTCAAATCCCTATCCTGTACTCGAATCCCTGTCCTGTACTTGAATCCGTATCCTGTACTCGAGTCCCTGTCCTGTACTAAAATCCCTGTCCTGTACTAAAATCCCTGTCCTGTACTCGAATCCCTGTCCTGTACTCGAATCCCTGTCCTGTACTCGAATCCCTGTCCTGTACTCGAATCCCTGTCCTGGACTCGAATCCCTGCTCCTGGACTCGAATCCCTGTCCTGTACTCGAGTCCCTGCTCCTGGACTTGAATCCCTGCTCCTGTAGTTGAATCCCTGTCCTGTACTCGAATCCCTGTCCTGTACTCGAATCCCTGTCCTGTACTCGAATCCCTGCTCCTGGACTCGAATCCCTGTCCTGTACTCGAGTCCCTGTCCTGTACTCAAATCCCTGTCCTGGACTCGAATCCCTGCTCCTGGACTCGAATCCCTGTCCTGTACTCAAATCCCTGTCCTGTAGTCGAATCCCTGTCCTGTACTCGAATCCCTGTCCTGGACTCGAATCCCTGCTCCTGTACTCGAATCCCTGTCCTGTACTCGAATCCCTGTCCTGTACTCGAATCCCTGTCCTGTACTCGAATCCCTGCTCCTGGACTCAAATCCCTGTCCTGTACTCGAATCCCTGTCCTGTACTCGAATCCCTGTCCTGTACTCGAATCCCTGCTCCTGGACTCAAATCTCTGTCCTGTACTCGAATCCCTGTCCTGTACTCGAGTCCCTGCTCCTGGACTTGAATCCCTGCTCCTGTAGTTGAATCCCTGTCCTGTACTTGAATCCCTGTCCTGTACTCGAATCCCTGCTCCTGGACTCGAATCCCTGCTCCTGGACTCGAATCCCTGTCCTGTACTCGAATCCCTGTCCTGGACTCGAATCCCTGCTCCTGGACTCGAATCCCTGCTCCTGCACTCGAATCCCTGTCCTGTACTGGAATCCCTGTCCTGTACTCGAATCCCTGTCCTGTACTCGAGTCCCTGCTCCTGTACTGGAATCCCTGCTCCTGCACTCGAATCCCTGTCCTGTACTGGAATCCCTGCTCCTGCACTCGAATCCCTGTCCTGTACTCGAATCCCTGTCCTGTACTCGAATCCCTGTCCTGTACTCGAGTCCCTGCTCCTGTACTCGAGTCCCTGCTCCTGGACTTGAATCCCTGTCCTGTACTTGAATCCCTGTCCTGTACTCGAATCCCTGTCCTGTAGTAGAATCCCTGTCCTGTAGTCGAATCCCTGTCCTGTACTCGAATCCCTGTCCTGTACTCGAATCCCTGTCCTGTACTCGAATCCCTGCTCCTGGACTCGAATCCCTGTCCTGTACTCGAATCCCTGCTCCTGTACTCGAATCCCTGCTCCTGGACTCGAATCCCTGCTCCTGGACTCGAATCCCTGTCCTGTACTCGAATCCCTGTCCTGGACTCGAATCCCTGCTCCTGGACTCGAATCCCTGCTCCTGCACTCGTATCCCTGTCCTGTACTCGAATCCCTGTCCTGTACTCGAATCCCTGTCCTGTACTCGAGTCCCTGCTCCTGTACTCGAGTCCCTGCTCCTGTACTTGAATCCCTGTCCTGTACTCGAATCCCTGTCCTGTAGTAGAATCCCTGTCCTGTAGTCGAATCCCTGTCCTGTACTCGAATCCCTGCTCCTGTACTCGAATCCCTGCTCCTGGACTCGAATCCCTGCTCCTGTACTCGAATCCCTATCCTGGACTCGAAACCCTGTCCTGTACTCGAATCCCTGTCCTGTGCTCGAATCCCTGTCCTGGACTCGAATCCCTGCTCCTGGACTCGAATCCCTGTCCTGTACTCGAATCCCTGCTCCTGGACTCGAATCCCTGCTCCTGTACTCGAATCCCGATCCTGGACTCGAATCCCTGCTCCTGGACTCGAATCCCTGCTCCTGGACTCGAATCCCTGCTCCTGGACTCGAATCCCTGCTCCTGGACTCGAATCCCTGCTCCTGTACTCGAATCCCTGTCCTGTACTCGAATCCCTGTCCTGGACTCGAATCCCTGCTCCTGTAGTCGAATCCCTGTCCTGGACTCGAATCCCTGTCCTGTACTCGAATCCCTGTCCTGTACTCGAATCCCTGTCCTGTACTCGAATCCCGATCCTGGACTCGAATCCCTGTCCTGTACTCGAATCCCTGTCCTGTACTCGAATCCCTGCTCCTGGACTCGAATCCCTGTCCTGTACTCGAATCCCTGTCCTGTACTCGAATCCCTGCTCCTGGACTCGAATCCCTGTCCTGTACTCGAATCCCTGCTCCTGGACTCGAATCCCTGCTCCTATACTCGAATCCCTGTCCTGTACTCGAATCCCTGTCCTGGACTCGAATCCCTGTCCTGTACTCGAATCCCTGTCCTGTGCTCAAATCCCTGCTCCTGGACTCGAATCCCTGTCCTGGACTCGAATCCCTGCTTCTGGACTCGAATCCCTGTCCTGTAGTCGAATCCGGATCCTGTACTCGAATCCCTGCTCTTGGACTCGAATCCCTGCTCCTGTACTCGAATCCCTGTCCTGGACTCGAATCCCTGTCCTGGACTCGAATCCCTATCATGTACTCGAATCCCTGCTCCTGTACTCGAATCCCTGTCCTGGACTCGAATCCCGGTCCTGGACTCGAATCCCTGTCCTGTACTCGAATCCCTGCTCCTGGACTCGAATCCCTGTCCTGTACTCGAATCCCTGCTCCTGGACTCGAATCCCTGCTCCTGTACTCGAATCCCTGTCCTGGACTCGAATCCCTGTCCTGTACTCGAATCCCTGTCCTGTGCTCGAATCCCTGTCCTGGACTCGAATCCCTGTCCTGTACTCGAATCCCTGTCCTGTACTCGAATCCCTGTCCTGTGCTCGAATCCCTGCTCCTGTACTCGAATCCCTGTCCTGTACTCGAATCCCTATCCTGGACTCGAATCCCTGCTCCTGTACTCGAATCCCTGCTCCTGGACTCGAATCCCTGCTCCTGGACTCAAATCCCTGTCCTGTACTCGAATCCCTGCCCTGTACTCGAATCCCTGTCCTGTACTCGAATCCCTGTCCTGTACTCGAATCCCTAACCTGTAGTCGAATCCCTGCTCCTGGACTCGAATCCCTGTCCTGTACTCGAATCCCTGTCCTGGACTCGAGTCCCTGCAGCTGTACTCGAATCCCTGCTCCTGGACTCGAATCCCTGTCCTGTACTCGAATCCCTGTCCTGTGCTCGAATCCCTGCTCCTGTACTCGAATCTCTGTCCTGGACTCGAATCCCTATCCTGTAGTCGAATCCCTGTCCTGTACTCGAGTCCCTGTCCTGTACTTGAATCCCTGTCCTGTACTCGAATCCCTGTCCTGTGCCGGAATCCCTGTCGTGGACTCGAATCCCTGCTCCTGGACTCGAATCCCTGTCCTGTACTCGAATCCCTGCTCCTGGACTCGAATCCCTGCTCATGTACTCGAATCCCGATCCTGGACTCGAATCCCTGCTCCTGGACTCGAATCCCTGTCCTGTACTCGAATCCCTGCTCCTGGACTCGAATCCCTGCTCCTGGACTCGAATCCCTGCTCCTGTAGTCGAATCCCTGTCCTGGACTCGAATCCCTGTCCAGTACTCGACTCCCTGCTCCTGTAGTCGAATCCCTGCTCCTGGACTCGAATCCCTGTCCTGTACTCGAATCCCTGTCCTGTACTCGAATCCCTGCTCCTGTACTCGAATCCCTGCTCCTGTACTCGAATCCCTGGCCTGGACTCGAATCCCTGTCCTGTACTCGAATCCCTGTCCTGGACTCGAATCCCTGCTCCTGTAGTCGAATCCCTGTCCTGGACTCGAATCCCTGTCCTGTACTCGAATCCCTGTCCTGTACTCGAATCCCTGTCCTGTACTCGAATCCCTATCCTGGACTCGAATCCCTGTCCTGTACTCGAATCCCTGCTCCTGGACTCGAATCCCTGTCCTGTACTCGAATCCCTGTCCTGTACTCGAATCCCTGCTCCTGGACTCGAATCCCTGTCCTGTACTCGAATCCCTGCTCCTGGACTCGAATCCCTGCTCCTATACTCGAATCCCTGTCCTGTACTCGAATCCCTGTCCTGGACTCGAATCCCTGTCCTGTACTCGAATCCCTGTCCTGTGCTCAAATCCCTGCTCCTGGACTCGAATCCCTGTCCTGGACTCGAATCCCTGCTTCTGGACTCGAATCCCTGTCCTGTAGTCGAATCCCGATCCTGTACTCGAATCCCTGCTCTTGGACTCGAATCCCTGCTCCTGTACTCGAATCCCTGTCCTGGACTCGAATCCCTGTCCTGGACTCGAATCCCTATCATGTACTCGAATCCCTGCTCCTGTACTCGAATCCCTGTCCTGGACTCGAATCCCTGTCCTGGACTCGAATCCCTGTCCTGTACTCGAATCCCTGCTCCTGGACTCGAATCCCTGTCCTGTACTCGAATCCATGCTCCTGGACTCGAATCCCTGCTCCTGTACTCGAATCCCTGTCCTGGACTCGAATCACTGTCCTGTACTCGAATCCCTGTCCTGTGCTCGAATCCCTGTCCTGGACTCGAATCCCTGTCCTGTACTCGAATCCCTGTCCTGTACTCGAATCCCTGTCCTGTGCTCGAATCCCTGCTCCTGTACTCGAATCCCTGTCCTGTACTCGAATCCCTATCCTGGACTCGAATCCCTGCTCCTGTACTCGAATCCCTGCTCCTGGACTCGAATCCCTGCTCCTGGACTCAAATCCCTGTCCTGTACTCGAATCCCTGTCCTGTAGTAGAATCCCTGTCCTGTACTCGAATCCCTGTCCTGTACTCGAATCCCTAACCTGTAGTCGAATCCCTGCTCCTGGACTCGAATCCCTGTCCTGTACTCGAATCCCTGTCCTGGACTCGAGTCCCTGCTCCTGTACTCGAATCCCTGCTCCTGGACTCGAATCCCTGTCCTGTACTCGAATCCCTGTCCTGTGCTCGAATCCCTGCTCCTGTACTCGAATCTCTGTCCTGGACTCGAATCCCTATCCTGTAGTCGAATCCCTGTCCTGTACTCGAGTCCCTGTCCTGTACTCGAGTCCCTGTCCTGTACACGAATCCCTGTCCTGTACTAAAATCCCTGTCCTGTAGTCGAATCCCTGTCCTGTACTCGAATCCCTGTCCTGGACTCGAATCCCTGCTCCTGGACTCGAATCCCTGTCCTGTACTCGAATCCCTGTCCTGTACTCGAATCCCTGTCCTGTACTCGAGTCCCTGCTCCTGGACTTGAATCCCTGCTCCTGTAGTTGAAACCCAGTCCTGTAATTGAATCCCTGTCCTGTACTCGAATCCCTGTCCTGTACTCGAATCCCTGTCCTGTACTCGAATCCCTGCTCCTGGACTCGAATCCCTGTCCTGTACTCGAATCCCTGCTCTGTACTCAAATCCCTGTCCTGGACTCGAATCCCTGCTCCTGGACTCGAATCCCTGTCCTGTACTCAAATCCCTGTCCTGTACTCGAATCCCTGTCCTGTACTCGAGTCCCTGCTCCTGGACTTGAATCCCTGCTCCTGTAGTTGAATCCCTGTCCAGTACTCAAATCCCTGTCCTGTACTCGAATCCCTGTCCTGTACTCGAGTCCCTGCTCCTGGACTTGAATCCCTGCTCCTGTAGTTGAATCCCTGTCCTGTACTTGAATCCCTGTCCTGTACACGAATCCCTGTCCTGTACTGAAATCCCTGTCCTGTACTCGAATCCCTGTCCTGTAGTCGAATCCCTGTCCTGTACTCGAATCCCTGTCCTGGGATCGAATCCCTGCTCCTGTACTCGAATCCCTGTCCTGTACTCGAATCCCTGTCCTGTACTCGAATCCCTGTCCTGGACTCGAATCCCTGCTCCTGGACTCAAATCCCTGTCCTGTACTCGAATCCCTGTCCTGTACTCGAATCCCTGTCCTGTACTCGAATCCCTGCTCCTGGACTCAAATCTCTGTCCTGTACTCGAATCCCTGTCCTGTACTCGAGTCCCTGCCCCTGGACTTGAATCCCTGCTTCTGTAGTTGAACCCCTGTCCTGTACTTGAATCCCTGTCCTGTACTCGAATCCCTGCTCCTGGACTCGAATCCCTGCTCCTGGACTCGAATCCCTGTCCTGTACTCGAATCCCTGTCCTGGACTCGAATCCCTGCTCCTGGACTCGAATCCCTGCTCCTGCACTCGAATCCCTGTCCTGTACTCGAATCCCTGTCCTGTACTCGAATCCCTGTCCTGTACTCGAGTCCCTGCTCCTGGACTTGAATCCCTGTCCTGTACTTGAATCCCTGTCCTGTTCTCGAATCCCAGTCCTGTAGTAGAATCCCTGTCCTGTAGTCGAATCCCTGTCCTGTACTCGAATCCCTGTCCTGGACTCGAATCCCTGCTCCTGGACTCGAATCCCTGTCCTGTACTCGAATCCCTGCTCCTGTACTCGAATCCCTGCTCCTGGACTCGAATCCCTGCTCCTGTACTCGAATCCCTATCCTGGACTCGAATCCCTGTCCTGTACGCGAATCCCTGTCCTGTACTCGAATCCCTGTCCTGTACTCGAATCCCTGTCCTGTGCTCGAATCCCTGCTCCTGTACTCGAATCCCTGTCGTGGACTCGAATCCCTATCCTGTAGTCGAATCCCTGCTCCTGTACTCGAATCCCTGTCCTGGACTCGAATCCCTGTCCTGTAGTCGAATCCCTGTCCTGGACTCGAATCCCTGCTCCTGGACTCGAATCCCTGTCCTGTACTCGAATCCCTGTCCTGTACTCAAATCCCTGTCCTGGACTCGAATCCCTGCTCCTGGACTCGAATCCCTGTCCTGTACTCAAATCCCTGTCCTGTACTCAAATCCCTGTCCTGTACTCGAGTCCCTGCTCCTGGACTTGAATCCCTGCTCCTGTAGTTGAATCCCTGTCCTGTACTCAAATCCCTGTCCTGTACTCAAATCCCTGTCCTGTACTCGAATCCCTGTCCTGTACTCGAGTCCCTGCTCCTGGACTTGAATCCCTGCTCCTGTAGTTGAATCCCTGCTCCTGTAGTTGAATCCCTGTCCTGTACTCGAATCCCTGTCCTGTACTCAAATCCCTGTCCTGTACTCGAATCCCTGTCCTGTACTCGAGTCCCTGCTCCTGGACTTGAATCCCTGCTCCTGTAGTTGAGTCCCTGTCCTGTACTCGAATCCCTGTCCTGTAGTCGAATCCCTGTCCTGTACTCGAATCCCTGTCCTGGACTCGAATCCCTGCTCCTGTACTCGAATCCCTGTCCTGTACTCGAATCCCTGTCCTGTACTCGAATCCCTGTCCTGTACTCAAATCCCTGCTCCTGGACTCAAATCCCAGTCCTGTACTCGAATCCCTGTCCTGTACTCGAATCCCTGTCCTGTACTCGAATCCCTGTCCTGTACTCGAATCCCTGCTCCTGGACTCAAATATCTGTCCTGTACTCGAATCCCTGTCCTGTACTCGAGTCCCTGCTCCTGGACTTGAATCCCTGCTCCTGTAGTTGAATCCCTGTCCTGTACTTGAATCCCTGTCCTGTACTCGAATCCCTGCTCCTGGACTCGAATCCCTGCTCCTGTACTCGAATCCCTGTCCTGTACTCGAATCCCTGTCCTGGACTCGAATCCCTGCTCCTGGACTCGAATCCCTGCTCCTGCACTCGAATCCCTGTCTTGTACTCGAATCCCTGTCCTGTACTCGAATCCCTGTCCTGTACTCGAGTCCCTGCTCCTGTACTCGAGTCCCTGCTCCTGGACTTGAATCCCTGTCCTGTACTTGAATCCCTGTCCTGTACTCGAATCCCTGTCCTGTAGTAGAATCCCTGTCCTGTAGTCGAATCCCTGTCCTGTACTCGAATCCCTGTCCTGTACTCGAATCCCTGTCCTGTACTCGAGTCCCTGTCCTGGACTCAAATCCCTGTCCTGTACTCGAATCCCTGCTCCTGTAGTCGAATCCCTGTCCTGTACTCGAATCCCTGTCCTGTAGTAGAATCCCTGTCCTGTAGTCGAACCCCTGTCCTGTACTCGAATCCCTGCTCCTGTACTCGAATCCCTGCTCCTGGACTCGAATCCCTGCTCCTGTACTCGAATCCCTATCCTGGACTCGAATCCCTGTCCTGTACTCGAATCCCTGTCCTGTACTCGAATCCCTGTCCTGTGCTCGAATCCCTGTCCTGGACTCTAATCCCTGCTCCTGGACTCGAATCCCTGTCCTGTACTCGAATCCCTGCTCCTGGACTCGAATCCCTGCTCCTGTACTCGAATCCCGATCCTGGACTCGAATCCCTGCTCCTGGACTCGAATCCCTGTCCTGTACTCGAATCCCTGCTCCTGGACTCAAATCCCTGCTCCTGGACTCGAATCCCTGCTCCTGTAGTCGAATCCCTGTCCTGGACTCGAATCCCTGTCCAGTACTCGACTCCCTGCTCCTGTAGTCGAATCACTGCTCCTGGACTCAAATCCCTGTCCTGTACTCGAATCCCTGTCCTGTACTCGAATCCCTGCTCCTGTACTCGAATCCCTGCTCCTGTACTTGAATCCCTGTCCTGTACTCGAATCCCTGTCCTGGACTCGAATCCCTGCTCCTGTAGTCGAATCCCTGTCCTGGACTTGAATCCCTGTCCTGTACTCGAATCCCTGTCCTATACTCGAATCCCTGTCCTGTACTCGAATTCCTATCCTGGACTCGAATCCCTGTCCTGTACTCGAATCCCTGCTCCTGGACCCGAATCCCTGTCCTGTACTCGAATCCCTGTCCTGTACTCGAATCCCTGTCCTGTACTCGAATCCCTGCTCCTGGACTCGAATCCCTGTCCTGTACTCGAATCCCTGCTCCTGGACTCGAATCCCTGCTCCTATACTCGAATCCCTGTCCTGTACTCGAATCCCTGTCCTGGACTCGAATCCCTGTCCTGTACTCGAATCCCTGTCCTGTGCTCAAATCCCTGCTCCTGGACTCGAATCCCTGTCCTGGACTCGAATCCCTGCTTCTGGACTCGAATCCCTGTCCTGTAGTCGAATCCCTATCCTGTACTCGAATCCCTGTCCTGTACTCGAATCCCTGCTCCTGTACTCGAATCCCTGTCCTGGACTCGAATCCCTGTCCTGGACTCGAATCCCTGTCCTGTACTCGAATCCCTGCTCCTGGACTCGAATCCCAGTCCTGGACTCGAATCCCTGATCCTGTACTCGAATCCCTGTCCTGGACTCGAATCCCTGTCCTGTACTCGAATCCCTGTCCTGTGCTCGAATCCCTGTCCTGGACTCGAATCCCTGTCCTGTACTCGAATCCCTGTCCTGTGCTCGAATCCCTGCTCCTGTACTCGAATCCCTGTCCTGTACTCGAATCCCTATCCTGGACTCGAATCCCTGCTCCTGTACTCGAATCCCTGCTCCTGGACTCGAATCCCTGCTCCTGGACTCGAATCCCTGTCCTGTACTCGAATCCCTGCCCTGTACTCGAATCCCTGTCCTGTACTCGAATCCCTGTCCTGTACTCGAATCCCTAACCTGTAGTCGAATCCCTGCTCCTGGACTCGAATCCCTGTCCTGTAGTCGAATCCCTGTCCTGGACTCGAATCCCTGCTCCTGTACTCGAATCCCTGCTCCTGGACTCGAATCCCTGTCCTGTACTCGAATCCCTGTCCTGTGCTCGAATCCCTGCTCCAGTACTCGAATCTCTGTCCTGGACTCGAATCCCTATCCTGTAGTCGAATCCCTGTCCTGTACTCGAGTCCCTGTCCTGTACTCGAGTCCCTGTCCTGTACACGAATCCCTGTCCTGTACTAAAATCCCTGTCCTGTAGTCGAATCCCTGTCCTGTACTCGAATCCCTGTCCTGGACTCGAATCCCTGCTCCTGGACTCGAATCCCTGTCCTGTACTCGAATCCCTGTCCTGTACTCGAATCCCTGTCCTGTACTCGAGTCCCTGCTCCTGGACTTGAATCCCTGCTCCTGTAGTTGAAACCCTGTCCTGTACTTGAATCCCTGTCCTGTACTCGAATCCCTGTCCTGTACTCGAATCCCTGTCCTGTACTCGAATCCCTGCTCCTGGACTCGAATCCCTGTCCTGTACTCGAATCCCTGTCCTGTACTCAAATCCCTGTCCTGGACTCGAATCCCTGCTCCTGGACTCGAATCCCTGTCCTGGACTCGAATCCCTGTCCTGTACTCGAATCCCTGTCCTGGACTCGAATCCCTGCTCCTGTAGTCGAATCCCTGTCGTGGACTCGAATCCCTGTCCTGTACTCGAATCCCTGTCCTGTACTCGAATCCCTGTCCTGTACTCGAATCCCTATCCTGGACTCGAATCCGTGTCCTGTACTCGAATCCCTGTCCTGTACTCGAATCCCTGTCCTGTACTCGAATCCCTATCCTGGACTCGAATCCGTGTCCTGTACTCGAATCCCTGCTCCTGGACTCGAATCCCTGTCCTGT
The DNA here is from genome assembly GCF_047496885.1 of Scyliorhinus torazame. NCBI lineage: Eukaryota > Metazoa > Chordata > Chondrichthyes > Carcharhiniformes > Scyliorhinidae > Scyliorhinus > Scyliorhinus torazame. Next base: position 169,921,537 of record NC_092724.1, read on the forward strand.
ACTCGAATCCCTGCTCGTGGACTCGAATCCCTGCTCCTATCCTCGAATCCTTGTCCTGTACTCGAATCCTTGTCCTGTACTCGAATCCCTGTCCTGGACTCGAATCCCTGTCCTGTACTCGAATCCCTGTCCTGTGCTCAAATCCCTGCTCCTGGACTCGAATCCCTGTCCTGGACTCGAATCCCTGCTTCTAGACTCGAATCCCTGTCCTGTAGTCGAATCCCTATCCTGTACTCGAATCCCTGCTCTTGGACTCGAATCCCTGCTCCTGTACTCGAATCCCTGTCCTGGACTCGAATCCCTGTCCTGGACTCGAATCCCTATCATGTACTCGAATCCCTGCTCCTGTACTCGAATCCCTGTCCTGGACTCGAATCCCTGTCCTGGACTCGAATCCCTGTCCTGGACTCGAATCCCTGTCCTGTACTCGAATCCCTGCTCCTGGACTCGAATCCCTGTCCTGTACTCGAATCCCTGCTCCTGGACTCGAATCCCTGCTCCTGTACTCGAATCCCTGTCCTGGACTCGAATCCCTGTCCTGTACTCGAATCCCTGTCCTGTGCTCGAATCCCTGTCCTGGACTCGAATCCCTGTCCTGTACTCGAATCCCTGTCCTGTACTCGAATCCCTGTCCTGTGCTCGAATCCCTGCTCCTGTACTCGAATCCCTGTCCTGTACTCGAATCCCTATCCTGGACTCGAATCCCTGCTCCTGTACTCGAATCCCTGCTCCTGGACTCGAATCCCTGCTCCTGGACTCGAATCCCTGTCCTGTACTCGAATCCCTGTCCTGTACTCGAATCCCTGTCCTGTACTCGAATCCCTAACCTGTCGTTGAATCCCTGCTCCTGGACTCGAATCCCTGTCCTGTACTCGAATCCCTGTCCTGGACTCGAATCCCTGCTCCTGTACTCGAATCCCTGCTCCTGGACTCGAATCCCTGTCCTGTACTCGAATCCCTGTCCTGTGCTCGAATCCCTGCTCCTGTACTCGAATCTCTGTCCTGGACTCGAATCCCTATCCTGTAGTCGAATCCCTGTCCTGTACTCGAGTCCCTGTCCTGTACTCGAGTCCCTGTCCTGTACACGAATCCCTGTCCTGTACTAAAATCCCTGTCCTGTAGTCGAATCCCTGTCCTGTACTCGAATCCCTGTCCTGGACTCGAATCCCTGCTCCTGGACTCGAATCCCTGTCCTGTACTCGAATCCCTGTCCTGTACTCGAATCCCTGTCCTGTACTCGAGTCCCTGCTCCTGGACTTGAATCCCTGCTCCTGTAGTTGAAACCCTGTCCTGTACTTGAATCCCTGTCCTGTACTCGAATCCCTGTCCTGTACTCGAATCCCTGTCCTGTACTCGAATCCCTGCTCCTGGACTCGAATCCCTGTCCTGTACTCGAATCCCGGTTCTGTACTCAAATCCCTGTCCTGGACTCGAATCCCTGCTCCTGGACTCGAATCCCTGTCCTGTACTCGAATCCCTGTCCTGTACTCGAATCCCTGTCCTGTACTCGAGTCCCTGCTCCTGGACTTGAATCCCTGCTCCTGTAGTTGAATCCCTGTCCAGTACTCAAATCCCTGTCCTGTACTCGAATCCCTGTCCTGTACTCGAGTCCCTGCTCCTGGACTTGAATCCCTGCTCCTGTAGTTGAATCCCTGTCCTGTACTTGAATCCCTGTCCTGTACACGAATCCCTGTCCTGTACTGAAATCCCTGTCCTGTACTCGAATCCCTGTCCTGTAGTCGAATCCCTGTCCTGTACTCGAATCCCTGTCCTGGGCTCGAATCCCTGCTCCTGTACTCGAATCCCTGTCCTGTACTCGAATCCCTGTCCTGTACTCGAATCCCTGTCCTGGACTCGAATCCCTGCTCCTGGACTCAAATCCCTGTCCTGTACTCGAATCCCTGTCCTGTACTCGAATCCCTGTCCTGTACTCGAATCCCTGCTCCTGGACTCAAATCTCTGTCCTGTACTCGAATCCCTGTCCTGTACTCGAGTTCCTGCCCCTGGACTTGAATCCCTGCTCCTGTAGTTGAATCCCTGTCCTGTACTTGAATCCCTGTCCTGTACTCGAATCCCTGCTCCTGGACTCGAATCCCTGCTCCTGGACTCGAATCCCTGTCCTGTACTCGAATCCCTGTCCTGGACTCGAATCCCTGCTCCTGGACTCGAATCCCTGCTCCTGCACTCGAATCCCTGTCCTGTACTCGAATCCCTGTCCTGTACTCGAGTCCCTGCTCCTAGACTTAAATCCCTGTCCTGTACTTGAATCCCTGTCCTGTACTCGAATCCCTGTCCTGTAGTAGAATCCCTGTCCTGTAGTCGAATCCCTGTCCTGTACTCGAATCCCTGTCCTGTACTCGAATCCCTGTCCTGGACTCGAATCCCTGCTCCTGGACTCGAATCCCTGTCCTGTACTCGAATCCCTGCTCCTGTACTCGAATCCCTGCTCCTGGACTCGAATCCCTGCTCCTGTACTCGAATCCCTATCCTGGACTCGAATCCCTGTCCTGTACGCGAATCCCTGTCCTGTACTCGAATCCCTGTCCTGTACTCGAATCCCTGTCCTGTGCTCGAATCCCTGCTCCTGTACTCGAATCCCTGTCCTGGACTCGAATCCCTATCCTGTAGTCGAATCCCTGCTCCTGTACTCGAATCCCTGTCCTGGACTCGAATCCCTGTCCTGTAGTCGAATCCCTGTCCTGGACTCGAATCCCTGCTCCTGGACTCAAATCCCTGTCCTGTACTCGAATCCCTGTCCTGTACTCAAATCCCTGTCCTGTACTCAAATCCCTGTCCTGGACTCGAATCCCTGCTCCTGGACTCGAATCCCTGTCCTGTACTCAAATCCCTGTCCTGTACTCGAATCCCTGTCCTGTACTCGAGTCCCTGCTCCTGGACCTGAATCCCTGCTCCTGTAGTTGAATCCCTGTCCTGTACTCAAATCCCTGTCCTGTACTCGAATCCCTGTCCTGTACTCGAGTCCCTGCTCCTGGACTTGAATCCCTGCTCCTGTAGTTGAGTCCCTGTCCTGTACTTGAATCCCTGTCCTGTACACAAATCCCTCTCCTGTACTGAAATCCCGGTCCTGTACTCGAATCCCTGTCCTGTAGTCGAATCCCTGTCCTGTACTCGAATCCCTGTCCTGGACTCGAATCCCTGCTCCTGTACTCGAATCCCTGTCCTGTACTCGAATCCCTGTCCTGTACTCGAATCCCTGTCCTGTACTCGAATCCCTGCTCCTGGACTCAAATCCCAGTCCTGTACTCGAATCCCTGTCCTGTACTCGAATCCCTGTCCTGTACTCGAGTCCCTGCTCCTGGACTTGAATCCCTGCTCCTGTAGTTGAATCCCTGTCCTGTACTTGAATCCCTGTCCTGTACTCGAATCCCTGCTCCTGGACTCGAATCCCTGCTCCTGGACTCGAATCCCTGTCCTGTACTCGAATCCCTGTCCTGGACTCGAATCCCTGCTCCTGGACTCGAATCCCTGCTCCTGCACTCGAATCTCTGCTCCTGGACTCGAATCCCTGTCCTGTACTCGAATCCCTGTCCTGTACTCGAATCCCTGCTCCTGGACTCGAATCCCTGTCCTGTACTCGAATCCCTGTCCTGGACTCGAATCCCTGCTCCTGGACTCGAATCCCTGCTCCTGGACTCGAATCCCTGTCCTGGACTCGAATCCCTGCTCCTGGACTCGAATCCCTGTCCTGTACTCGAATCCCTGTCCTGTACTCGAGTCCCTGCTCCTGTACTCGAGTCCCTGCTCCTGGACTTGAATCCCTGTCCTGTACTTGAATCCCTGTCCTGTACTCGAATCCCTGTCCTGTAGTAGAATCCCTGTCCTGTACTCGAATCCCTGTCCTGTACTCGAATCCCTGTCCTGTACTCGAGTCCCTGTCCTGGACTCAAATCCCTGTCCTGTACTCGAATCCCTGCTCCTGTAGTCGAATCCCTGTCCTGTACTTGAATCCCTGTCCTGTACTCGAATCCCTGTCCTGTAGTAGAATCCCTGTCCTGTAGTCGAATCCCTGTCCTGTACTCGAATCCCTGTCCTGTACTCGAACCCCTGTCCTGTACTCGAGTCCCTGTCCTGGACTCAAATCCCTGTCCTGTACTCGAATCCCTGCTCCTGTAGTCGAATCCCTGTCCTGTACTCGAATCCCTGTCCTGTACTCGAATCCCTGCTCCTGTAGTCGAATCCCTGTCCTGGACTCGAATCCCTGCTCCTGGACTCGAATCCCTGCTCCTGCACTCGAATCCCTGTCCTGTACTCGAATCCCTGCTCCTGTACTCGAATCCCGATCCTGGACTCGAATCCCTGCTCCTGGACTCGAATCCCTGTCCTGTACTCGAATCCCTGCTCCTGGACTCGAATCCCTGCTCCTGGACTCGAATCCCTGCTCCTGTAGTCGAATCCCTGTCCTGGACTCGAATCCCTGTCCAGTACTCGACTCCCTGCTCCTGTAGTCGAATCCCTGCTCCTGGACTCGAATCCCTGTCCTGTACTCGAATCCCTGTCCTGTACTCGAATCCCTGCTCCTGTACTCGAATCCCTGCTCCTGTACTCGAATCCCTGTCCTGTACTCGAATCCCTGTCCTGGACTCGAATCCCTGCTCCTGTAGTCGAATCCCTGTCCTGGACTCGAATCCCTGTCCTGTACTCGAATCCCTGTCCTGTACTCGAATCCCTGTCCTGTACTCGAATCCCTATCCTGGACTCGAATCCCTGTCCTGTACTCGAATCCCTGCTCCTGGACTCGAATCCCTGTCCTGTACTCGAATCCCTGTCCTGTACTCGAATCCCTGTCCTGTACTCGAATCCCTGCTCCTGGACTCGAATCCCTGTCCTGTACTCGAATCCCTGCTCCTGGACTCGAATCCCTGCTCCTATACTCGAATCCCTGTCCTGTACTCGAATCCCTGTCCTGGACTCGAATCCCTGTCCTGTACTCGAATCCCTGTCCTGTGCTCAAATCCCTGCTCCTGGACTCGAATCCCTGTCCTGGACTCGAATCCCTGCTTCTGGACTCGAATCCCTGTCCTGTAGTCGAATCCCTATCCTGTACTCGAATCCCTGCTCTTGGACTCGAATCCCTGCTCCTGTACTCGAATCCCTGTCCTGGACTCGAATCCCTGTCCTGGACTCGAATCCCTATCATGTACTCGAATCCCTGCTCCTGTACTCGAATCCCTGTCCTGGACTCGAATCCCTGTCCTGGACTCGAATCCCTGTCCTGTACTCGAATCCCTGCTCCTGGACTCGAATCCCTGTCCTGTACTCGAATCCCTGCTCCTGGACTCGAATCCCTGCTCCTGTACTCGAATCCCTGTCCTGGACTCGAATCCCTGTCCTGTACTCGAATCCCTGTCCTGTGCTCGAATCCCTGTCCTGGACTCGAATCCCTGTCCTGTACTCGAATCCCTATCCTGTACTCGAATCCCTGTCCTGTGCTCGAATCCCTGCTCCTGTACTCGAATCCCTGTCCTGTACTCGAATCCCTATCCTGGACTCGAATCCCTGCTCCTGTACTCGAATCCCTGCTCCTGGACTCGAATCCCTGCTCCTGGACTCGAATCCCTGTCCTGTACTCGAATCCCTGCCCTGTACTCGAATCCCTGTCCTGTACTCGAATCCCTGTCCTGTACTCGAATCCCTAACCTGTAGTCGAATCCCTGCTCCTGGACTCGAATCCCTGTCCTGTACTCGAATCCCTGTCCTGGACTCGAATCCCTGCTCCTGTACTCGAATCCCTGCTCCTGGACTCGAATCCCTGTCCTGTACTCGAATCCCTGTCCTGTGCTCGAATCCCTGCTCCAGTACTCGAATCTCTGTCCTGGACTCGAATCCCTATCCTGTAGTCGAATCCCTGTCCTGTACTCGAGTCCCTGTCCTGTACTCGAGTCCCTGTCCTGTACACGAATCCCTGTCCTGTACTAAAATCCCTGTCCTGTAGTCGAATCCCTGTCCTGTACTCGAATCCCTGTCCTGGACTCGAATCCCTGCTCCTGGACTCGAATCCCTGTCCTGTACTCGAATCCCTGTCCTGTACTCGAATCCCTGTCCTGTACTCGAATCCCTGCTCCTGGACTCAAATCCCAGTCCTGTACTCGAATCCCTGTCCTGTACTCGAATCCCTGTCCTGTACTCGAGTCCCTGCTCCTGGACTTGAATCCCTGCTCCTGTAGTTGAATCCCTGTCCTGTACTTGAATCCCTGTCCTGTACTCGAATCCCTGCTCCTGGACTCGAATCCCTGCTCCTGGACTCGAATCCCTGTCCTGTACTCGAATCCCTGTCCTGGACTCGAATCCCTGCTCCTGGACTCGAATCCCTGCTCCTGCACTCGAATCCCTGTCCTGTACTCGAATCCCTGTCCTGTACTCGAATCCCTGTCCTGTACTCGAGTCCCTGCTCCTGTACTCGAGTCCCTGCTCCTGGACTTGAATCCCTGTCCTGTACTTGAATCCCTGTCCTGTACTCGAATCCCTGTCCTGTAGTAGAATCCCTGTCCTGTAGTCGAATCCCTGTCCTGTACTCGAATCCCTGTCCTGTACTCGAATCCCTGTCCTGTACTCGAGTCCCTGTCCTGGACTCAAATCCCTGTCCTGTACTCGAATCCCTGCTCCTGTAGTCGAATCCCTGTCCTGTACTTGAATCCCTGTCCTGTACTCGAATCCCTGTCCTGTAGTAGAATCCCTGTCCTGTAGTCGAATCCCTGTCCTGTACTCGAATCCCTGTCCTGTACTCGAACCCCTGTCCTGTACTCGAGTCCCTGTCCTGGACTCAAATCCCTGTCCTGTACTCGAATCCCTGCTCCTGTAGTCGAATCCCTGTCCTGTACTCGAATCCCTGTCCTGTACTCGAATCCCTGCTCCTGTAGTCGAATCCCTGTCCTGGACTCGAATCCCTGCTCCTGGACTCGAATCCCTGCTCCTGCACTCGAATCCCTGTCCTGTACTCGAATCCCTGCTCCTGTACTCGAATCCCGATCCTGGACTCGAATCCCTGCTCCTGGACTCGAATCCCTGTCCTGTACTCGAATCCCTGCTCCTGGACTCGAATCCCTGCTCCTGGACTCGAATCCCTGCTCCTGTAGTCGAATCCCTGTCCTGGACTCGAATCCCTGTCCAGTACTCGACTCCCTGCTCCTGTAGTCGAATCCCTGCTCCTGGACTCGAATCCCTGTCCTGTACTCGAATCCCTGTCCTGTACTCGAATCCCTGCTCCTGTACTCGAATCCCTGCTCCTGTACTCGAATCCCTGTCCTGTACTCGAATCCCTGTCCTGGACTCGAATCCCTGCTCCTGTAGTCGAATCCCTGTCCTGGACTCGAATCCCTGTCCTGTACTCGAATCCCTGTCCTGTACTCGAATCCCTGTCCTGTACTCGAATCCCTATCCTGGACTTGAATCCCTGTCCTGTACTCGAATCCCTGCTCCTGGACTCGAATCCCTGTCCTGTACTCGAATCCCTGTCCTGTACTCGAATCCCTGTCCTGTGCTCGAATCCCTGCTCCAGTACTCGAATCTCTGTCCTGGACTCGAATCCCTGCTCCTATACTCGAATCCCTGTCCTGTACTCGAATCCCTGTCCTGGACTCGAATCCCTGTCCTGTACTAAAATCCCTGTCCTGTAGTCGAATCCCTGTCCTGTACTCGAATCCCTGTCCTGGACTCGAATCCCTGCTTCTGGACTCGAATCCCTGTCCTGTAGTCGAATCCCTATCCTGTACTCGAATCCCTGCTCTTGGACTCGAATCCCTGCTCCTGTACTCGAATCCCTGTCCTGGACTCGAATCCCTGTCCTGGACTCGAATCCCTATCATGTACTCGAATCCCTGCTCCTGTACTCGAATCCCTGTCCTGGACTCGAATCCCTGTCCTGGACTCGAATCCCTGTCCTGTACTCGAATCCCTGCTCCTGGACTCGAATCCCTGTCCTGTACTCGAATCCCTGCTCCTGGACTCGAATCCCTGCTCCTGTACTCGAATCCCTGTCCTGGACTCGAATCCCTGTCCTGTACTCGAATCCCTGTCCTGTGCTCGAATCCCTGTCCTGGACTCGAATCCCTGTCCTGTACTCGAATCCCTATCCTGTACTCGAATCCCTGTCCTGTGCTCGAATCCCTGCTCCTGTACTCGAATCCCTGTCCTGTACTCGAATCCCTATCCTGGACTCGAATCCCTGCTCCTGTACTCGAATCCCTGCTCCTGGACTCGAATCCCTGCTCCTGGACTCGAATCCCTGTCCTGTACTCGAATCCCTGCCCTGTACTCGAATCCCTGTCCTGTACTCGAATCCCTGTCCTGTACTCGAATCCCTAACCTGTAGTCGAATCCCTGCTCCTGGACTCGAATCCCTGTCCTGTACTCGAATCCCTGTCCTGGACTCGAATCCCTGCTCCTGTACTCGAATCCCTGCTCCTGGACTCGAATCCCTGTCCTGTACTCGAATCCCTGTCCTGTGCTCGAATCCCTGCTCCAGTACTCGAATCTCTGTCCTGGACTCGAATCCCTATCCTGTAGTCGAATCCCTGTCCTGTACTCGAGTCCCTGTCCTGTACTCGAGTCCCTGTCCTGTACACGAATCCCTGTCCTGTACTAAAATCCCTGTCCTGTAGTCGAATCCCTGTCCTGTACTCGAATCCCTGTCCTGGACTCGAATCCCTGCTCCTGGACTCGAATCCCTGTCCTGTACTCGAATCCCTGTCCTGTACTCGAATCCCTGTCCTGTACTCGAGTCCCTGCTCCTAGACTTGAATCCCTGCTCCTGTAGTTGAAACCCTGTCCTGTACTTGAATCCCTGTCCTGTACTCGAATCCCTGTCCTGTACTCGAATCCCTGTCCTGTACTCGAATCCCTGCTCCTGGACTCGAATCCCTGTCCTGTACTCGAATCCCTGTCCTGTACTCAAATCCCTGTCCTGGACTCGAATCCCTGCTCCTGGACTCGAATCCCTGTCCTGTACTCAAATCCCTGTCCTGTACTCGAATCCCTGTCCTGTACTCGAGTCCCTGCTCCTGGACTTGAATCCCTGCTCCTGTAGTTGAATCCCTGTCCAGTACTCAAATCCCTGTCCTGTACTCGAATCCCTGTCCTGTACTCGAGTCCCTGCTCCTGGACTTGAATCCCTGCTCCTGTAGTTGAATCCCTGTCCTGTAGTAGAATCCCTGTCCTGTAGTCGAATCCCTGTCCTGTACTCGAATCCCTGTCCTGTACTCGAATCCCTGTCCTGTACTCGAGTCCCTGTCCTGGACTCAAATCCCTGTCCTGGACTCGAATCCCTATCCTGTAGTCGAATCCCTGTCCTGTACTCGAATCCCTGTCCTGGACTTGAATCCCTGTCCTGTACTCGAATCCCTGCTCCTGGACTCGAATCCCTGTTCTGTACTCGAATCCCTGTCCTGTATTCGAATCCCTATCCTGGACTCGAATCCCTATCCTGTAGTCGAATCCCTGTCCTGTACTCGAATCCCTGTCCTGGACTTGAATCCCTGTCCTGTACTCGAATCCATGCTCCTGGACTCGAATCCCTGTCCTGTACTCGAATCTCTGTCCTGTATTCGAATCCCTATCCTGGACTCGAATCCCTGTCCTGTACTCGAATCCCTGTCCTGTACTCGAATCCCTGTCCTGGACTCGAATCCCTGCTCCTGTACTCAAATCTCTGTCCTGGACTCGAATCCCTGCTCCTGTACTCGAATCCCTGTCCTGGATTCGAATCCCTGTCCTGGACTCGAATCCCTGCTCCTGGACTCGAATACTTGTCCTGGACTCGAATCCCTGCTCCTGGATTCGAATCCCTGTCCTGGACTCGAATCCCTGTCCTGTACTCGAATCCCTGTCCTGTACTCGAATCCCTGCTCCTGGACTCAAATTCCTGTCCTGGAATCGAATTCCTGCTCCTGGAATCGAATCCCTGTCCTGGACTCGAATCCCTGTCCTGTATTCGAATCCCTGTCCTGTACTCGAATCCCTGTCCTGTACTCGAATCCCTGCTCCTGGACTCGAATCCCTGTCCTGTACTCGAATCCCTGCTCCTGGACTCGAATCCCTGTCCTGTACTCGAATCCCTGCTCCTGGACTCGAATCCCTGTCCTGTACTCGAATCCCTGCTCCTGGACTCGAATCCCTGTCCTGTACTCGAATCCCTGCTCCTGGACTCGAATCCCTGTCCTGTACTCGAATCCCTGCTCCTGGACTCGAATCCCTGTCCTGTACTCGAATCCCTGCTCCTGGACTCGAATCCCTGTCCTGTACTCGAATCCCTGCTCCTGGACTCGAATCCCTGTCCTGTACTCGAATCCCTGCTCCTGGACTCGAATCCCTGTCTCGCAATGAAGGCCAACATACCGTTTGCCTTCTTCACCGCCGGCTGTACCTGCTGCACCTTCAGTGACTGGTGGACGAGGACACCCAGGTCTCGGTGCCTATTCCCCTCTCCTAATTCATGCTCATTCAGATAATAATCTGCCTTCTCGTTTTTGCTCCCAAAGTGGATAACCTCACATTTATCCACATTATACCGCCATTCATTTACCACTCACTCAACTTGCCCAGATCACACTTTATGATGCGAAGCGAGGCCAGTAGCACGGGTTCAGTTCCCGTACCAACTGAGGTTATTAATGAAGGCTCCGCCTTCTCAACCTTGCTCCTCGCCGGGGGTGTGGCGACCCTCAGGTTAAATCACCAACAGTCAGCTCTCCCCCTCGAAGGAGAAAAGCAGCCTAGGGTCATCTGGGACTATGGCGACTTTACCGTACCTTACCAAATCACACTGAAGGATCTCTGCATCCTCCTCACAGCTCACCCTCCCACCCAACCTGGTGCAATCTGAAAATTTGGAGATATTACATTTAGTTCCCTCATCTAAATCATTGATATATATTGTGAATAGCTGGGGTCCCAGCACCGATCCCTGCGATACCCCACTGGTCACTGCCTGCCTGTCACTGGGGTCCCAGCACCGATCCCTGCGATACCCCACTGGTCACTGCCTGCCTGTCACTGGGGTCCCAGCACCGATCCCTGCGATACCCCACTGGTCACTGCCTGCCTGTCACTGGGGTCCCAGCACCGATCCCTGCGGTACCCCACTGGTCACTGGCTGACATTTAGACCCATTTATTCCTACTTGTTGTTTCCTGTCTGCCAACCAGTTTTCTATCCATCTCAATACACTGCTGCTAATCTCATGCGCTTTAATTTTATACACTAATCTCTCATTTGGGACTTTGTCAAAAGCATTCAAATATACCACATCCCCTCATCAACTCTGCTAGTTACATCCTCGAAGAATTCCAGTAGATTTGTCGAGCATGATTTCCCATCATAAATCCAGCCTGACTCTGTCCGATCCTGCCACTGCTTTCTCAGTGCTCGGCTATAAAACCTTTGATAATTGATTCTAGAATTTTCCCCACTACCAACATCAGGCTGACTGGTCTATAATTCCCTGTTTTCTCTCTACCTCCCTTTTTAAATAGTGGAGTTACATTCGCCACCCTCCAATCTGCAGGAACTGTTCCAGAATCTATAGAATCCTGGAAGATGACCACCAATGTATCCACTATTTCTAGAGTTACTTCCTGAAGTACCCTGGGATGTAGATTCTCAGGCTCTGGGGATTTATCAGCCTTCAATCCCATCAATTTCCCCAACACCATTTCTCTACTAATATTGATCTCCTTCAGTTCCTCCCTCTCACTAAACCCGGCATTCCCCAAACTTTCTGGTACGTTGTTTGTGGAGACAGAACCAAAGTCTGTGTTTCGTTGCTCAGCCATTTCTTTGTCCCTATTATATATAACTGTGGTCCAACCTGCAATGCCCACATCTATTCGACACACCCACACCTTAATTCCATTTGTCAATCTTCACTCCATATCAATAAAATCCCCATTAATCAAAACTCCAACATTAACCTGCTTATCTATATGATTAATACAGATTATCCTGCCATGTGGCCAATACTCTTATCACATGATCCATCTTCTCTATATCCTTGGTCTCCCACACCATGTCCTTACCTGAGAGATGATACCTGTTCTTTCATATCCCCTGACTTCAGGTCATCAGCATCGTCTGGGGTCTAAAGACAAAGACAAAGGTTGAAGGTGTCACAGACGGAGCAGAACACGTGGATGCGATGACCAGCAACACTGTCCTCATCCATCACCAGGAATAAAAATAAGTATTTGTAAATACAGATGATAATAACAATACAGTCGAAAACCACCCTCCCCACGACACCAAAATTATTTTGCCTCCCTGTCGGGCAATGACCCTTCACGCTCCACCCTCCCCTCCATAATTCAACACCTCGCCATGCTCCCAAACATTTCCTCCACACTTCAAACTCCGATGGTATTAGCTTCAAGCATCACGCTAGTAATTCAATCTGGTACGCAAGGCTGAAATTACAATTACTGAACAGAGGGAGTGCCACACTGTCAGAGGGTCAGTACTGAGGGAGTGCTGCACTGTCAGAGGGTCAGTACTGAGGGAGTGCTGCACTGTCAGAGGGTCAGTACTGAGGGAGTGACGCACTGTCAGAGGGTCAGTACTGAGGGAGTGCTGCACTGTCAGAGGGTCAGTACTGAGGGAGTGCCGCACTGTCAGAGGGTCAGTACTGAGGGAGTGCTGCACTGTCAGAGGGTCAGGACTGAGGGAGTGCCGCACTGTCAGAGGGTCAGTACTGAGGCGGTGCTGCACTGTCAGAGGGTCAGTACTGAGGGAGTGCTGCACTGTCAGAGGGTCAGTCCTGAGGGAGTGCCGCACTGTCAGAGGGTCAGTACTGAGGGAGTGCCGCACTGTCAGAGGGTCAGTACTGAGGGAGTGCCGCACTGTCAGAGGGTCAGTACCGAAGGAGTGCCGCACAGTCAGAGGGTCAGTACTGAGGGAGTGCTTCACTGTCAGAGGGTCAGTACTGAGGGAGTGCTGCACTGTCAGAGGGTCAGTACTGAGGGAGTGCCGCACTGTCAGAGGGTCAGTACTGAGGGAGTGCTGCACTGTCAGAGGGTCAGTACTGAGGGAGTGCTGCACTGTCAGAGGGTCAGGACTGAGGGAGTGCCGCACTGTCAGAGGGTCAGTACTGAGGCGGTGCTGCACTGTCAGAGGGTCAGTACTGAGGGAGTGCTGCACTGTCAGAGGGTCAGTACTGAGGGAGTGCTGCACTGTCAGAGGCTTGGTACTGAGGGAGTGCTGCACTGTCAGAGGGTCAGTACCGAAAGAGTGCCGCACAGTCAGAGGGTCAGTACTGAGGGAGTGCTTCACTGTCAGAGGGTCAGTACTGAGGGAGTGCTGCACTGTCAGAGGGTCAGTACTGAGGGAGTGCCGCACTGTCAGAGGGTCAGTACTGAGGCAGTGCTGCACTGTCAGAGGGTCAGTAGTGAGGGAGTGCCGCATTGTCAGAGGGTCAGCACTGAGGGAGCGCTGCACTGTCAGAGGGTCAGTACTGAGGGAGTGCTGCACTGTCAGAGGGTCAGTAGTGAGGGAGTGCCGCATTGTCAGAGGGTCAGTACTGAGGGAGCGCTGCACTGTCAGAAGGTCAGTACTGAGGGAGTGCTGCACTGTCTGAGGGTCAGTATTGAGGGAGTGCTTTACTGTCAGAGGGTCAGTACTGAGGGAGTGCCGCACTGTCAGAGGGTCAGTACTGAGGGAGTGCCGTACTGTCAGAGGGTCAGTACTGAGCGAGTGCTGCACTGTCAGAGGGTCAGTACTGAGGGAATGCCGCACTGTCAGAGGGTCAGTACTGAGGGAGTGCCGCACTGTCAGAGGGTCAAAACTGAGGGAGTGCCGCACTGTCAGAGGGTCAGTACTGAGGGAGTGCTGCACTGTCAGAGGGTCAGTACTGAGGGAGTGCCGCACTGTCAGAGAGTCAGTACTGAGGGAGTGCCGCACTGTCAGACGGTCAGTACTGAGGGAGTGCCGCACTGTCAGAGGGTCAGTACTGAGGCAGTGCCGTACTGTCAGAGGGTCAGTACTGAGGGAGTGCTGCACTGTCAGAGGGTAAGTACTGAGGGAGTGCCGCACTGTCAGTGGGTCAGTGCTGAAGGAGTGCCGCACTGTCAGAGGGTCAGTACTGAGGGAGTGCCGCACTGACAGAGGGTCAGTACTGAGGGAGTGCTGCACTGTCAGAGGGTCAGTACTGAGGGAGTGCCGCACTGTCAGAGGGTCAGTACTGAGGGAGTGCCGCACTGTCAGAGGGTCAGTACTGAGGGAGTGCCGCACTGTTAGAGGGTCAGTACTGAGGGAGTGCCGCACTGTCAGAGGGTCAGTACTGAGGGAGTGCTGCACTGTCAGAGGGTCAGTGCTGAGGGAGTGCTGCACTGTCAGAGGGTCAGTACAGAGGGAGTGCTGCACTGTCAGAGGGTCAGTGCTGAGGGAGTGCCGCACTGTCAGAGGGTCAGTACTGAGAGAGCTGCACTGTCAGAGGGTCAGTACTGAGGGAGCCCCGCACTGTCAGAGGGTCAGTACTGAGGGAGTGCCGCACTGTCAGAGGGTCAGTACTGAGGGAGTGCCGCACCGTCAGAGGGTCAGTACTGAGGGAGTGCTGCACTGTCAGAGGGTCAGTACTGAGGGAGTGCTGCACTGTCAAAGGGTCAGTACTGAGGGAGCGCCGCACTGTCAGAGGGTCAGTACTGAGGGAGTGCTGCACTGTCAGAGGGTCAGTATTGAGGGAGTGCTTTACTGTCAGAGGGTCAGTACTGAGGGAGTGCCGCACTGTCAGAGGGTCAGTACTGAGGGAGTGCCACACTGTCAGAGGGTCAGTACTGAGGGAGTGCCGCACTGTCAGGTCAGAGGGTCAGTACTGAGGGAGTGCCGCACTGTCAGAGGGTCAGTACTGTGGGAGTGCCGCACTGTCAGAGGGTCAGTACTGAGGGAGTGCCGCACTGTCAGAGGGTCAGTACTGAGGGAGTGCCGCACTGTCAGGTCAGAGGGTCAGTACTGAGGGAGTGCCGCACTGTCAGAGGGTCAGTACTGTGGGAGTGCCGCACTGTCAAAGGGTCAGTACTGAGGGAGTGCTGCACTGTCAGAGGGTCAGTGCTGAGGGAGTGCTGCACTGTCAGAGGGTCAGTACTGAGGGAGTGCTGCACTGTCAGAGGGTCAGTACTGAGGGAGTGCTGCACTGTCAGAGGGTCAGTGCTGAGGGAGCGCCGCACTGTCAGAGGGTCAGTACTGAGGGAGTGCCGCACTGTCAGAGGGTCAGCACTGAGGGAGTGCCGCACTGTCAGAGGGTCAGTACTGAGGGAGTGCCGCACTGTCAGAGGGTCAGTACTGTGGGAGTGCCGCACTGTCAGAGGGTCAGTACTGAGGGAGTGCTGCACTGTCAGAGGGTCAGTGCTGAGGGAGTGCTGCACTGTCAGAGGGTCAGTACTGAGGGAGTGCTGCACGGTCAGCGGGTCAGTACTGAGGGAGTGCCGCACTGTCAGAGGGTCAGCACTGAGGGAGTGCCGCACTGTCAGAGGGTCAGTACTGAGGGAGTGCTGCACTGTCAGAGGGTCAGTACTGAGGGAGCGCCGCACTGTCAGAGGGTCAGTACTGAGGGAGTGTTGCACTGTCAGAGGGTCAGTACTGAGGGAGTGCCGCACTGTCAGAGGGTCAGTATTGTGGTTATAAGAGTCATACAGCACAGAAAAGGCTCTTGGTGCCTGTAGCAGTCAAAAACAACCAACTAACTTATTCTAATCTCATTTGTTCGGACTCTGGACAAGATCCCCAAACATTTTTCCATTTGTAAAACTGTGAGGAGGGGAGTTCTGACTCTGCCCAGTGGGTTAGCTTTTATGTTCAAACCAACGTTAATTAAACACAGATTTAACCACATTAAAATCAAAATAACTTTACAATTAACAGATAAACAGTTTTTAAATAAAACTAAAAACATGAACTCACTAACTACATCTCCCATTAATTCCAATTAAGCAATCAAATACATTTCAAATGCCACTTATAAATAATGTTAGCAATCAGGTTTACTTGCCTTTCTGTACAGTCCTATCAGGAATACTCTGAAAATCTTTCTGTCTCAGACTCAAATCCTATGGCAAACTACTGTTCAACTTAAAATATTATCGCAGACTGCAAGACTCAGACGGACCTGACTCCCCTGCCCCCCCTTTCATTACATCACCTGTATCCCACTAAGATGTGTCATGAGGTGAGGGACGCCGTCAGTGTCCCTATTGTCAGGGAAGGCAGTGCAATTTTCCTCCTGCAGAATGTTTGAGGTGAGGGACGGTGTCAGTGTTCCTGCTGATTTCATCTGTGGGAAGTGCACCCATCTCCAGCTCCTCCGAAACCGCGTTAGGGAACTGGAGCTGGAGCTGGATGAACTTCGGATCATTCGGGAGGCAGAGGTGATCATAGATAGAAGCTTCAGAGATGTAGTTACTCCGAAGAATAAAGATAGATGGGTGACAGTGAGAGGAGCTGGGAGGAAACAGTCAGTACAGGGATCCCCTGTGGTCGTTCCCCTTAGTAACAAGTATACCGCTTTGGATACTGTTGGGGGGGGGGGGGGACTTACCAGGGGTAAGCCATGGGGTACAGGTCTCTGGCACAGAGTCTGTCTCTGTTGCTTAGAAGGGAAGGGGGGAGAGGAGTAGAGCATTAGTCATTGGAGACTCCATAGTTAGGGGGATAAATAGGAGATTCTGTGGGAGCGAGAGAGACTCACGGTTGGTGTGTTGCCTCCCAGGTGCCAGGGTGCATGATCGTGTTTTCGGGATCGTGTTTTCGGGATCCTTAAGGGGGAGGGGGAGCAGCCCCAAGTCGTGGTCCACATAGGTACCAACGACATAGGTAGGAAAAGGGATAGGGATGTAAGGCAGGAATTCAGGGAGTTAGGGTGGAAACTTAGATCTAGGACAAACAGAGTTATTATCTCTGGGTTGTTACCCCTGCCACGTGATAGCGAGACGAGGAATAGGGAGAGAGAGGAATTGAACACGTGGCTAAAGGGATGGTGCAGGAGGGGGGGTTTCAGATTTCTGGATAATTGGGGCTCATTCTGGGGTCGGTGGGACCTCTACAAACGGGATGGTCTACACCTGGACCAGAGGGGTACCAATATCCTGGGGGGGAACTTTGCTAATGCTCTTCGGGAGGGTTTAAACTAGTTCAGCTGGGGCTTGGGAACCTGAATTGTAGCTCCAGTATACAGGAGGCTGAGAGTAGTGAGGTCATGAGAAAGGATTCAAAGTTGCAGGAGTGTACCGGCAGGCAGGAAGGTGGTTTAAAGTGTGTCTTCTTCAATGCCAGGAGCATCCAGAATAAGGTGGGTGAACTTGCGGCATGGGTTGGTACCTGGGGCTTCGATGTTGTGGCCATTTCGGAAACATGGATAGAGCAGGGACAGGAATGGTTGTTGCAGGTGCCGGGGTTTAGATATTTCAGTAAGCTCAGGGAAGGTGGTAAAAGAGGGGGAGGGGTGGCATTGTTAGTCAAGGACAATATTACGGTGGCAGAAAGGACGTTTGATGAGGACTCGTCTACTGAGGTAGTATGGGCTGAGGTTAGAAACAGGAAAGGAGAGGTCACCCTGTTAGGGGTTTTCTGTAGGCCTCCGAAAAGTTCCAGAGATGTAGAGGAGAGGATTGCAAAGATGATTCTGGATAGGAGCGAAAGCAACAGGGTAGTTGTTATGGGGGACTTTAACTTTCCAAATATTGACTGGAAACGCTATAGTTAGAGTACATTAGATGGGTCCGTTTTTGTCCAATGTGTGCAGGAGGGTTTCCTGACACAGTATGTAGATAGGCCAAAGAGAGGCGAGGCCATATTGGATTTGGTACTGGGTAATGAACCAGGACAGGTGTTAGATTTGGAGGTAGGTGAGTACTTTGGTGATAGTGATCACAATTCGATTACGTTTACTTTAGTGATGGAAAGGGATAGGTATATACCGCAGGGCAAGAGTTATATCTGGGGGAAAGGCAATTATGATGCGATGAGGCAAGACTTAGGATGCATTGGATGGAGAGGAAAACTGCAGGGGATGGGCACAATGGAAATGTGGAGCTTGTTCAAGGAACAGCTACTGCATGTCCTTGATAAGTATGTACCTGTCAAGCAGGGAGGAAGTGGTCGAGCAAGGGAACCGTGGTTTACTAAAGCAGTCGAAACACTTGTCAAGACGAAGAAGGAGGCTTATGTAAAGATGAGACATGAAGGTTCAGTTAGGGCGCTCGAGAGTTACAAGTTAGCTAGGAAGGACCTGAAGAGAGAGCTAAGAGCTAGGAGGGGACATGAGAAGTCTTTGGCAGGTAGGATCAAGGATAACCCAAAAGCTTTCTATAGATATGTCAGGAATAAACAAATGACTAGGGTAAGAGTAGGGCCAGTCAAGGAAAGTAGTGGGAAGTTGTGCTTGGAGTCCGAGGAGATAGGAGAGGTGCTAAATGAATATTTTTCATCAGTATTCACACAGGAAAAAGACAATGATGTCGAGGAGAATACTGAGATTCAGGCTACCAGACGAGAAGGGCTTGAGGTTCAGAAGGAGGAGGTGTTAGCAATTCTGGAAAGTGTGAAAATAGATAAGTCCCCTGGATCGGATGGGATTTATCCTAGTATTCTCTGGGAAGCTAAGGAGGAGATTGTTGAGCCTTTGGCTTTGATCTTTAAGTCATGTTTGTCTACAGGAATAGTAGTCCCTGAAGACCCCATTGATGCCAACCCCACTCCGCACCACACTCCCTCCCCTATCCTTAACTCCCCCGATCTCCCTAGCTGCGTCCCGCTTCCGAAGCTGATGCACCAGCATCCGACTTGTCTTTTCCCCATATTCATAAATCGCCCCCTGGGCCTTCCTCCACTGCACCTCCGCCTTCCTGGTGGTCAACAGGTCGAATCCGGCCTGGAGGCTACGCCTCTCCCTCAACAGTCCCTCCTCCGGCACCTCTGCATACCTCCTGTCTACCCTCACCATCTTCCCCACCAGCCTCTCCCTCTCCCTCTGCTCTCTCCTCTCCTTGTGGGCCCTAATGGAGAACAGCTCTCCCCGTGGGCAGCACGGTAGCATGGTGGTTAGCACAATTGCTTCACAGCTCCAGGGTCCCAGGTTCGATTCCGGCTTGGGTCACTGTCTGTGAGGAGTCTGCACGTTCTCCCCGTGTGTGCGTGGGTTTCCTCCGGGTGCTCCGGATTCCTCCCACAGTCCAAAGATGTGCAGGTTAGGTGGATTGGCCGTGCTAAATAGCCCTTAGTGTCCAAAATAACTTAGTGTTGGGTGGGGTAACTGGGTTATGGGGATAGGGTGGAGGTGTGGGCTTGGGTAGGGTGCTCTTTCCAAGAGCCGGTGCAGACTCGATGGGCCGAATGGCCTCCTTCTGCACTGTAAATTCTATGATTCTATGATTCTAACCACCACCTTCAGCGCCTCCCAGACCATCCCTACTCGGACCTCCCCATTGTCGTTGGCCTCCAGGTATCTCTCTATGCTTCCTTGGACCCGCTCGCTCACCTCCTCGTCCGCCAACAGCCCCACTTCCAAGCGCCACAACGGGCGCTGGTCCCTCTCCTCCCCCAGCTCTAGGTCTACCCAATGCGGGGCGTGATCCGAAATGGCTATCGCCGAGTACTCGGTATCCTCTACTCTCGCTATAAGCGCCCTGCTCAGAACAAAAAAGTCGATCCGGGAGTAGGCCTTATGAACGTGCGAGAAGAATGAAAATTCCCTCGCCCCCGGCCTTGCAAATCATCAAGGGTCCACCCCTCCCATCTGGTCCATAAACCCCCTCAGCACTTTAGCCGCCGCCGGCCTCCTACCCATCCTAGACCTGGAGCGATCCAGTGCCGGATCCAACACCGTGTTAAAGTCCGCCCCCCCCCCCCCATTATCAGGGCCCCCACTCCCAAGTCCGGGATCCGACCCAACATGCGCCGCATAAAACCCGCATCGTCCCAGTTTGGGGCGTACACGTTGACCAGCACCACCCTCTCCCCTTGCAGCTTACCACTTACCATTACGTACCTGCCGCCATTGTCTGTCACAATGCTCAACGCCTCGAACGACACCCTCTTTCCCACCAAGATCGCCACCCCCCGATTTTTGACATCCAGCCCTGAATGAAACACCTGGCCTACCCACCCCTTCCTCAATCTTACCTGGTCTGCCACCTTCAGGTGTGTCTCCTGGAGCATGACCACATCTGCCTTCAGCCCCTTCAGGTGTGCGAACACCCGGGCCCGCTTAAACGGCCCGTTCAGTCCCCTTACATTCCAGGTTATCAGCCGGATCAGGGGGCTACCCACCCCCCTCCCCCGCCGACTAGCCATGACCCCTCCTCGGCCAGCCACGCGCCTGCACCCCACGCCCGGCCCGTTCCCCACGGCGGCAGACCCCCCGTCCCAACCCCCTCTACTCGCTCTAGCTCCCCTTTGACCATACCAGCAGCAACCCGGTCCCCCCCCCCCCCCCCCCCCCCACCCCCAGCTAGGACCCCTCCTAGCTGCATTGCTCCCCCCATTACACTCCCGCAAGTCAGCTGACTCCTGCTGACCCCGGCCGCTCCCGCCTCTCCTTCGACTCCTCCCATTTTGGGACTTCCCCTCCCCCTCCATTACCCATCCACAGGTTCTCCGCCTCCCCCTTCCATCCCAAGCGCGGGGAAAAGCCCGCGCTTCCCCACCCCGGCCCCGCCTCCTCTGACGCAGCTCCTTTGACAGGCCCAGTCCCCTCACCCCCGACTCGGGCCTCATCCTCCCCCGCGGGGCCCCATCCCCCCTACCGGCCATCCCCCCCCCACTCCGTGTACTTGCCCCCCTCCAAGAGCCCACCCGACAGACCCGACCAAAACAGTGCCCAACCCACCCTAACCGAACCAAAAATAAACAAGAACAAAGAACCCTCCCTCAAAATGTAAAACAACAACAATCCCCAACCATCCCCACACCTGACCCCCCCTCCTGACCCTCAGTTTGTGTCCAGCTTCTCGGCCTGAACAAAGGCCCACGCCTCCTCCGGGGTCTCAAAATAATGGTGCCGGTCCTTGTAGGTAACCCACATGCAACATGCCAAACTTCACCCCCTTCCTGTGCAGCACCACCTTCGCTCGATTGTACCCGGCCCTCCTCTTCACCACCTCCACACTCCAGTCCTGGTATATTCGAACCTCCGCGTTCTCCCACCTGCTGCTCCTCTCTTTCTTGGCCCACCTGAGCACACACTCCCGATCAGCGAACCGATGGAACCGCACCAGCACCGCCCGCGGCGGCTCGTTAGCCTTGGGCCTCCTCGCCAGCACTCTATGGGCCCCTTCCAGCTCCAGGGGCCCCTGGAAGGACCCCGCTCCCATCAGCGATTTTAACATGATGACCACATAGGCCCCCACGTCCAACCTCTTCAGCCCCTCCGGGAGGCCCAGAATCCGCAGATTCTTCTGCCTCGACCGATTCTCCATCTCCTCGAACCGCTCCTGCCATTTCTTCTGGAGCGCCTCGTGCACCTCCACCTTCACCGCCAGGCCCAAGATCTCGTCCTCGTTATCTGAGATCTTTTGTCGGACCTCGCGGATCGCCACCCCCTGGGCCGTCTGTGTCTCCAGCAGCTTATCAATAGAAGCCTTCATCGGCTCCAGCAGGTCCGCTTTAATCTCCCTGAAGCAGCGCTGGATACTCTCCTGCTGCTCCTGCGCCCACTGCCTCCACGCTGCCTGGTCTCCACCCGCCGCCATCTTGCTCTTCTTCCCTCGCACTTTCTTTGGCTTCACCACCACTTTTTTAGTCGCCCCGCTCCTGGTCCAAGCCATACACGGTCGGGGGAATGTTGCAGTGTTCTTCCCACACCGGGAAATGTCGAAAAAATTCCGTTGGGGGCCCTGAAAAGAGCCCAAACGTCCGTTCCAAGCGGGAGCTGCCGAACGTGCGACTACCGGAAGTCTCTCATCTGATTGTATTTCTGTGGGTAGTCCATATCTAGTAAAGAATTTAAGTAACTCCTCCACAATCCTTTTAGCTGTAATATTACATACTGGAATGGCCTCTGGAAACCTAGTAGACACATCCATTATAGTCAAAAGATATTGATTCCCACTTTTTGTTTTAGGAAGCGGTCTTACACAATCGATTAGGACCCTTGTAAAAGGTTCCTCAAATGCTGGAATGGGTATTAAGGGCGCTGGTTTTATCACTGCTTGAGGTTTCCCTATCACTTGACATGTGTGACATGATTGACAAAATGTAAATACATCTTTATGTTGTCCAGGCCAATAAAAATGTTTCTGGATTTTAGCTTCAGTTTTCCTTATTCCCAAATGACTCCCACTGGTACCTCATGTGCAACTCGCAAGACCTCCTTTCTATACCCTACCGGCAATACTACTTGATGAACTTCTGCCCACTTTTCATCCGCCTGCATATGTACAGGTCTCCATTTTCTCATCATTTTAACGGTAATAACACTCTGGTATACTCTCAGATTCCTCTTCCGTATATGCTTTCTGATATATCCGTTTTATTTCTTCATCTTTCTGTTGTAACTCCGTCAATTTTCCTGAACTAAAATTATCCGCCTCATCCTCCACGTGTTCTTGTTCTTTTTCAACCATCTGATCAAAAATCGTTTCTGATAATTGCACTTCAACTTCATCTTCACTCTTTGATTTCTCCTCTTGTCTTAGCCTGTGACTTTGCGACCTTGTTACTACACGATCTGGAAAAATCCCAGGATATTCGTCCTTCAACACTTCAGTTGACTGATTTTCCACTGGCTTATCATCCACAGTAGGCATCACTCCCACCTGCGATCCAGCTATATCATTACCTAAGATAAACTGTATTCCTGAACAAGATAGTTTCTCTATTACTCCTACTACCACTTCACCACTCTTCACTGGACTTTCCAACCTTACCTTATATAATGGAACGCTACTCCTCTCACCCTGAATTCCACATATCACCACCTTTTCTGGCAACATTCTTCCAAAACTACATAACTCCTCATCTCTTACCATTAAAGATTGACTAGCTCCCGTATCTCTTAAAATTGTGACTTCTTTACCTTCACCTCCTGATACACATGAGTAAACTTTACCCACACAAGTAAATTCTTTAAAGACATCTGGCACCTTCTTAACAATTACTTCTTGAACAGGCTGTACAATCATTTGCACCTCCTTCACTTCCCTTGGGCTTTCCTTTACCACTCTAACAAACCCCACTGTCTTATCCTGTTTTACCACATCAGCCTTCCCAGTGCTTTTCTTCTACCACCAACACTGACTTTACATGGCCTAGTTTATTACAGTAAAAACATTTGAAACTTTTCATTTCTTTTCCACCTTCCTGGATTTCTTTTTTAATCTGAGGTACACTCTCTTTATTGTCTCCCATCAGATCACCTTTACCTTTACCACTTGAGTATTTCTCATGTCCCCAGTTTCTATCCCTCACCGGCTGAAACTGATGTCGGAAACCAATCTTTGATTTACGAACTAATTCATAATCATCTGCCATTTCCGCTGCTAATCTCGCAGTTTTAACCCTCTGTTCTTCCACATGAGTTCTCACTACATCAGGAATTTCTAAACTCCTCCAAAAGTATAATTTCTATGAGAGCTTCATACGTTTGGTCTATTTTCAAAGCCCTTATCCACCTATCAAAATTACTCTGTTTGAGCCTTTCAAACTCCATGTATGTTTGACCAAATTATTTCCTTAAATTTCTAAACCTTTGTCTGTAAGCTTCAGGCACTAGCTCAGATGCACTTAAGATGGATTTCTTCACCTCCTCATACGTCCCAGATACCTCCTCCGGTAGGGATGCAAACACTTCACTAGCTCTACCTACCAGCTTTGTTTGAATCAGTAATACCCACATGTCCTGTGGCCATTTCATTTGTTTAGCTACCTTCTCAAATGAAATGAAAAAGGCTTCCACTTCCTTCTCGTCAAACCTTGGCAATGCTTGGACATATTTAAATAGATTTCCACCAAGCCTTCGACTATGACGCTCTTTCTCACTATCCTCATCACGATCATCCAACTGTACGTTTCCCTTTACGTCTGCCAATTTTAACTGATTGTCATGTTTCATGGCCATTTTCTGAAGTTCAAACTCCCTCTCTTTATCTTTTTCCCTGATCTGTATCTCCCTTTCTTTTCTTTTTTGTTCTGCTAGGGCTATTCTTTCTTTTCCTTTCTTCTCTCTCCTTTTCTTTTTCCTCTCTCTCTCTTTCTCTTTCTTTTTCCTCTCTCTCTCTTTCTTTCCTCTCTCTCACTCTCATATTCCAGCCGCTTTAATTCTTTCTCATGTTCCATTTGTTTAATTTGCAACTGAATTTTTGCCATTTCCAATGAGTCAAACTGTATCTCAGGCAACTTTAAATGCTTAACCACCGCTATAATTACCTCATCTTTTCGCATTTTGTCAGGTAATGTTAACTGCAATGTTCTTGCCAAATCTAACAGTCTGCTTTTCATTTCTGTCCGTAAGGTACTACGTGTAATATTCTCCACCCCCAAAAACGTCTGTGCCTCTGAAAGAGCCATTGTTCACAACACTCGCCCCACTTAAACTAAAATACCACACCGGAAAAGCAACAATCCTCCACTGTCTTTAAGTTCACAAAAGCCAATCCAATAGATAGACTTTTATCCCCCTCGAGCCCCCAATTGTTATGGGTGAGGTGTTTTCAGAACCCCAAAATTGATCATGGAGTTCAACCAACCTCTCCCTTTAATGTATTTGTTGCTTTTCCTAGCACACGGCTTGTTCCCTAGGTGTGGGATTACAATTATGGACACATGGGTTTTTAAACACAAAACAATGTTTATTCCATGAACTCAACTTAACATCTTAAATAAACATCGGATCTCTTAACACCCCTTACTTCAAAGATAACTCCGAAAATATTGCAACAGTAAATAATTCCTTAAAATGTTCCTTCAAACTTCCAAGAGACTTAACACCTTTAAACAAAATCACATCAGGTTAAAGGCTTCACTATTATAAGTTTAAATCACCCAAATGATCCAGGGATAGTCTTTCATGGCAGAGATCCAGCTCACTGCAAAACACAGACACTCCCCAAGCTCTTTTCCTCCAAACTAAACTGCAAAATGGCTGACCTGACCTCAGCTCCACCCACTCTCTGACATCACTGTTTTCTTAAAGGTACATTGCTTAAACATCCGTGTCTTAAAGGTACTCTCACATGACACTTGCTATTTCTTCCTTGATGATAGATTCCAGCATCTTCCCTACTACCAAAGTTAAGCTCACTGGCCTATAATTACCCGCTTTCTGCCTACCTCCTTTTTTAAACAGTGGTGTCACGTTTGCTAATTTCCAATCCGCCGGGACCACCCCAGAGTCTAGTGAATTTTGGTAAATTATCACTAGTGCATTTGCAATTTCCCTAGCCATCTCTTTTAGCACTCTGGGATGCATTCCATCAGGTCCAGGAGACTTGTCTACCTTTAGCCCCATTAGCTTGCCCATCACTACCTCCTTGGTGATAACAATCCTCTCAAGGTCCTCACCTGTCGTAGCCTCATTTCCATCAGTCACTGGCATGTTATTTGTGTCTTCCACTGTGAAGACCGACCCAAAAAACCTGTTCAGTTCCTCAGCCATTTCCTCATCTCCCATTATTAAATCTCCCTTCTCATCCTCTAAAGGTCCAATATTTACCTTAGCCACTCTTTTTTGTTTTATATATTTGTAGCACCGTTTACTATCTGTTTTTATATTCTGAGCAAGTTTACTCTCAAATTCTATCTTACTCTTCTTTATAGCTTTTTTAGTAGCTTTCTGTTGCCCCCTAAAGATTTCCCAGTCCTTTAGTCTCCCACTAATCTTTGCCACTTTGTATGCTTTTTCCTTCAATTTAATACTCTCCCTTATTTCCTTAGATATCCACGGTTGATTTTCCCTCTTTTTACCGCCCTTCCTTTTTGTTGGTATAAACCTCTGCTGAGCACTGTGAAAAATCGCTTGGAAGGTTCTCCACTGTTCCTCAACTGTTTCACCATAAAGTCTTTGCTCCCAGTCTACCTTAGCTAGTTCTTCTCTATCCCATTGTAATCTCCTTTGTTTAAGCACAAAACACTAGTGTTTGATTTTACCTTCTCTTTTATGACTTCTTCATTGCAGCTTTAGTAGACACACTGCCTGTATGTATTTTAAACCAAGGATTTTAACATCTGCCACAAATACGAAATATAATACATCACAATTTCTCCATTCATCAGAACTGAAAGAAGTCACACTGATGAAGCAGATTCTCAATATCTTTGTCAATGGTCGGTTTGATGAATGTCGGAATATTTTATATATATATTTTGTATTATGTGTCTGTTGCAGTAATGTTATTGAAAGAACTGAGGTTAAATTATCCAGATTATCTGTCTGCTGAAACTGTGATGAAGGGGTTAACAGCACGGCAGGCTGTGATGTCACTCAAGGGGAGGGGTTGGGTCTGGTTTTTAGTTTTGTTTTCAGCCCTGCCCTGTGGGTTGTTTTAGTTTCATTTTTAAAGTTTTGCTCTGGTTTCTGAGGAAAGGAGATGTGTTTCTCAGACTGACTTCTGAAAGCTTCTCTCCCAAGGACTTTGTGAATAAATCTGTAAGCCGCTGAGTGTTAACTGGATTAATAAGGGGCATTTGGCTGGTGTGTGTGGATTTTGCATCATTGAAAGTTTAGAAATAAATGGGAAAGTCAGCTCAAAGACCTTTTCTAATTTTTCTAAGAAAGGTTTAACTGTTAATTGAAAAGCTCTTTTTTCCTTGAATGTTAATGGGATTAATCCTGTGTAATGATGTCATTTGTTTGAATAAAGAATATCCCTATATGGCAGTGGAATCACTGCTAGGTGTGAAGAATACTTTCCTTACAGTTTACAAACTGAAAAATTGTTTGGTTTCCTAATATAAATTGGGGCCTGGTCTGGATATCGTAACACCTCCCACCATATCTTCTGGCCAACATTTTCATCTGAGTCTGGCCAGAGTGCGCACTGTGCAACTCCCGTAGAAGTGCCCCACTCGCAAACCCCAAAGCAACAGTCTGTCTTTGCCACTGAGTTTGATCTTTCCTCAGTTGGTCGCCTGATCCGATCTGACTTGTCGTGGTGCCATCCACTTAGAACCATTTGTTTGACCTTTGAGATGACCGCGTCACATTGAGTCTAGTTCTTGATCTGGCTCGAGGCGACCGGCAGGGCAACTCAAAAATGTATCATGACAATATCTCGTGGCACAGGTGCGTTGCCGAGCTTTGGGGAAGCGGGGCTCCGGTGTTGGAGATGCGTCCCAGTCAATGCTGAGACACAGCTATAAATAGCCAATAGCAAAACAACCGTGCACCCTGGAGGAAGCAACAGGTTTATCTTTGCAGAGTAACCCCAGTAACAGCTTGTGGTCAGTTACGATGTTGAAACGATGGCCGTACATGTACAGTTGGAATTGTTTATCACCATACATCACAGTGAGGCCGTCTTTTTCAAATTGTCAAAACTGTTATTGTGCGTGGGTGATGTGTGCAAGGTGAAGGCGGTGGGCCGGTGGGCCTGTCAGTGCCGTCCTCCATTCTGTGGACCAGGCCCACAACCCACAAGGTGAGGCATCGCAGGTCAGAAGGATCTGTTTGCCTGGGTCAAAATGGACCAACAAACGGGACAACCGTAAAGCCTGTTTGACTTGATGGAAAACTTGTTCTTGTGCGTCTGTCCAAAGCCAGTGCTGCTGCTTTATGACAAGGAATTGCAGTGACTCAAATACAGTTGCCAAATGAGGGCTGAACCGGCCACAGTAACTGACCAGGCCCAGAAACTATTACAGTTCCGTGCCATTCCTCAGCGCAAGGACCTCTTTCACCGCTTTCACTTTATCTTCTAACGAGTGCAAACCTTTCGAGTCCCCCTTAAATCCCAAATACCTGAAATCTGAACTTTTATTTTTTTAATCCGGAGCGTTCCCAGAGCGGGAGCGTTCCCAGAGCGAGAGCGCTCTGATAGCGGGAGCGTTCCCAGAGCGGGAGCGTTCTGATAGCGGGAGCGTTCCCAGAGAGGGAGCATCCCCAGAGCGGGAGCGTTCCGTGAGCGGGAGCGTTCCCAGAGCGGAAGCGCTCCCAGAGCGTGAACGTTCCGAGAGCGGGAGCGTTCCGATAGCGGGAGCGTTCCCCGAGCGTGAGCGTTCCCAGAGGGGGAGCGTTCCCAGAGCGGGAGCATTCCGATAGCGGGTGCGTTCCCAGAGCGGGAGCGTTCCGAGAACGGAAGCGTTCCCAGAGCGGGAGTGTTCCGAGAGCTGGCGCATTCCCAGAGCGGGAGCGTTCCCAGAGCGGGAGCATTCCCAGAGCGGCAGCATTCCCAGAGCGGGAGCATTCCCAGAGCGGGAGCGTTCCGATAGATTTCCAGAAGGCCTTTGACAAGGTGCCGCAGAGGAGACAGTTAAATAGGTTCAGAGCCCGTGGTGTTCAGGGTAAGATCCTGGCATGGATAGAGGATTGGCTGACTGGGATTGGCTGACTGGCAGAAGGCAGAGAGTGGGGATAAAGGGGTCTTTTTCAGGATGGCAGCCAGTGACTAATGTGCCTCAGGGGTCTGTGCTGGGACCACAACTTTTCACAATATACATAATGATCTGGAAGAAGGAACTGAAGGCACTGTTGCTGGTTTGCAGATGATACAAAGATCTGTAGAGGGACAGGTAGTATTGAGGAAGCAAGGGGGCTGCAGAAGGACGTGGACAGGCTAGGAGAGCGGGCAATGAAGTGGCAGATGGAATACAATGTGGAAAAGTGTGAGGTTGTGCACTTTGGAAGGAGGAATTTAGGCACAGACTATTTTCTAAATGGGGAATGCTTCGGAAAGCAGAAGCACAAAGGGACTTGGGAGTCCTTGTTCACGATTCTCTTAAGGTTAACGTGCAGGTTCAGTCGGCAGTTAGGAAGGCAAATGCAATGTTAGCATTCATGTCAAGAGGGCCAGAATACAAGAGCAGGGATGTATTTCTGAGGCTGTATAAGGCTCTGGTCAGACCCCATTTGGAGTATTGTGAGCAGTTTTGGGCCCCGTATCTAAGGAAGGATGTGCTGGCCTTGGAAAGGGTCCAGAGGAGGTTCACAAGAATGATCCCTGGAATGAAGAGCTTGTCGTATGAGGAACGGTTGAGGACTCTGGGTCTGTACTCATTGGAGTTTAGAAGGCCACACCTCGGGTATTGGTGCAGGTTGGTCTCCCTAATTTAGGGGTGATTATATTTGCATTGGAGGAAGTTCAGAGAAGATTCATTAGGCTGGTCCCTGGGGTGAGGGGGTTTGTCTAATGAGGAAGTACCTGTACTCACTGGAGTTTAGAAGAGACGTGATCTTAAGAAAACATAAGATTTTGAGAGGGCTTGACAAGGTAGATGCTGGGAAGAGGAGAGGCAGTGCCGTACTGAATTGTCACTGGACCAGGTAAAGCTCTGGGACCCAGGTTCAAATATCACCAGGGCAGATGGTGAATTTGAATTCAATAAAAACCTGGAATTAAAAGTCTACTGATGACCATGAAACCATTGTCGATTGTTGTAAAAATCTACCTGGCTCCCTAATGGCCTTTAGGGAAGGAAATCTGCCGTCCTTACCCGGTCTGGCCTACACGTATCTCCAGACCCACAGCAATGTGGTTCACTCTTCACTGCTTTCAGCGATGGGCAATAAATGCTGGCCCAGCGATGCCCACATCCCCCATGGACAAATAGAAAAGATGTTTCCTCTTGTATGGGAATATAGGGCGACCAATTTTAGAATAAGAGTTTGGAATTTAAGATGGACATGAGGAGGAATGTCTTCTCTGAGGGTGGTTAGTGTGGAATTCTGTTCCCACAGAGCGGTGGGAGCTCCGGCTCGAAATTCTCTTCCCAGAGGGCGGTGGGAGCTCTGGCCCGGAAATGGGATCCCAGAGAGCGGTGGGAGATCCGGCTCGGAATTCTCTTCCCAGAGAGCAGTGGGAGCTCCGGCTCGGAATTCTCTTCCCAGAGAGTGGTGGGAGCTCCGGCTCGGAAATCGGTTCCCAGAGAGCGGTGGGAACTCCGGCTCGGAATTCTCTTCCCAGAGGGCGGTGGGAGCTCCGGCCCAGAAATGGGATCCCAGAGAGCGGTGGGAGATCCGGCTCGGAATTCTCTTCCCAGAGAGCGGTGGGAACTCCGGCTCGGAATTCTCTTCCCAGGCAGCGGTGGGAGCTCCGCTCGGAAATCGGTTCCCAGAGAGCAGTGGGAACTCCGGCTCGGAATTCTGTTCCCAGAGGGCGGTGGGAACTCTGGCTCGGAATTCTCTTCCCAGACAGCGGTGGGAGCTCCGCTCGGAAATCGGTTCCCAGAGAGCGGTGGGAACTCCGGCTCGGAATTCTGTTCCCAGAGGGCGTTGGGAACTGTGGCTCGGAATTCTGTTCCCAGAGAGCGGTGGGAATACGGCTCGGAATTCTGTTCCCAGAGGGCGGTGGGAACTGTGGCTCGGAATGCTGTTCCCAGAGAGCGGTGGGAACTCTGGCTCGGAATTCTGTTCCCAGAGAGCGGTGGGAATCCGGCTCGTTGATTATATTCAAGACTGAGTGAGACAGATTTTTAATTTACAAGGGAGTCCAGATTATGTGCGTCAAGCCGGAAAGTGGGATCGCTGGCCTACTCCTCCACTATTGATGTAAAGTCATTGACCCCCTTTCCAAACTTGCTGCTTGTTTTATTGGCAGCTGTTTGCTGAGAGCTGTTTCTTAATTGGTTAGTTTCGGCTGTGATCTTCTCTGTGGGAGGGTGGAGTTACACCTGGAGAAAAGTTGTCACCATCTTCTCAAAGCAACTCGAGATTGGCAATATCCACAGCCATGACACACGTGAATGGTTAGCAGCCATGCCAGTGACACACGTGAATAGTCAGCGGCCATGCCAGTGACACACGTGAATAGTCAGCGGCCATGCCAGTGACACACGTGAATGGTCAGGTGGGTGGGTGAGTATTGTAAGGATTTGGCGTAAGATGCAGATCACTGTTACACTGTCGGATAGTCTCTCTATATTGTTCACTTTCTCACCTCCTGCTGCTGTTTCTCTATAAATAGTTAAACAAACCATTCTTAAACAAAACATTTCAGATACCCACATAATGGTAGAATAATCTTTCCAATTGCCCTGTAAAACCGAACTGGAATCATGTTCAAACATAAGACATAATCTTCACTTACCTGAACACCATGCTGATCCGTCTGTCCACTCTCTGAGATTGCAATTGATGGGGATTAAAGAGAAATAAACAATTACACAGAGTTAGTGATGCAGCAGACACTGGCAAAGTCTAATGAGTGTGACATATTGGGTAGTCTTAAGCAGTCCCTGTCCAAATGCAGCAAGACCCGGACAATATCCAGGCTCGGGGCTGACAAGGGGCAAGTTACATTCACACCACACAAGTGCCAGGCAATGACCATCTCCTACAAGAGAGGATCTGACCATCGCCCCTTGACATTCAATGGCATTACCATCGCTGAATCCCCACAATCAACATCCTGGCTGTTACCATTGATCAGGAACTGAACTGGACCCAGCCACATTAATACTGTGGCTACAAGAACGGGTCAGAGGCTGGGAATCCTACGGTGGGTAACTCACCTCCTGACCCTCCCAAAGCTTGTCCACCATCTACAAGGCACAAGTCAGGAGTGTGATGGAATACTCCCCACTTGCCTGGATGAGCAGCTCCAACAACACTCAAGAAGCTCAACACCATCCAGGACAAAGCAGCCCCGCTTGATTGCTCCCCTTCCACAAACATTCAAACCCTCCACCATCGACGCACAGTGGCAGCCGTGTGTACCATCTACAAGATGCACTGCAGGAACTCACCAAGATTCCTTAGACAGCACCTTTCAAACCCACGACCACTCCCATCTAGAAGGACAAGAGCAGCAGATACCTGGGAAACCCCACCACCTAGAGGTTCCCCTCCAATTCATGCACAACCCCGACTTGGAAATATATCGTCGTTCCTTCACTATCGTTGGGGCAACATCCTGGAACCTAACAGCACAGATGGTGTACCTACACCTCAGGGACTGCAGCGGTTCGAGAAGGCAGCTAACTACCACCTTCTGAAGGGCAATTAGGGATGGGCAATAAATGCTGGGCCTAACCAGCGACGCCCACATCCCATAAATGAATTTTAAAAAGACAAATTTACAAAAAAACCATACACAGAATGGCCGAGGAGCCATGGACATAGATATATGACTGGGTGTGAAGAGGAAGAACATGGTGAAAATAAGTTAGAGATGAGTTGAACTATCCTTAAACATCAATCTCAAACTCCTCACGTGGGGAATGTTTAAATGAGTGGAAATGATGTACTTTATATTTTTATCTTTCTGTCATTACGAGGTGGCCCATGTGACGCTGGGATTTGTTTCCACTGGGATAAGATACATTTTTCTATGTCTTGGAGAATGGACAATCCTCATTCATCATTGTGTAAAGAGCCCTTTTGCTCAAACTCTTAAATGTTGTGAACTTTACAACTTGTCTCTTGTGATGTGGTTGATGATTGTTGGGTCCAATGGCAAAAACTTTACTCAAGCTCCACTCCCGACTATCCCAATATTGGTAAGATTAGACAGAGAGAGGACTTCAACCTTGTAGAGTGCAACATCCAGGAGAAAGGGGGCTGGATTCTCCGCATCCCGACGTCGAAATCGCGTCCGGCGCCGGGGCGGAGAGTCCACTTCCGTGCATGGAATCGGGCCCGAAAGCGGTTCTCCGATTCTCCGGCCCTGAAAAGCGGCATATTGAGGCCGCATATCTCCTACCTGCGGCCATTGCTGGGGGTCCGCCCCGTCATTCTTCGCCCCTGACCCGCCAAAGTCCCAATGGCGTGGATCTAATGTGCTTCTGCCAGTCGGGATACTCGCGTGGCGGCTGTGGACTCAGTCCGCGGCCGCCCTGGTGAAGGGCGGGCTGATCCGAGGGCAGGGGGGCCTCATAAGGGACCGGGCTATTTTTGGCCGGGCGGTCAGGGACGGCCCGCTGCCGATCGGGAGCACTATTTAGGAGGTTCAGCTCCGTGGTCTGAGTCCGCCATGGAGCACGGTGCGGCCGTTGGAGGCCGCCGCCGTGCGCATGTGCAGCCTCTGACCCAGAAGTGCGGGGCCCGTATCTGCAGCAAAAGGTGTGCGATTTAGTGCCAGCCCCTTGCAGGGCTGTGAATATGGGGCCTTTTCACGCCAGTTTTTCTGTTGTGAAAGGCCACAGTTCTTACGACGGCGTTGGGACATAGTCCCTGAAACGGAGAATCCGGCTCCGGATATTTTGATGCGTTGAACACCTCTGGACTCGGCATCAGCTGGAGAACAAAATCCAGTTTAAAATAAATGACAGCGTTACAAATGAATGGAGGACTCTTTCATTCCTTGGAATGGGAGCAATCGAATGGGAAATTACCACTAATCTACAAAAGACCTTAAAATATGAATTAATTTACTTTTTTAAGCTGAATAATGGCCATGTTTAAAAATCTATTCTACTGAAATTTACAAACAAAATGCAGAAAATATAAAAGAATATTTTTACAATCGTTGTCTTTCCTCGCCTCCATTCCTGGTCCCAGCTGAACATGTGGCAGGCACCCTAAGGGTAATAAATAATTCCACAGTCCTTACAATGGAACCGTGTTTTAAAATTTGCAGATGACGTGAAAATCTGAAGTATTGAGGACAGTGTAGAATTTCAAAGATATAGACAAGTTGATGGAGTGGGTGGACAGGTGACAGATGAAGTTCAATGTGGAGAAGTGTGAGGTGATGAATTTTGATGGGAAGAACATGGAGAGACAATATAAAATAAAGGGTACAATTCTAATCAGGGGGCAGGAACCTAGGGGCCTGGGTGTCGACGTGCACAGATCATTGAAGGTGAAGGACCGGTGAGAGAGCAGGTACTGAAGCAGAGAGTATTCTGGGTTTTATTATTTGGGACATTGAGTACAAGAGCAAGGAGGTTGCACTGAATTTATACAAGACACAAGTTAGACCTCAGCTGGAATATTGTGCACAGTTCTGGGCATCACACTATAGGAAGGATGTGAACACACTGGAGAGAGCAGGAGAGGTTTACAAGAATGGTTCAGTGATGAGAAACTTCAGTAATGAGGATACATTGGAGAGGTTGGGACTGTTCTAAAGAATTCTGAATTTAGGTATTTCTCCATTTTCGTTCTTTTTAGGTGCATTGGACATTCTGAATTCTCCCTCAGTGTATTTGAACAGTGGGCGCGATTCTCCGCTCCCGCGATTAAGTGCCCATGCCGTAGTGAAGGCCGTCGAGGTTCACGACGGCGCGAAACGGCCCCGATCTCGACCGATTCAGGGCCCGAAAATGGGCTAGGATCGGGGCCGCGAGAAACTCGGGGGGCGTGTCGCTAAAGCAGCGTTGTCAGCGCGTGCCGGGCATTGGCACCGCATGAAAGCGGCGCCGCATACCTGGCGTCACCCGTGCATGCGCAGGTTGCCGTCCTCCCCGAGGCCGCCCCGCAAGAAGATGTCGGATGGATCTTGCGGGGCGCGGAGGAAAGGAGGTTCTCCTTCAGAGAGGCCGGCCCGCCGATCGGTGGGCACCGATCGCGGGCCAGACCCCTTTTGAGTGCAACCCCGGTGAAAGAACCCCCCCTCGCCCCCCCACAGGCCGCCCCCCCAGCGTTCCCGCGCTGTTCCCGTCGGCAGCGGCCAGGTGTGGACGGCGCCGGCGGGAAGCCGTCGTTTTGGGCAGGCCGCTCGGCCCATCCGGGCCGGAGAATAGCGGGGAGAGCGGAGAATCGCCATTTTGGGTGTCCCGAGCGATTCTCCGGCCTGCGCCGCGCAGAACCCGACGGGGCCATTCCCGCAGCTTGGGTGAATCGCGGGAGGGCGTCGGACCGGCGTCGCGGGGAAAAATGGCGCGCCAGCCAATTCTCCCAACCGGCGCGGGAGCGGAGAATCATGGCCAGTGTGTGGCAACTAGGGGATTTTCACAGTAACTTCATTGCAGTGTCAATGTGAGCCTACTTGTGACAATAATAAAGATTAATATTATTTTGGATTGTTCCTCCATTTTGTATTGGTCAGAACAAATTGTCTGTTAATTCCGCTGAACATAATTTTGGACAAAACATGCAAACGAGACATAACCTGAGGAGGCTGGTCCCTCCTATCTGCTATGCTCACTCCCAGGAGTCGCTCATGGCCACAAATGACATTAGTTCCAGCTCAGTAAGCTGTTGTTTTATTTGTCTTCAGAAATAACTTATGGCTTTCTGGCAGAAACTTAACTTTTGCCCAGCTACATCTGTCCGGTTGTCCAGTGGAGATAACCTAGAGGCAGCAGACAGGGTCCTCGGCTTGCGATAACAGAACTGGTCGGGTGTTTGCAGACTACGTGTTATCTGAATGGCCTAGCTGAATGAGGCTTTCAATAAACCAAAAAGTATTTATGGCACCCATTGACTCAAGGACTGGAGGCCAGACAAACGAAGGACCGACAATTATCACAGGAGTGTTAATCCATCAAGGCAACTGGACTGTTCTACTTTTGCAATCAGCAGAAACAATAATTAGTGGAGGACTATGATCATGAATACACACTTATGTTAAGGACATACCTTGTGTAACCTTAAGTATAATTTGAATTATGATTGAATACAACAAGCATTATAAAATATTCAGTGAATTAGGAATGGTGACCATATCATCCTTTGTATTAAAAGTAAAATGGTTCAAGGCAGCTTTTAGGTTCACAGTAAGAAGTTTTTTGGGGCCTCATGGCCAATAGTTGATAAGAGACTTCCTCTTTATTTTCATAAGAATGCAAGCTGTTGGCAATAGCCGTTATCATAGGAAAGGAATTGGAAGCCATAAATTCCTCCCCTCCTGGGTGAAGGCGTCTCCAGCCAGCAAATATCCAGAAGTGGGACTTGTTACCAATTCTAAAGGTCACGGGAGACTCCTTGGATATTAAGGAGAATAGCGTCACCATGGAGATCTTGAGGGTCTTGAATAAACTTTACTTGTTAGGGAAGACCTAGGCTACAGAATAGTGGGAGTGGCAAAGAGGAGTGATAAAGACTGTCTAAAAATGTATATAACTTGTGCCCTCGTGTCTGTAAGCCGCTGAGTTTTATCTCCCTAATTGGAGGCTAAGGCGGAGGCTAAGGCGGAACTCTCCCGGCCATTTTACAATGTTTAATAAATCATATGGACTGAATTCAACGCTTGATCCTTGTCTAATTTTTTGAGTCTAATAGTTCTCCTTGGAGAGAAGGCTGAGAGATTATTTCGAGATGGGAGAAATTGTTTCCGCTCATGAATGGGTTGGGAATCAGAGGGCACAGATTTAAAGTTATTTGAAAAAGCAAAAGTGATACGAGAAAAATCTTTTTCACACAACGAGTGGTTTGGGTCTGCAATGCATTGTGTTGGGACTGGTCCAATTGAAGCATTCAAAGGGGAATTGGAGTGTTTTCTGAAAAGGAAGAATGTGCAGGGTTTGGGGAGAAGGTGGGAGAATAGCTTTCAGTTAATTACTCATTCGCAGAGCCACTAGACAGGAGGGGCTGAATGGCTTTGTTCTGAGCTGTAACAATTCTGTGATGTGGAAATCAGTAAAGGTGATTGTACAGCTAAAGATGTTTCCTCTGTAGATGCAGACAGTGCTTGCAGAGAACAAAGAACAAAGAAAGTTACAGTAAGAAGTCTTACACCAGGTTAAAGTCCAACAGGTTTGTTTCGATGTCACTAGCTTTCGGAGCGCTGCTCCTTCCTCAGGTGAATGAAGAGGTATGTTCCAGAAACATATATATAGACAAATTCAAAGATGCCAGACAATGCTTAGAATGCGAGCATTTGCAGTTAATTAAGTCTTTACAGATCCAGAGATGGGGTAACCCCAGGTTAAAGAGGTGTGAATTGTCTCAAGCCAGGACAGTTGGTAGGATTTCGCAGGCCAGATGGTGGGGGATGAATGTAATGCGACATGAATCCCAGGTCCCGGTTGAGGCCGCACTCATGTGTGCGGAGCTTGGCGATAGGTTTCTGCTCGGCGATTCTGAAGGCCGCCTTGGAGAACGCTTACCCGGAGATCAGAGGCTGAATGCCCTTGACTGCTGAAGTGTTCCCCGACTGGAAGGGAGCATTCCTGCCTGGTGATTGTCGCGCGATGTCCTTTCATTCGTTGTCGCAGCGTCTGCATGGTCTCGCCAATGTACCACGCTCCGGGACATCCTTTCCTGCAGTGTATGAGGTGGACAACGTTGGCCGAGTCGCACGAGTATGTACCGCGTACCTGGTGGGTGGTGTTCTCACGTGTAATGGTGGTATCCATGTCGATGATCTGGCACGTCTTGCAGAGATTGCCATGACAGGGTTGTGTGGTGTCGTGGTCACTGTTCTGAAGACTGGGTAGTTTGCTGCAAACAATGGTTTGTTTGAGGTTGCGGGGTTGTTTGAAGGCAAGTAGTGGGGGTGTGGGGATGACCTTGGCAAGATGTTCATCTTCATCGATGACGTGTTGAAGGCTGTGAAGATGTCGTAGTTTCTCTGCTCCGGGAAAGTACTGGACGACGAAGGGTATTCTGTCGGTTGTGTCCCATGTTTGTCTTCTGAGGAGGTCGGTGCAGTCTTTTGCTGTGGCGCGTTGGAACTGTCGATCGATGAGTCGAGTGTCATATCCCATTCGTACGAGGGCATCTTTCAGTGTCTGTAGATGTCTGTTACGCACCTCCTCGTCTGAGCAGATCCTGTGTATACGGAGCGCTTGTCCATAGGGGATGACTTCTTTAATGTGTTTAGGGTGGAAGCTGGAGAAGTGGAGCATCGTGAGGTTATCCGTGGGCTTGCGGTAAAGCGAAGTGCTGAGGTGACCGTCCTTGATGGAGATGAGTGCGCCAAAGAATGCAACTGATTTTGGAGAGTAGTCCATGGTGAGTCTGATGGTGGGATGGAACTTATTTCCCACACTGGAAGGAAAGGATGTCCCGAGGCATGGTACATTGGCGAGACCATGCAGACGCTGCGACAACGAATGAACGGACATCGCGCGACAATCACCAGACAGGAATGTTCCCTTCCAGTCGGGGAACACTTCAGCAATCAAGGGCATTCAGCCTCTGATCTCCGGGTAAGCGTTCTCCAAGGCGGCCTTCAGGACGCGCGACAACGCAGAATCGCCGAGCAGAAGCTTATAGCCAAGTTCCACACACATGAGTGCGGCCTCAACCGGGACCT
Source organism: Scyliorhinus torazame (assembly GCF_047496885.1). NCBI lineage: Eukaryota > Metazoa > Chordata > Chondrichthyes > Carcharhiniformes > Scyliorhinidae > Scyliorhinus > Scyliorhinus torazame. Next base: position 169,959,759 of record NC_092724.1, read on the forward strand.
GGGATTCATGTCGCATTACATTCATCCCCCACCATCTGGCCTGCAAAATCCTACCAACTGTCCTGGCTTGACACAATTCACACCTCTTTAACCTGTGGTTACCCCATCCCTGGGTCTGTAAAGATTTAATCACCTGCTAATGGTCGCATTCCAAGCATTGTTTGGCATCTTTGAATTTGTCTATATATGTGTTTCTGGAACATACCTCTTCATTCACCGGAGGAAGGAGCAGCGCTCCGAAAGCTAGTGTTTGAAACAAACCTGTTGGACTTTAACCTGGTTTTGTAAGACTTCGTACTGGGCTCACCCCAGTCCAACGCCGGCATCTCCACATCAAAGAAAATTTCAGCACAGGAACAGGCCCTTCGGCCCTCCCAGCCTGTGCCAATCCAGATCCTTTATCTAAACCTGTCACGTATTTTCCAAGGATCTACTCCCCTCTGTTCCCCGCCCTTCATATATCTGTCTAGATGCATCTTAAATGATGCTATCGTGCCCGCCTCTACCACCTCCACTGGCAAAGCATTCCAGGCACCCACCACCCTCTGCGTAAAAAACTTTCCACGCACATCTCCCTTAAACTTTCCTCCTCTCACCTTAAAATCGTGACCCCTTGTAATTGACACCCCCACTCTTGGAAAAAGCTTGTTGCTATCCACCCTGTCCATACCTCTCATAATTTTGTAGACCTCAATCAGGTCCCCCCTCAACCTCCATCTTTCCAGCGAAAACAATCTTAATCTACTCAATCTTTCTTCATAGCTAGCACCCTCCATACCAGGCAACATCCTGGTGAACCTCCTCTGCACCCTCTCCAAAGCATCCACATCCTTCTGGTAATGTGGCGACCAGAACTGCACGCAGTATTCCAAATGTGGCCTAACCAAAGTCCTACACAACTGTAACATGACCTGCTGACTCTTGTACTCAATACCCCGTCCGATGAAGGCAAGCATGCTGTATGCCTTCTTGACCACTCTATCGACCTGCGTTGCCACCTTCAGGGTACAATGGACCTGAACTCCCAGATCTCTCTGTACATCAATTTTCCCCAGGACTCTTCCATTGACCGTATAGTCCGCTCTTGAATTAGATCTTCCAAAATGCATCACCTCGCATTTGCCTGGATTGAACTCCATCTGCCATTTCTCTGCCCAACTCTCTAATCTATCTATATTTTGCTGTATTCTCTGACAGTCCTCCTCGCTATCTGCAACTCCACCAATCTTAGTATCATCTGCAAACTTGCTAATCAGACCACCTATACCTTCGTCCTGATCATTTATGTATATCACAAACAACAGTGGTCCGAGCACGGATCCCTGTGGAACACCACTAGTCACCTTTCTCCATTTTGAGACACTCCCTTCCACCACTACTCCGTCTCCTGTTGCCCAGCCAGTTCTTTATCCATCTAGCTGGTACACCCTGAACCCCATACGACTTGACTTTTTCCATCAACCTGCCATTGGAAACTTTATCAAACGCCTTACTGAAGTCCATTAATATGACATCTACAGCCCTTCCCTCATCAATTAACTTTGTCTTTCCTCAAAGAATTCTATTAGGTTTGTAAGACATGACCTTCCCTGCACAAAACCATGCTGCCTATCACTGATAAGTCTATTTTCTTCCAAATGTGAATAGATCCTATCCCTCAGTATCTTCTCCAACAGTTTGCCTCCAACTGACGTCAAGCTCACAGGTCTATAATTCCCTGGATTATCCCTGCTACCCTTCTTAAACAAAGGGACATTAGCAATTCTCCAGTCCTCCGGGACCTCACCCGTGCTCAAGGATGCTGGAAAGATATCTGTTAAGGCCCCAGCTATTTCATCCCTCGCTTCCCTCAGTAACCTGGGATAGATCCCATCCGGACCTGGGGACTTGTCCACCTTAATGCCTTTTCGAATACCCAAAACTTCCCCCTTCCTTAGGATGACTTGACCTAGAGTATTTAAACATCCATCCCTAGCCTCAACATCCGTCATGTCCCTCTCCTTGGTGAATACCGATGCAAAGTACTCATTAAGAATCTCACCCATTTCGACTTCCGGGTGCGGCTATGCAGAGCTAGGTCGCATATTCGGCAGCTCCCGCTTGGAACGGACTTTTGGGCTCTTTTACAGGGCCCCCACGGCATTTGTTTGACATTTCCCGGTGTGGGAAGAAGGCTGCAATATTCCCCCGACAGTGTCCCCCAGGAAGGGTATGTCTCTGGGTTGCCAGACACGGCAGAAACAGTAAAAGATTTGGCTGCAACTGCAGGATAAACAGGGCCGCTTCCAGCATGCAGGCGGGGGAAGGGCAAGCTTAAAGCTGCAATCTGACCTGAGGGCCTGTATCAAAGGTGAATTCTAGCAGCAGAGGGAACAACTGTGAAAAGACCTCATCAAGGCCACTGAAGGGACTTCCGGTTGCGGTGATGCCTAGCTAGCCGCACGCTTTGGCGGCTCCAGCTCCGACGGACCTTCGGGCTCTTTTAAGAGCCCCAACGGGGAATTTTTCGACGACGCAACCCGGTGTGGGGCGTGTGAGAAGGGAGTCCCCCCCAAACGAAGGAGGAAAAAACCGGCGGCGGCGGCTGCAGCGCGAGGAATCGTCGACCAAAGGGTCAGAAAGAGAGAAGTACAAGATGGCGGCAGAGAAAGCGCAGGCGACATGGGGGCCTGAGCAGGATGAAATTGTGAGAAGGTGCGTGGAGCTGCTGAAGAGGGAGGTGCTGACCCCGTTGCTACAGCCAATTGAGGGGCTCAAGGAGACATTAAAGACCCAGGAGACAGAGCTCCGCGTGGTGGAGCAGAAGGTGACAGATATTGAGGACGAGATCCTGGGCCTGGCGGTTAAGACACAGACGCACGAGGCACTTCATAAAAAGTGTACTGATAGGATCGAAGCCCTAGAAAACGGAGCGCGAAGGAAGAACCTTCGGATACAGGGTCTCCCTGAGGGTGTGGAAGGAGTGGACTGTGGAGCGTACGCAAGTACGATGCTGAGCTCACTGATGGGTGCTGAGGCCCCTACGGGCCCCTTGGAGGTGGAGTGGGCAAATCGGATTCCGGCGAGAAGACCAAAAGTGGGAGAACCACCCAGGGCGATAATCGTGCGATTTTACCGCCTTAAGGAGAGAGAAGAGGTCCTGAGATGGGCTAAAAAGGTGCGGAGTAGCAGATGGGAGAATGCAGTGGTACGGGTATACCAGGATTGGAGTGCGGAGGTGGCGAGAAGGAGGGCGAGCTTCAACCGAGCCAAAGAGGTGTTGCATAAAAGGAAGGTGAAGTTCGGGATGCTGCAGCCGGCAAGACTATGGGTCACGTATCAGGAGAGACACCATTATTTCGAGACGGCGGAGGAAGCATGGACCTTCATCAAAGAAGAGAAATTGGATCGGAACTGAGGGACTGATGCTGCAGGAAATGTTATTGTTAATGTTATGGTTGAAGTTAATTGAGAAGTAAATTGGGAAGGGGGGAGACATTGGGGAAATGTGGGCGCCGGTGAGGGGGGAAAGACGGGACATAGTTGGAGAATGGGGAAGGGGAGGGGGAGGGGAAAGGGAGCTGCGCCATAAGAGGCGGGTCAGGTAAAGGGATGTTCCCGCGCCAGAAAGAATAAGGCGGGAAGACAGGCGCAAGGCGGATGGGAGTTCCCCACACGGGGGGGGTCGAGGAGTGAGCAGGAGTAGCCGGGGTCAGTTGAAGTCAGTTGACTTACGGAAGTAATATGGGGGGAGCAATCATGCTAGAAAGAGATCTAGCGGGGAGGGGGAGGGGGGGGGACAACTGGGTTGCTGCTGCGGAAATCCAAAAGGAAATGGCTAAAGAGTGGGTGGGCGGGGATGGTGTGCGACGCTGGGGGAGCGAGCGGGAGCGCGGAGGCGGGATATGGGACTGGCCTAGAGAAGGTAATGGCTAGTCGACACGGGAGGGGGGCAGGTAGCCCCCTAGTGAGGCTGATCACGTGGAACGTGAGAGGCCTGAACGGACCGATAAAAAGGGCCAGAGTGCTCGCGCATTTGAAAGGACTAAGGGCAGACGTGGTTATGCTCCAAGAGACGCACCTAAAGGTGGCGGACCAAGTTAGGCTAAGGAAAGGATGGGTGGGACAGGTGTTCCACTCAGGGCTGGATGCAAAGAATAGAGGGGTGGCCATTTTGGTGGGGAAACGGGTAGCATTTGAAGCAAAGAACATCGTAGCAGATAGCGGAGGTAGATATGTAATGGTGAGTGGCAGGCTGGAGGGAATGGAGGTCGTGTTGGTTAATGTGTATGCCCCAAACTGGGACGATGCGGGATTTATGAGACGGATGCTGGGGCGTATACCGGACCTGGAGGTAGGAAACTTGATTTTAGGAGGGGACTTTAATACGGTGCTGGACCCGGGGCTAGATAGATCCAGCTCAAGGACCGGAAGAAGGCCGGCAGCGGCCAAGGTGCTTAAGGGGTTTATGGACCAAATGGGGGGAGTGGATCCATGGCGATTTCTTAGACATAGGGCTCGGGAGTTTTCCTTCTTCTCCCATGTCCATAAAGTGTACTCCCGGATAGATTTTTTTGTTTTGGGAAGGTCGTTCTGGGGAAGGTGGGACCTCTACAGACAGGATGGTCTACATCTGAACCTGAGGGGCACAAATATCCTGGGGGGGAGATTTGTTAGTGCTCTTTGGGGGGGTTTAAACTAATGCAGCAGGGGCATGGGAACCTGGATTGTAGTTTTAGGGTAAGGGAGAATGAGAGTATAGAGGTCAGGAGCTCAGATTTGACGTCGCAGGAGGGGGCCAGTGTTCAGGTAGGTGGTTTGAAGTGTGTCTACTTCAATGCCAGGAGTATACGAAATAAGGTAGGGGAACTGGCAGCATGGGTTGGTACCTGGGACTTCGATGTTGTGGCCATTTCGGAGACGTGGTTAGAGCAGGGACAGGAATGGATGTTGCAGGTTCCGGGGTTTAGGTGTTTTAGTAAGCTCAGAGAAGGAGGCAAAAGAGGGGGAGGTGTGGCGCTGCTAGTCAAGAGCAGTATTATGGTGGCGGAGAGGATGCTAGATGGGGACTCATCTTCCGAGGTAGTATGGGCTGAGGTTAGAAACAGGAAAGGAGAGGTCACCCTGTTGGGAGTTTTCTATAGGCCTCCAAATAGTTCTAGGGATGTAGAGGAAAGGATGGCGAGGATGATCCTGGATAAGAGCAAAAGTAATAGGGTAGTTATTATGGGAGACTTTAACTTTCCAAATATTGACTGGAAAAGATATAGTTCGAGTACATTAGATGGGTCGTTTTTTGTTCAGTGTGTGCAGGAGGGTTTCCTGACACAGTTTGTTGACAGGCCAACAAGAGGCCACATTGGATTTGGTTTTGGGTAATGAATCAGGCCAGGTGTTGGATTTGGAGGTAGGTGAGCACTTTGGGGACAGTGACCACAATTCGGTGACGTTTACGTTAAGGATGGAAAGGGATAAGTATACACCGCAGGGCAAGAGTTATAGCTGGGGGAAGGGAAATTATGATGCCATTAGACGTGACTTGGGGGGGATAAGGTGGAGAAGTAGGCTGCAAGTTTTGGACACACTGGATAAGTGGAGCTTGTTCAAGGATCAGCTACTGCGTGTTCTTGATAAGTATGTACCGGTCAGGCAGGGAGGAAGGTGCCGAGCGAGGGAACCGTGGTTTACCAAAGAAGTGGAATCTCTTGTTAAGAGGAAGAAGGAGGCCTATGTGAAGATGAGGTGTGAAGTTTCAGTTGGGGCGGTGGATAGTTACAAGGTAGCAAGGAAGGATCTAAAGAGAGAGCTAAGACGAGCAAGGAGGGGACATGAGAAGTATTTGGCAGGAAGGATCAAGGAAAACCCAAAAGTTTTCTATAGGTATGTCAGGAATAAGCGAATGACTAGGGACAGAGTAGGACCAGTCAAGGACAGGGATGGGAAGTTGTGTGTAGAGTCTGAAGAGATAGGCGAGATACTAAATGAATATTTTTCGTCAGTATTCACTCAGGAAAAAGATAATGTTGTGGAGGAGAATGCTGAGCTCCAGGTAAATAGATTAGATGGCATTGAGGTACGTAGGGAAGAGGTGTTGGCAATTCTGGACAGGCTGAAAATAGATAAGTCCCCGGGACCTGATGGGATTTATCCTAGGATTCTCTGGGAGGCCAGGGAAGAGATTGCTGGACCATTGGCTTTGATTTTTATGTCATCATTGGATACAGGAATAGTGCCAGAGGACTGGAGGATAGCAAATGTGGTCCCTTTGTTCAAAAAGGGGAGCAGAGACAACCCCGGCAACTATAGACCGGTGAGCCTCACGTCTGTAGTGGGTAAAGTCTTGGAGGGGATTATAAGAGACAAGATTTATAATCATCTAGATAGGAATAATATGATCAGGGATAGTCAGCATGGCTTTGTGAAGGGTAGGTCATGCCTCACAAACCTTATCGAGTTCTTTGAGAAGGTGACTGAACAGGTAGACGAGGGTAGAGCAGTTGATGTGGTGTATATGGATTTCAGCAAAGCGTTTGATAAGGTTCCCCACGGTAGGCTATTGCAGAAAATACGGAGGCTGGGGATTGAGGGTGATTTAGAGATGTGGATCAGAAATTGGCTAGCTGAAAGAAGGCAGAGGGTGGTGGTTGATGGGAAATGTTCAGAATGGAGTTCTGTCACAAGTGGAGTACCACAAGGATCTGTTCTGGGGCCGTTGCTGTTTGTCATTTTTATCAATGACCTAGAGGAAGGCGCAGAAGGGTGGGTGAGTAAATTTGCAGACGATACTAAAGTCGGTGGTGTTGTCGATAGTGTGGAAGGATGTAGCAGGTTACAGAGGGATATAGATAAGCTGCAGTGCTGGGCTGAGAGGTGGCAAATGGAGTTTAATGTAGAGAAGTGTGAGGTGATTCACTTTGGAAGGAAAAACAGGAATGTGGAATATTTGGCTAATGGAAAAGTTCTTGAAAGTGTGGATGAGCAGAGGGATCTAGGTGTCCATGTACATAGATCCCTGAAAGTTGCCACCCAGGTAGATAGGGTGGTGAAGAAGGCCTATGGAGTGTTGGCCTTTATTGGTAGAGGGATTGAGTTCCGGAGTCAGGAGGTCATGTTGCAGCTGTACAGAACTCTGGTACGGCCGCATTTGGAGTATTGCGTACAGTTCTGGTCACCGCATTATAGGAAGGACGTGGAGGCTTTGGAACGGGTGCAGAGGAGATTTACCAGGATGTTGCCTGGTATGGAGGGAAAATCTTATGAGGAAAGGCTGATGGACTTGAGGTTGTTTTCGTTAGAGAGAAGAAGGTTAAGAGGAGACTTAATAGAGGCATACAAAATGATCAGAGGGTTAGATAGGGTGGACAGTGAGAGCCTTCTCCCGTGGATGGAAATGGCTAGCACGAGGGGACATAGCCTTAAACTGAGGGGTAATAGATATAGGACAGAGGTCAGGGGTAGGTTCTTTACGCAAAGAGTAGTGAGGCCGTGGAATGCCCTACCTGCTACAGTAGTGAACTCGCCAACATTAAGGGCATTTAAAAGTTTATTGGATAAACATATGGATGATAATGGTATAGTGTAGGTTAGATGGCTTTTGTTTCGGTGCAACATCGTGGGCCGAAGGGCCTGTACTGCGCTGTATTGTTCTATGTTCTATGTCGTTGATCTCTAGGGTGGAAGAAGCTGAGTACTCAGCCATAGCGGTTTCGGATCATGCCCCACATTGGGTGGACCTGGAATTAGGAGAGGAAAGGGAGCAGAGAACACTCTGGCGATTAGATGTGGGACTGATGGCGGATGAGGGAGTGTGTGCAAGAGTGCGGGGGTGTATTGAGAGATACCTGGAGGTCAATGACGACGGCGAGGTCCCTGTGGGAGTGGTATGGGAAGCACTAAAAGCGGTGGTCAGAGGAGAGCTGATCTCCATTGGGGCCCACAAAAGGAAAACCGAGGCCAAGGAAAGGGAAAGATTACTGGGGGAGATTAAGGGTGGATAGGGAATTTGCAGAGACCCCGGAGGAGGAATTGTACAGGGAGAGGAGACGACTCCAGACGGAATTTGACCTTCTGACCACCAGAAAGGCGGAGGTACTGTGGAGGAAGGCACAGGGGAGGAGGTATGAATATGGGGAAAAGGCTAGTCACCTGTTGACTCATCAATTGTGAAAGAGGGCAGCAGCGAGGGAGATAGGAGGAATTAGAGACGAAAGGGGAGACACGGTGCGAAGGGCAGGAAAGATAAATGAGGTGTTCAAGACCTTCTATGAGGAACTGTATAGGTCTCAACCCCCAGAGGGAGAGGAGGGGATGCGGCAGTTCCTGGACCAATTGAGGTTCCCGAAAGTGGAGGAGCGGGGGGTGGTAGGCCTGGGGGCAGCGATTGGGGTGGACGAGGTTATTAAGGGACTGGGAAGCATGCAAGCAGGGAAGGCCCCAGGACCAGACGGGTTCCCGGTGGAGTATTACAGAAAATATGTGGACTTGTTGGCCCCGTTGATGGTGAGGACGTTCAATGAGGCCAGGAAAGGGGGGACTCTACCCCCAACGATGTCGGAGGCGACGATATCGTTAATTTTGAAGAGGGATAAAGATCCGTTGCAGTGCGGGTCCTATAGACCCATTTCATTATTGAACGTGGACACCAAATTGTTGGCAAAGGTACTGGCATCGAGGATAGAGGACTGTGTCCCGGGGGTAGTGCACGAAGACCAGACAGGGTTCGTAAAAGGGAGACAACTGAATGTTAACGTGCGACGACTATTAGGGGTGATAATGATGCCCCCAGTGGAGGGGGAGGCAGAGATAGTGGCGGCAATGGACGCAGAGAAGGCATTTGATAGGGTGGAGTGGGAGTATTTATGGGAAGTGTTAAGGAGGTTTGGGTTTGGGAACGGGTTTATTAGCTGGGTTAGACTTCTTTATGGGGCTCCAACGGCAAGCGTAGTTACAGGTCGACATAGATCGGAGTATTTCCGACTATATAGGGGAACAAGACAGGGATGCCCGCTGTCTCCATTGTTGTTCGCGTTGGCAATTGAACCTCTGGCCATGGCGTTGAGAGACTCCAGGAAATGGAGAGGGGTGATTAGAGGGGGAGAAGAACACCGAGTCTCGTTATACGCGGATGACCTATTGTTATACGTGTCGGACCCAGCGGGGGGGATGATGGAGGTTATGCGAATTTTGAGGGGGTTCGGGGATTTCTCGGGGTATAGGCTAAACATGGGGAAGAGTGAATTATTTGTGATACATCCAGGGGACCAGAGTAGAGAGATAGAAGGCTTGCCTCTAAGGAAAGTGGAAAGAAACTTCCGATACCTGGGGATTCAGATCGCGAGGAGCTGGGGAACCTTGCACAGACTTAATCTGACACGATTGGTAGAACAAATGGAGGAGGACTTCAAGAGGTGGGACATGCAGCCTCTATCGCTGGCGGGCAGGGTGCAGGCAATTAAGATGATGGTCCTCCCGAGGTTCTTATTTGTATTTCAATGTCTCCCTATACTAATCACCAAGACCTTTTTCAATAAAATAGACAGGAGCATCACGAGCTTCGTGTGGGCAGGGAAAGTTCCGAGAGTAAGGAGGGAGTTCCTTCAGCGTAGCAGGGACAGAGGAGGATTGGCACTACCGAACTTGGGCGATTACTATTGGGCCGCCAATGTGGCAATGATACGTAAATGGATGATGGAGGGTGAGGGAGCGGCCTGGAAAAGACTGGAGAGAAAGTCCTGTAAAGGGACGAGTTTAGAGGCGCTGGTGACGGCGCCGCTACCGATCTCACCTAAAAGGTTTACCATGAACCCGGTGGTGGCGGCAACATTGAATATCTGGGGACAGTGGAGGCGACAGAGAGGGGTGCGGGGAGCCCTGGTGGGGTCCCCAATCAGGAACAACCATAGGTTCGCCCCAGGAAGAATGGATGGAGGATTTCAGAGCTGGTACCAGTTGGGAATTAGGAGGGTGGGAGATTTATTTATAGATGGGACTTTTGCGAGCTTGGGGGCATTGGAGGAAAAGTATAAGTTGCCCCGGGGAAATTTCTTGAGATATATGCAGGTGAGGGCGTTTACTAGACAACAGGTGAGGGAATTTCCGTTGCTCCCGACACAGGGGATACAGGACAGGGTGCTTTCAGGGGTGTGGGTCGGAGAGGGCAAGGTGTCAGAGATTTACCGAGAGATGAGGGAAGAGGGGGAGGAGTCAGTGGGCGAATTAAAAGGAAAGTGGGAAGAAGAACTAGGGGAGGAGATAGAGGAGGGTATGTGGGCTGATGCCCTAAGCAGGGTAAATTCCTCTTCCTCATGCGCCAGGCTTAGTCTGATTCAATTTAAGGTGCTACATAGAGCACACATAACGGGAGCAAGATTGAGCAGGTTCTTTGGAGTGGAGGACAAATGTGGGAGGTGTGGCGGGAGCCCGGCAAACCACGCACATATGCTTTGGGCGTGCCCGGCACTGGAAGGGAGTGACGGGAGTGATTTCGCGGGTGGTGAAGGCCCGGGTCAAACCAGGCTGGGGGCTAGCTCTATTTGGAGTTGCGGAAGAGCCGGGAGTGCAGGAGGCGAAAGAGGCCAACGTTGTGTCCTTTGCGTCCCTAGTTGCCCGGCGCAGGATCCTACTCATGTGGAAGGAGGCGAAACACCCCGGACTGGAGGCCTGGGTAAATGATATGGCGGGGTTCATTAAACTGGAGCAGATAAAGTTTGCCCTGAGAGGATCGGCTCAAGGGTTCACCAGGCGGTGGCAGCCATTTCTCGACTACCTAGGGGAACGTTAGAGGGAAGACAGATGACCAGCAGCAGCAACCCAGGGGGAGGGGGGGGGGAGGGGGGGGGGTTTAGTTTAGTTTAGGTCAAAGATAAAGGGGTTTTGTTACTTGTGTATTGTTTAAAATTTCTGTATTGTTATTGTTGCGTTTGCTTTGTAAGAGGGGAAAAATTGTTGTTTGGGAAAAAAATTTCAATAAAACATATTTAAAAAAAAAAGAATCTCACCCATTTCCTCTGACACCACGCATAAATTCCCTCTTTTGTCTTTGAGTGGGCCAATCCTTTCTCTAGTTACCCTCTTGTTCCTTATATACGAATAAAAGGCTTTGGGATTTTCCTTAACCCTGTTAGCCAAAGATATTTCATGACCCCTTTTAGCCCTCTTTATTGCGCGTTTGAGATTTGTCCTACTTTCCCGATATTCCTCCAAAGCTTCATCAGTTTTAAGTCGCCTAGATCTTATGTATGCTTCCTTTTTCATCTTAGCTAGTCTCACAATTCCACCCGTCATCCATGGTTCCCTAATCTTGCCATTTCTATCCCTCATTTTCACAGGAACATGTCTGTCCTGCTCTCTAATCAACCTTTCCTTTAAAGACTCCCACATTTCAAATGTGGATTTACCCTGAAACAACTGCTCCCAATCCACATTCCCTAGCTCCTGATGAATTTTGTTATACTTGGCCTTTCCCCAATTTAGCACTCTTCATTTAGGACCACTCTCGTCTTTGTCCATGAGTATTCTAAAACTTACGGAATTGTGATCGCTATTCCCAAAGTAATCACCGACTGAAACTTCAACCACCTGGCCGGGATCATTCCCCAATACCAGGTCCAGTACGGCCCCTTCCCGAGTTGGACTATTTACATACTGCTCTAAAAAACTCTCCTGGATGCTCCTTACAAATTCCGCTCCATCTACGCCTCCAACACTACATGAGTCCCATTCAATGTTGGGGAAGTTAAAATCTCCCATCACAACCACCATATTGCTCCCACATTTTTCTGTAATCTGTCTACATATTTGTACCTCTACTTCACGCTCGCTTTTGGGAGGCCTGTAGTAAAGTCCCAACAATGTTACTGCACCCTTCCTATTTCTTAGCTCTACCCATATTGACTCAGTGCTCGAATCCTCCATCGTGCCCTCCTTAATCACAGCTGTGATATCATCTCTGACCAGTAATCCAACTCCTCCACCCCTTTTACCTCCCTCTCTATCCCTCCTGAAGCATCTATGCCCTGGGATATTTAGTTGCCAATCTTGCCCTATCCTCAACCAAGTCTCAGTAATACCAATAACATCATATTCCCAGGTACTAATCCAAGCCCTAAATTCATCTGCCTTACCTGCTACACTTCTCGCATTGAAACAAATGCACCTCAGACCACGTGTCCCTTTGTGTTCATCATCTCTTCCCTGTCTACTCTTCCCCTTAGTCACATTGGGTTTATTATCTAGGTAGGAGAGGGAATGAGGGCCGGCCGAGGTTGCAGAGTGAATGAGGGACGGCCGAGGTTGCAGAGTGAATGAGGGACGGCCGAGGTAGGAGAGGGAATGAGGGACAGCCGGGGTAGGAGAGGGAATGAGGGACAGCCGGGGTTGCAGAGGGAATGAGGGACGACCGAACTGGGAGAGGGAATGAGGGACGGCCGAGGTTGCAGGGTGATTTAGGGTTGGCCGGGGTAGGAGAGGGAATGAGGGATGGCCGGGGTTGCAGACTGAATGAGGGACGGCCGAGGTAGGAGAGTGAATGAGGGACAGCCGAAGTAGGAGAGGGAATGAAGGATGGCTGGGGTTGCAGAGTGAATGGGGGACGGCCGAGATAGGAGAGTGAATGAGGGATGGCCGAGGTAGGAGAGGGAATGAGGGACGGCCGAGGTAGGAGAGGGAATGAGGGACAGCCGAGGTAGGAGAGGGAATGAGGGACGGCCGAGGTAGGAGAGGGAATGAGGGACGGCCGAGATAGGAGAGTGAATGAGGGATGGCCGAGGTAGGAGAGGGAATGAGGGACGGCCGAGGTAGGAGAGGGAATGAGGGACAGCCGAGGTAGGAGAGGGAATGAGGGACGGCCAAGGTAGGAGAGGGAATGAGGGACGGCCGAGGTAGGAGAGGGAATGAGGGACGGCCGAGGTAGGAGAGGGAATGAGGGACGGCCGAGGTAGGAGAGGGAATGAGGGATGACCGAGGTAGGAGAGGGAATGAGGGACGGCCGAGGTAGGAGAGGGAATGAGGGACGGCTGAGGTAGGAGAGGGAATGAGGGATGACCGAGGTAGGAGAGGGAATGAGGGACAGCCGGGGTAGGAGAGGGAATGAGGGACGGCCGAGGTAGGAGAGGGAATGAGGGACGGCCGAGGTAGGAGAGGGAATGAGGGACGGCCGAGGTAGGAGAGGGAATGAGGGATGACCGAGGTAGGAGAGGGAATGAGGGACGGCCGAGGTAGGAGAGGGAATGAGGGACGGCTGAGGTAGGAGAGGGAATGAGGGATGACCGAGGTAGGAGAGGGAATGAGGGACGGCCGGGGTTGCAGAGTGAATGAGGGACAGCCGAGGTAGGAGAGGGAATGAGGGACGGCCGAGGTAGGAGAGGGAATGAGGGACAGCCGAGGTAGGAGAGGGAATGAGGGGCGGCCGAGGTAGGAGAGGGAATGAGGGACGGCCGAGGTAGGAGAGGGAATGAGGAACGGCCGAGGTTGAACAAAAACAGGTTGAATTCCAGCATTTGAAGAAATACACTGAACTCATAATTATCCCGTGTCCTATTTCCAGGAGCAGAGGACAGAGGGCCTGTTGTGTGATGAACATAGAAATTGTTATATGTTATTGTCCATATTTATGGCAGAAATTTTATTAAAAGCTCTGCTTTAATCTTTATTCGTTGTCACAAGTAGGCTTACATTAACACTGCAATGAAGTTACTGTGAAAAGCTCCTAGTCGCCACACTCCGGCACCTGTTTGGGTACACGGAGGGAGAATTCAGAATGTCCAATTCACCTAACAGCGTGTCTTTTTTCACCTAACAGCGTGTCTTTCGGGACTTGTGGTAAGAAACCGGAGCCCCCGGAGGAAACCCACGCAGACCCGGGGAGAACATGCAGACTCCGCACAGACAGTGACCCAAGCTGGGAATCGAACCTGGGACCCTGGCGCTGTGAAGCAACCGTGCTAACCACTGTGCTACCATGCCACCCACAGTAAAATAAATACGGACAGTATGCCCGCTAAAAATATAATTAGAGTCACAAAAGAGTGAGGTAATAATTCATTCCAACCACTTACTTGGTTATAGATAAAGGGCTAATGGAACATTGTTAATGTTTTGGATAGTTTCCTGGTGTGGAGAGTGGAGTGCTGTGTGCTCTGTTTCATGGAGACATGGCTCATCCCTGCCTCACTGCACTGTGCCATATTGTTCTCAATTCACCGGGTGGACCGCACGGCATCATCAGGCAAAGCGAAGGGTGGAGGGGTTTGCCTCCTCATCAACCCCTCCTGGTGCTTGGATGTGGCGACCCTGGCGACCTACTGCTCCCCGGACCTAGAATACCTGACCGTGAAGTGCCACTCGTACTACGTGAGTTCACTTCAGCCATTATCACAGCGTCCATCACAGCGACCTACATCCCACCCCAGGCAGAGGTGAGGAAGGCGCAGGATGAACTGTACACAGTTATAAACAACTACGAAACAGAACACCCGGAGGTCTTGTCATTGTGGCCGGAGACTTCAACAAGGCCAACCTCAAGAGTGTATTTCCAAAATTCCACCAGCACATCTCCTGTCCCACCAGGGGCGACAACACTCTTGACCACTGCTACTCAAAAATCAAGGGCGCCTCCCAATCCATCCCCCAACCACACTTCGGAAAATCGGACCATAAGACAGTGCTCCTTCTCCCGGCATACAAGCAGAAACTTAAGCGGGAGAATGCAGTTAAGAAGGTTGTGCAGTGCTGGTCCGAGGAGACAGAAGAGCTCTTACATGACTGCTTAGAGCCAGTGGACTGGCCCATATTCAAGAACTCGGTGGCCAACCTAAACGAGCGTGCCGCCACCGTCACAGACTTCATCAGCAAGTGTGTTGAAGATTGCGTGCGATAGTACGTATCTTCCCCAACCGGAAACCATGATTTAAATGGGAAACTCACTCCCTACTGAAGGACAAAGACCAAAGAACAAAGAAAAGTACAGCACAGGAACAGGCCCTTCGGCCCTCCAAGCCCGCGCCGACCATGCTTCCCGACTAAACTACAATCTTCTACACTTCCTGGGTCCGTATCCCTCTATTCCCATCCTATTCATGTATTTGTCAAGATGCCCCTTAAATGTCACTATCGTCCCTGCTTCCACCACCTCCTCCGGTAGTGAGTTCCAGGCACCCACTACCCTCTGCGTAAAAAACTTGCCTCGTACATCTACTCTAAACCTTGCCCCTCTCACCTTAAACCTATGCCCCCTAGTAATTGACCCCTCTACCCTGGGGAAAAGTCTCTGACTATCCACTCAGTCTATGCCCCTCATAATTTTGTAGACCTCTATCAGGTCGCCCCTCAACCTCCGTCGTTCCAGTGAGAACAAACTGAGTTTATTCAACCGCTCCTTATAGCTAATGCCTGGTCTGAGGCATTCAAGTCAGGCGACTCTGACCTATGCAACAAATCCAGTTACGACCTCTGCAAAGCCATCTGGGATGCCAGACTAAGCTAGAGTCACAGACTAACGTCACGGACTCTCGTCAGTTCTGGTAAGGCTTAGATAGCATAACAGGTTACAAAGCAAAGCCGAGTAGACCTGTTGTCAACTGCCCCAGCAGCCCTGGACACACCCGTACCCACTGTCACAACTACCAAAGTCAGATTGGCCTTCTTGAAAGTGAACCCTCGGAAAGCAATGGGTCCTGACGGAGTCCCTGGTCATGCACTCAGATCTTGCACAGGCCAAACGGCGGGTGTGTTCGTGAACATCTTCAACCTCTTCCTACTCCATTCCAAAATTCCCATCTGCCTCAAGAAGACCACAATCACAGCCGGGCAACGTGCGTCAATGATTACCGTCCGGTGGCCTTGACATCGATCATTATGAAGTGCTTCGAGAGGTTGGTCATGAGACACATCAACACCAGCAGACGCCATCTCCCTGGCCCTACACTCATCCCTGGAGCATCTCAACAACAAGGACGCCTACATCAGACTCCTATTCACTGACTGCAGCTGTTGTGCTTTCTTGGTGGTAGCGTCGACGTGGGTGGACCAGGACAGATTTTTGGAGATGTGCACCCCTAGGAATTTGAAACTGCAAACCATCTCCACCTCGGCCCCGTTGATGCTGACAGGGGTGTGTACAGTACTTTGCTTCCTGAAGTCAATGACCAGCTCTTTAGTTTTGCTGGCATTGAGGGAGAGATTGATGTCGCTACACCACTCCACTAGGTTCTCTATCTCCCTCCTGTATTCTGACTCGTTATTCGAGATCCGACCCACTATGGTCGTATCGTCAGCAAACCTGCAGATGGAGTTGGAACCAAATTTTGCCACGCAGTCGTGTGTGTACAGGGAGTAGAGTAGGGGGCTAAGTATGCAGCCGTATTGAGGACTATTGTGGAGGAGGGGTTGTTGTTCATTCCTACTGATTGTGGTCTA
This sequence comes from Scyliorhinus torazame, assembly GCF_047496885.1. Taxonomy (NCBI): domain Eukaryota; kingdom Metazoa; phylum Chordata; class Chondrichthyes; order Carcharhiniformes; family Scyliorhinidae; genus Scyliorhinus; species Scyliorhinus torazame. Next base: position 169,976,151 of record NC_092724.1, read on the forward strand.
TTGGTCAGAAAGTCGAGGATCCAGTTGCAGAGTGGGGAGCCAAGTCCTAGGTTTTGGAGCTTTTATATGAGCTTGGCTGGGATTATGGTGTTGAAGGCGGAGCTGTAGTCAATAAATAGGAGTCTGATGTAGGAGTCCTTGTTTTCGAGATGCTCTAGGGATGAGTGTAGGGCCAGGGAGATGGCGTCTGCTGTGGACCGGTTGCGACAGTATGCGAATTGCAGTGGATCAAGACGTTCTGGGAGTATGGAGGTGATGCGCTTCATGATCAACCTCTCGAAGCACTTCATTACGACTGAAGTCAGGGCCACCAGACGGTAGTCATTGAGGCACGTTGCCTGGTTCTTCTTTGGTACCGATATGATGGTGGTCTTCTTGAAGCAGGTGGGGACCTCGGAGTGGAGTAGGGACAGGTTAAAGATGTCCCCGAAACACATCTGCCAGCTGGTCCGCGCAGACAGGTCCAGCGGAGATTCACACGGATGATCCCAGGAATGGTAGGCCTAACATACGATGAACGTCTGAGGATCCTGGGATTATATTCATTGGAGTTTAGGAGGTTGAGGGGAGATCTAATAGAAACTTACAAGATAATGAATGGCTTAGATAGGGTGCATGTAGGGAAGTTGTTTCCATTAGCAGGGGAGACTAGGATCCGGGGGCACAGCCTTAGAATAAAAGGGAGTCACTTTAGAACAGAGATGAGGAGAAATTTCTTCAGCCAGAGAGTGGTGGGCCTGTGGAATTCATTGCCACAGAGGGCGGTGGAGGCCGGGACGTTGAGTGTCTTTAAGACAGAAGTTGATAAATTCTTGATTTCTCGAGGAATTAAGGGCTATGGAGAGAGAGCGGGTAAATGGAGTTGAAATCAGCCATGATTGAATGGTGGAGTGGACTCGATGGGCCGAATGGCCTTACTTCCGCTCCTATGTCTTATGGTCTTATGGCTCTGAGTGCACGACCAGGGATCCCGTCTGGGCCCGTCGCCTTCCGAGGGTTCACTTTCAGGAAGGCCGATCTGACTTCGGAAGCTGTGACGGTGGGTATGGGTTGGGGTCTGGTCTGATTTTCTAACAAAATATTGTGACCTGCTCTAAAACTCACCTAAATCTGATAAGGCTTTTTCAAGGACAGATACCCGTTGAACCAAAGCAGGTTGGCTGTTGGCCATGTGTCGGATGTGTTGAAGAATGTGTATAACCTCTGGATGAAGCTGAGCTCCAGGATCAGTGGCCAGAAATGAGGTGAGATCCGGCATTTCAATTTCAGATTTTTCAAAAGGCTTGTATTTTAGGAGTGGAGGTGCTTCCTCTGAAACTTTGACTGGAGCAGGAACAGGCTTCTTTTTCTTGGGGAGGGTTTCGCTGGCCTCCTCTTGGGGACCTCCTGAAACTTTAGCTTCGGAACCTGGCGCCTGGACAATATTGGCAGAACGTTCAATCCTTCGAGAAAACTGTTCAAAATTAAAAGAACAAAAATCTTTCAGAAATGAGCCACCTTTAATCAGCATAGAGAACTTTAAAAAACAATTTGAAATATTGTTTTACGTCATCATCAGACGAATCCAGGAGTGTATTCTGTAGAGTATTCCAGCTGACAAACTGCTGAGATTTTTGAGTATCATTCTGAAGACAGAGTAATTGTTCAGTTATATACTTGTGACAGTCAATATCCATTCTTTCTACTGTTGCCATTTTATCTTAACTAAAAATTTGAGCACATTCTAAATGATCTCCAGTCATCTGCATCTCATTAATTACCATGAATTGTACATGTGTCCAAGGTGTGAAATTTGCAGGAATGACGTACAGGGCAGAGTCAATTAGCAAATCCTGGCTCACCTCAGATCTCCAGATGGTTGGAGATCAGACATTCTTTCAAAGTTGCTACACGGCCCTCGGAAGTCCCATTGCACCTGACTTGGTGGGAATGACTGAGGAAATTTGAACTCCCAAATGGGACTAAGTCTGAGTTAGAGTTGAAACTTTGGACAGTCCCATCTTGCTTACCTGGGCACTTATCAAGGAAATTACCCTATCACACTGACCTCCCCCCCCCCCCCCCCCCCCCCCCCAGCGTCTGAAGACCACAACTGCCGCCCCCCACCCCCGTACCCAACCTAACTAGACCCCATCAACCAACTTGTCCTGAGTCAATCTAATAATAATAATCTTTATTGTCACAAGTAGGCTTACATTAATACTGCAATGAAGTTACTGTGAAATTCCCCTAGTCGCCACATTCCGACGCCTGTTCGGGTACACAGAGGGAGAATTCAGAATGTCCAAATTACCTAACAGCGTGTCTTTTGGGACTTGTGGGAGGAAACCGGAGCACCCGGAGGAAACTCACGCAGACATGGGGAGAATGTGCAGACTCCACACAGACAGTGACTCAAGCTGGGACCCTGGAGCTGTGAAGCAACAGTGCTAACCACTGTGCTACCGTGCTGCCCTGACAACCTGACAGCACATCCTGACCTGACCCGAGTACCGGAAATGCACCAACCCACTCACCCACCTTATGCCCATAGTCACCCTAACCCTTACCATACTGACCCCACCCCCTTACTGTACCCACCACCTTACCCATTCACCAGCCGTCTGTAGCTTTTCAGTTGGTGGGAAATTACAAAATAAATTTTGCAAAGTTGCTGGAACGATTCCTTGATATTAACTCTCCTCGTGTCTGCCCCCAGATTTGCTCAGTGCTCTCCATTTCTCCCCCTCTGTGAAGTTGCGATTTGACACACGCTCTGAATGCCAAAGGACCACATGCAAGTCACAGTTTGGCTCCTCCTGTTTTATTAACTGCTCTCTCCAGCTGCCACCTTCAATGACCTGTGCACATTGACACCCAGGCCCCTCTGCTCCTGCCCCCCTTTCACAATTTTACCTTTATTTTAGATTGTCTCTCCAGGTTCTTCCAACCAAAATATCACCTCACACTGCACTCCATTGAACTTTGTGTAACCAATCTGCCCACTGAACCAACTTGTCTCTGTCCTTTTGAAGTTCTGCACTGTCCTCCTCACAGTTGCTTCCAGGTTTTGTATCATCTGCAAACTTTGAAATTGTGCCCCGCAGACCAAAGACATGTCCAAATATCTCCATTCGTGACGTTGTGTGAATTTATTTGTCTTGTTTATATTCCTGTGAAGCACCTCGGAATGTTTTACATGAAAGGTGCTATATAAATGCAAACTGAGAGATCAGGTGTTGGTGGTGGGATGGTTCAAGATCAGCAGCTGTAGGCAAAACCAATAATAAGCTCCAAAAGGGAACTGGAACCATTTTTGAAGGAGAAATGTGCAGGACGATGAGGAAGCAGCAGAGGAGTGTGATTCATTGAATAGCTATTGCACAGAATCACCATCCATATGATGGGCCAAATGGACCCCCTTTGTGCTGCTGCGGCATCTGTGAGTCTATATTTTCCTGTCATTGACTTCATGAATGTTGTAATATTCCATCATTAATGTCTGGAAACATCACAAGCTTCCAGTTTCCTCTTGTTCATTGTCCTCTGCAATAATACCGAGGGGCAGCACGGCAGCACAGTGGTTAGCACCGTTGCTTCACAGCTCCAGGGACCCAAGTTCGATTCCCGGTTTGGGTCACTGTCTGTGCGGAGTCTGCACGTTCTCCCCGTGTCTGCGTGGGTTTCCTCCGGGTGCTCCGGTTTCCTCCCACAGTCCAAAGATGTGCAGGTTTGGTGGATTGGTTACGCTAAATTGCCCTTAGTGTCGGGTGGGGTTACTGGGTTAAGGGGATAGGGTGGAGGAGGCGTGTGCTTGGGTAGGGTGCTCTTTACAAGAGCCGGTGCAGACTCGATGGGCCGAATGGCTTCCTTCTGCACTGTAAATTCTATGATTCTATGATTCTATAACATAGAAACTTGGATAGAAGAGGGGCAGAAATGGTTATTGGAGGTTCCTGGTTATAAGAACAAAGAACAAAGAAAAGTACAGCACAGGAACAGGCCCTTCGGCCCTCCAAGCCCGTGCCGACCATGCTGCCCGTCTAAACTAAAGTATTCTACACTTCCTGGGTCCGTATCCCTCTATTCCCATCCTATTCATGTATTTGTCAAGATGCCCCTTAAATGTCACTCGTCCCTGCTTCCACCACCTCCTCCGGTAGCGAGTTCCAGGCACCCACTACCCTCTGCGTAAAAAACTTGCCTCGTACATCTACTCTAAACCTTGCCCCTCTCACCTTAAACCTATGCCCCCTAGTAATTGACCCCTCTACCCTGGGAAAAAGTCTCTGACTATCCACTCTGTCTATGCCCCTCATAATTTTGTAGACCTCTATCAGGTCACCCCTCAACCTCCTTTGTTCCAGTGAGAACAAACCGAGTTTATTCAACCGCTCCTCATAGCTAATGCCCTCCATACCAGGCAACATTCTGGTCAATCTCTTCTGCACCCTCTCTAAAGCCTCCACATCCTTCTGGTCGTGTGGTGACCAGAATTGAACACTATACTCCAAGTATGGCCTAACTAAGGTTCTATACAGCTGCAACATGACTTGCCAATTCTTATACTCAATGCCCCGGCCAATGAAGGCAAGCATGCCGTATGCCTTCTTGACTACCTTCTCCAACTGTGTTGCCCCTTTCAGTGACCTGTGGACCTGTACACCTAGATCTCTCTGACTTTCAATACTCTTGAGGGTTCTACCATTCACTGTATATTCCCTACCTGCATTAGATCTTCCAAAATGCATTACCTCACATTTGTCCGGATTAAACTCCATCTGCCATCTCTCCGCCCAAGTCTCCAAACAATCTAAATCCTGCTGTATCCTCTGACAGTCCTCATCGCTATCCGCAATTCCACCAACCTTTGCGTTGTCTGCAAACTTACTAATCGGACCAGTTACAGTTTCCTCCAAATCATTTATATATACCACGAACAGCAAAGGTCCCAGCACTGATCCCTGCGGAACACCACTAGTTGCAGCCCTCCAATTAGAAAAGCACCCTTCCATTGCTACTCTCTGCCTTCTATAGCCAGTTCTGTATCCACCTTGCCAGCTCACCCCTGATCCCATGTGACTTCACCTTTTGTACCAGTCTACCATGAGGGACCTTGTCAAAGGCCATACTGATGTCCATATAGACAACATCCACTGCCCTACCTGCATCAATCATCTTTGTGACCTCTTCGAAAAACTCTATCAAGTTAGTGAGACACGACCTCCCCTTCACAAAACCATGCTGCCTCTCACTAATATGTCCATTTGCTTCCAAATGGGAGTAGATCATGTCTCGAAGAATTCTCTCCAGTAATTTCCCTACCACTGACATAAGGCTCACCGGCCTGTAGTTGCCTGGATTATCCTTGCTACCCTTCTTAAACAGAGGAACAACATTGGCTATTCTCCAGTCCTCCGGGATATCACCTGAAGACAGTGAGGATCCAAAGATTTCTGTCATATAGATGTTTCAAAAAGATTAGGGAGGGTCGTAAAAGAGGTGGGGGGGGGGGGTGGCATTGTTAATTAGAGATAGTATAACAACTGCAGAAGGGCAGTTCGAGGAGGATCTGCCTACTGAGGTAGTATGGGTTGAAGTCAGAAATAGGAAAGGAGCAGTCACCTTGTTGGGAGTTTTCTATAGGCCCCCCAATAGCAGCAGAGATGTGGAGGAACAGATTGGGAAACAGATTTTGGAAAGGTGCAGAAGTCACAGGGTAGTAGGCATGGGTGACTTCAACTTCCCAATGGGTGACTTCAACTTCCCAAATATTGAGTGGAAACTCTTTCGATCAAATAGTTTGGATGGGATGGTGTTTGTGCAGTGTGTCCAGGAAGCTTTTCTAACACAGTATGTAGATTGTCCGACCAGAGGGGAGGCCATATTGGATTTGGTACTTGGTAATGAACCAGGGCAAGTGATAGATTTGTTAGTGGGGGAGCATTTTGGAGATAGTGACCACAATTCTGTGACTTTCACTTTAGTAATGAAGAGGGATAGGTGCGTGCAACAGGGCAAGGTTTACAATTGGGGGAAGGGTAAATACGATGCTGTCAGACAAGAACTGAAGTGCAATTACGAATGAGAGGGGCCATATTGTTGGAGACGACAGTGTGAAACAGACTGGTATGCTCGAGGAGATACTTGTTAGGAAGGAAGATGTGTTGGGCATTTTGAAAAACTTGTGGATAGACAAATCCCCCGGGCCTGACGGGATATATCCAAGGATTCTATGGGAAGCAAGAGATGAAATTGCAGAGCCGTTGGCAATGATCTTTTCGTCCTCACTGTCAACAGGGGTGGTACCAGGGGATTGGAGAGTGGCAAATGTCGTGCCCCTGTTCAAAAAAGGGAATAGGGATAACCCTGGGAATTACAGGCCAGTTAGTCTTACTTCGGTGGTAGTTAAAGTAATGGAAAGGGTACTGAGGGATAGGATTTCTGAGCATCTGGAAAGACACTGCTTGATTAGGGATAGTCAGCACGGATTTGTGAGGGGTAGGTCTTGCCTCACAAGTCTTATTGAATTCTTTGAGGAGGTGACCAAGCACGTGGATGAAGGTAAAGCAGTGGATGTAGTGTACATGGATTTTAGTAAGGCATTTGATAAGGTTCCCCACGGTAGGCTTATGCAGAAAGTAAGGAGGCATGGGATAGTGGGAAATTTGGCCAGTTGGATAACGAACTGGCTAACTGATAGAAGTCAGAGAGTGGTGGTGGATGGCAAATATTCAGCCTGGAGCTCAGTTACCAGTGGCGTACCGCAGGGATCGGTTCTGGGATCTCTGCTGTTTGTGATTTTCATGAATGACTTGGATGAGGGAGTGAAGGGTGGGTCAGTAAATTTGCAGACGATACCAAGATTGGTGGAGTTGTGGATAGTGAGGAGGGCTGTTGTCGGCTGCAAAGAGACATAGATAGGATGCAGAGCTGGGCTGAGAAGTGGCAGATTGAGTTTAACCCTGAAAAGTGTGAGGTTGTCCATTTTGGAAGGACAAATATGAATGCGGAATACAGGGTTAACGGTAGAGTTCTTGGCAATGTGGAGGAGCAGAGAGATCTTGGGATCTATGTTTATAGATCTTTGAAAGTTGCCATTCAAGTGGACAGAGCTGTGAAGAAGGCCTATGGTGTGCTAGCGTTCATTGACAGAGGGATTGAATTTAAGAGCCGTGAGGTGATGATGCAGCTGTACAAAACCTTGGTAAGGCCACATTTGGAGTACTGTGTACAGTTCTGGTCGCCTCATTTTAGGAAGGATGTGGGAGCTTTGGAAAAGGTGCAAAGGAGATTTACCAGGATGTTGCCTGGAATGGAGAGTAGGTCTTACGAGGAAAGGTTGAGGGTGCTAGGCCTTTTCTCATTAGAATGGAGAAGGACGAGGGGTGACTTGATAGAGGTTTATAAGATGATCAGGGGAATAGAGTAGACAGTCAGAGACTTTTTCCCCGGGTGGAACAAACCATTACAAGGGGACATAAATTTAAGGTGAAAGGTGGAAGATATAGGAGGGATATCAGAGGTAGGTTCTTTACCCAGAGAGTAGTGGGGGCATGGAATGCACTGCCTGTGGAAGTAGTTGAGTTGGAAACATTAGGGACCTTCATGCGGCTATGGATAGGTACATGGATTACAGTGGAATGATGAGGTGTAGATTCATTTGTTCTTAATCTAGGACAAAAGTTCGGCACAACATCGCGCGCCGAAGGGTCTGTTCTGTGCTGTATTTTTCTATGTTCTATATACACCACCTTCAAATGAGCAATGCTATTGAAATGCAAGAATGAAACAAAAGCACATTGGTTGGTATTTATCCAGCCATTCCTACGTAAATCTAAAAGCAGCACCAATTGTAAAAAGAACGAAGAACAACATGAAATGTGAAATAAACTTTAAGTGTGAATGCTGTCCTCACCAGTAGATCATTTATCAAATTTATATCAGTGGACACCTGGAACACACAAGAGAGAGTGAATAAACATGTGTCTGTGAAACAGGATTCACTATTGCAATAACACGCTGACAAGCTTTACTCAGAAGATTTAAACTTTCAATTTGAATTTAATTCTCTTGTTACAATATATTTTAAGATGTATCTAACACTGCCCATGATACCTGACAACCTAGAGAGCGATGCCTTGCGAATGCTTAGCACTGCGTTCAGTCGGATCAGAGTCGTTTCAAGGGGGGTAATGTTGGGTGGGATGGGAACACTTTCAATCTTGTTCTGATAAAGGGTGACGATTGTGCCCATTCTCCTGCTGCAGACGGGTAGTTTAGGTGCTGTGCTGCTGCTCTGCATGAGACTGACATTAACCAGCAGCAACTGGCTGTCCTCATTTTATAGCAAGGCAATTGGGAGGAATATTACTGCTCGATAAGCTCATTGAAGCTGGGGGGAGCAGAAATTCAGTGTTAAAAACTGCAGCAACTTCCAGGGGAAGTCGGGTTTCTTGTGAGCAGAAAATAGCATTGGTCAAAGTGACACAGGAACAGCCTCAAAAACATCAGCAGTTAGAATGGCTCCCATATTCTTGGATAGATCAAAGAACAAAGAAATGTACAGCACCGGAAATGGCCCTTCGGCCCTCCAAGCCTTCACCGACCATGCTGCCCGACGAGACTAAAATCTTCTACACTTCCGGGGTCCGTATCCCTCTATTCCCATCCTATTCATGTATTTGTCAAGATGCCCCTTAAATGTCACTTGAGTATTGACGGTATTCTGGGTATTGACAGTATTCTGAGTATTGACGGTATTCTGAGTATTGACGGTATTCTGAGTATTGACGGTAATCTGAGTATTGACGGTATTCTGAGTATTGAAGGTATTCTGAGTATTGACGGTATTCTGAGTATTGACAGTATTCTGGGTATTGACAGTATTCTGAGTATTGACGGTATTCTGACAGTATTCTGGGTATTGACGGTATTCTGAGTATTGACAGTATTCTGAGTCTTGACGGTATTCTGAGTATTGACGGTATTCTGAGTATTGACGGTATTCTGAGTATTGACGGTATTCTGAGTATTGACAGTATTCTGAGTATTGACGGTATTCTGAGTATTGACGGTATTCTGAGTATCGACTGTATTCTGAGTATCGACGGTATTCTGAGTATCGACGGTATTCTGAGTCTTGACGGTATTCTGAGTCTTGACGGTATTCTGAGTATTGACGGTATTCTGAGTATTGACAGTATTCTGGGTATTGACAGTATTCTGAGTATTGACGGTATTCTGAGTATTGACAGTATTCTGAGTATTGACAGTATTCTGAGTATTGACGGTATTCTGAGTATTGACGGTATTCTGAGTATTGACGGTATTCTGAGTATTGACAGTATTCTGGATATTGACAGTATTCTGAGTATTGACGGTATTCTGACAGTATTCTGGGTATTGACGGTATTCTGAGTATTGACAGTATTCTGAGTCTTGACGGTATTCTGAGTCTTGACGGTATTCTGAGTATTGACGGTATTCTGAGTATTGACAGTATTCTGAGTCTTGACGGTATTCTGAGTATTGACAGTATTCTGAGTATTGACAGTATTCTGAGTATTGACGGTATTCTGAGTATTGACGGTATTCTGAGTATTGACAGTATTCTGAGACTTGACGGTATTCTGAGTATTGACGGTATTCTGAGTATTGACAGTATTCTGAGTCTTGAAGGAATTCTGAGTATTGACGGTATTCTGAGTATTGACGGTATTCTGAGTCTTGACGGTATTCTGAGTCTTGAAGGAATTCTGAGTATTGACGGTATTCAGAGTATTGACGGTATTCTGAGTATTGACAGTATTCTGAGTATTGACGGTATTCTGAGTATTGACGGTATTCTGAGTCTTGAAGGAATTCTGAGTATTGATGGTATTCTGAGTATTGACAGTATTCTGAGTATTGACAGTATTCTGAGTATTGACGGTATTCTGAGTATTGACGGTATTCTGAGTATTGAAGGTATTCTGAGTATTGACGGTATTCTGAGTATTGACGGTATTCTGAGTCTTGACGGCATTCTGAGTATTGACGGTATTCTGAGTATTGACGGTATTCTGAGTATTGACGGTATTCTGAGTATTGACTGTATTCTGAGTATTGACGGTATTCTGAGTATTGACGGTATTCTGAGTATTGACGGTATTCTGAGTATTGACGGTATTCTGAGTATTGACGGTATTCTGGGTATTGACGGTATTCTGGGTATTGACGGTATTCTGAGTATTGACGGTATTCTGAGTATTGAAGGTATTCTGAGTATTGACAGTATTCTGAGTATTGACGGTATTCTGAGTATTGCCGGTATTCTGAGTATTGACGGTATTCTGAGTATTGACAGTATTCTGAGTATTGACGGTATTCTCAGTATTGACAGTATTCTGAGTATTGACAGTATTCTGAGTATTGACGGTATTCTGAGTATTGACGGTATTCTGAGTATTGACGGTATTCTGAGTATTGACGGTATTCTGAGTATTGACAGTATTCTGAGTATTGACGGTATTCTCAGTATTGACAGTATTCTGAGTATTGACAGTATTCTGAGTATTGACGGTATTCTCAGTATTGACAGTATTCTGAGTATTGACATTATTCTGAGTATTGACGGTATTCTGAGTATTGACGGTATTCTGAGTATTGAAGGTATTCTGAGTGTTGACTGTATTCTGAGTATTGACAGTATTCTGAGTATTGATGTTATTTCCATTTGGGGCTTTCAGTAAAGAGCGTAAATCTGGAACTGAATCTGCAGCCCGATAGTGTCGTCAGCAAAAGAGGATCAGGGTTGAAATTACAGCTCTTGACCTTGCTCGGCCTTCAAACATGATGATGACTGAGATAACACTCTCGTTCTCTCTCGCGCTCTCTCTCGCTCATGCTCTCTCTCACTCACGCTATCTCTCTCTCTCTCGCGCTCTCCTTCTAGTGCTCTCTCTCTCTCGCGCTCTCCCTCTAGTGCTCTCTCTCTCGCGCTCTCTCCCTCTCGCGGGCTCTCTCCCTCGTGCTCTCTCTCCCTCTAGTGCTCTCTCTCTCTCGCACTCTCCTTCTCGCGCTCTCTCCCTCTCGCGGGCTCTCTCCCTCGTGCTCTCTCTCCCTCTAGTGCTCTCTCTCTCGCGCTCTCTCTCTCGCGCTCTCTCTCTCTCGCATTCTCTCTCTCACACTCTCTCTCTCATGGTCTCCCTCACTCACGCCATCTCTCTCTCGCGCGCTCCCTCTAGTGCTCTCTCTCTCTTGCTCTCTCTCTCTCTCATGCTCTCTCTCACTCACGCTATCTCTCTCTCTCTCACGCTCTCCCTCTAGTGCTCTCTCTCTCTTGCGCTATCTCTCTCTCTCTCGCGCACTCTCTCTCTCGCACTCTCCTTCTCGCGCTCTCTCTCTCTCGCTCTCTCCCTCTCGCGCTCTCTCTCCCTCATGCTCTCTCTCCCTCGTGCTCTCTCTCTCGCGCTCTCTCTCTCGCGCTCACTCTCTCTCGTGCTCTCTCTCCCTCGTGCTCTGTCCCTCGCGCTCTCTCTCTCGTGCTCTCTCTCCCTCGTGCTCTCTCTCCCTCGCGCTCTCTCTCTCGCGCTCTCTCTCTCTCTCGTGCTCTCTCTCTCTCACGCTATCACTCTCTCTCTCGCACTCTCCTTCTAGTGCTCTCTCTCTCTCGCGCTCTCTCTCTCGCACTCTCCTTCTCGCGCTCTCTCCCTCTTGCGGGCTCTCTCCCTCGTGCTCTCTCTCCCTCACGCTCTCTCTCTCGCGCTCTCTCTCGCGCTCTCTCTCTCGCGCTCTCTCTCCCACTCTCTCTCTCATTCTCTCTCACGCTCTCTCTCTCGTTCCCTCTCTCTCGCGCTCTCTCTCTCTTTCGCTCTCTCTCTCTCGCTCTCTCTCACGCGTTCTCTCTCACGCTCTCTCTCTCTTTCGCTCTCTCTCTCTCCCTCTCTCTCGTGCTCTCTCTCTCCCACTCTCTCTCTCGCTCCCTCTCTCTCGCGCTCTCTCTCCCTCGTGCTCTCTCTCCCTCGCGCTCTCTCTCTCGCGCTCTCTCTCTCTCTCGTGCTCTCTCTCTCTCACGCTATCACTCTCTCTCTCGCACTCTCCTTCTAGTGCTCTCTCTCTCTCGCGCTCTCTCTCTCGCACTCTCCTTCTCGCGCTCTCTCCCTCTTGCGGGCTCTCTCCCTCGTGCTCTCTCTCCCTCACGCTCTCTCTCTCGCGCTCTCTCTCGCGCTCTCTCTCTCGCGCTCTCTCTCCCACTCTCTCTCTCATTCTCTCTCACGCTCTCTCTCTCGTTCCCTCTCTCTCGCGCTCTCTCTCTCTTTCGCTCTCTCTCTCTCGCTCTCTCTCACGCGTTCTCTCTCACGCTCTCTCTCTCTTTCGCTCTCTCTCTCTCCCTCTCTCTCGTGCTCTCTCTCTCCCACTCTCTCTCTCGCTCCCTCTCTCTCGCGCTCTCTCTCTCTTTCGCTCTCTCTCTCGCTCTCTCTCCTTCATGCTCTCTCTCTCGTGCTCTCTCTCCCTCGTGCTCTCTCTCTCTCGCGCTCTCTCTCTCGCACTCTTTCTCTCTCATGCTCTTTCTCTCTCATGCTCTCTCTCTCACACTCTCTCGGGCTCTCACTCACGCTTTCTCTTGCGCTCTCTCTCGTGCTCTCTCTCTCTCCTGTGCTCTCTCTCACGTGCTCTCTCTCACGTGCTCTCTCTCACGTTTTCTCTCGCGCTCTCTCTCGTGCTCTCTCTCTCCTGTGCTCTCTCTCACGTGCTCTATCTCACGTTTTCTCTCGCGCTCTCTCTCGTGCTCTCTCTTTCTCGTGCTCGCTCTCTCCTGTGCTCTCTCTCACGTGCTCTCTCTCACGTGCTCTCTCTCACGTGCTCTCTCCTGTGCTCTCTCGCAGTCTCTCTCGCGCGCTCTCTCCCACGCTCTCTCTCGTGTTCTCTCCCTCTCGCACTCTTTTCTCTCGCGCTCTCTCTCTCTCTCTCTCGCGCTCTCTCTCCCACGTTCTCTCTCGCGCTCTCTCTCGTGCTCGCTATCTCTCTGTCTCTCGTGTGCTCTCTCGCGTTTTCTCTCGTGCTCTCTCTTTCTCGTGCTCTCTCTCGCTCCCTCTCTCGCATGATCTCTCTCGCGTGCTCTCTCTCACGTGCTCTCTCCTGTGCTCTCTCTCACATTCTCTCTCGCGCTCTCTCTCTCGCGCTCTCTCTCTCTCACGCTCTTTCTCTCGTGTTCTCTCTCTCTCTCTCTTGCTCTCTCTCTCTCTGTCTCTATCTCTCTCGTGCTCCCTCTCTGATTCCTGCTGGGAGGGATTATGAGTTGCTGCACTTTTATTAGCAGAGATCTATCACCTGGCAGTGCCCACACTCGGCTCAGCAATGTGGCAATGCTGCCATTGGCTGTCAGGCTGTAAATGAGGCAGTGCAGTTGCTGGTATAACCGAGGGAGAAGGGGCTGGGTTACAACCAGCCGCTTTCACACTTCCCCACTCGCCTCAGGTGTGGGGGTCATTCAGCCTTCAGACAGAAATCTCCCCCTCCTCCTTCACCATCCTCCCCTCTGTCCCACCCCCTTCCTGCTTCATCCCTCTTCCCCCTTTACCCTCCGCCACTTCCCTTTACTCCCACTTTCATCTTACCATGTTTATGTTTTTGTCAATGTCACTGATGCGATCTTCAACTGTACTTTGGAAGTTCTTCAAATTATTTATTTCTTGCACCATCTCCTCCATCAAAGACATAACCTGTAACACAGTCAATCAGCGGAATAAATCATTTTGGTTTCTGAAGCAATTTCCCAGTCAGATAGTGTGTGGTATTATAGGTATTACGGTACCTGATAGGCTGGAGCACCATTGGTGGAAATTGTATGCTTTCTATTGGTTAGGATGTATGGTAGCTCCGCCCTGCTAGGCGGGGTATAAGAGCCCGTGCCGCCCCAGCAGCCTTCATTCTGTACCTGAGCTGCTGGGGGAAACATTTAGCTTATTAAAGCCTTCAGTTGGACTTCAACCTCGCTTTAGTGGTCATTGATCGTGCATCAATTTAATAAGCTAGATTTAAAAGGAGGGAGCTCCGAATCAAGCCGGAGTGTCTGCAACTCAGCCCCCACGCGGCGAACTCAGCGGCAATCTTCAAGCACTGGCTGGCGTGTTTTAAAGGATATCTCGGGACGGCCGAAAACACACCCACGGGAGAACAGAAAATGCAAGTCCTGCACTCGAGGGTGAGCCCGGAAATTTACACCCTCATCGAGGAAGCTGAAGACTTTGATGCAGCAATAGAGCTGCTAAAATGACACAATAATTATCCGGTAAAAACAAGGTCTACACCCGGCACCTGCTTGCAACAAGGCGACAAACCCCATGGAAATCGCTGGAAGAATTCTACCGTGCGCTCCTGGTGTTGGGGAGAAACTGCAGCTGCCCGCAAGTTTCGGCGAGCGACCACACTGAACTCTTGATCCGGGACGCTTTCGTGGCAGGTATGCTATCCTCACAAATCCGCCAGCAACTGCTGGAAAAAGACACTCTGGGTCTCAAGGAGGCACGGGCCCTTGCAGGCTCCCTGGACGTGGCCTCCAGGTACACCCGCGCTTACGTTCCCGACCGCGCGGCAGCCCTCTGGGCAGCGTGGAACCCCTCCGCAGCCGACCCCGAGACATCCCCCATCCCCCCACAAGCCTGCGCTGCAAGGCGGCCTGGCAACCCCGGGGGGCCCCACTGCTACCTTTGCGGACAGGCCAAGCACCCCCGCCAGCGCTGCCCCGCCCGCGCATCCACCTGCAAGGGATGCGGCAAAAAGGGCCATTTCGTGGGGGTATGCCAGGCCCGAGCGATGGCCGCGGTCTCCGGCGGCGAATGCGGACCGCCACCACAAACTTCTCCATGGTCCCCGTGCAGCCAGCGGTCGCCGCCATCTTCCTATTCCAGGGCCACATGCGGACACCGGGCGCCGCCATCTTGTCCCACGGACGTCACGCTAGAGGGATGGGCGCCGCCATTTTGTGCACCCCCAGCCATGTGCGACCAATGGGAGACGCCATCTTGAATGAACCCCCAGGACCCCAGCTCGGCTGACCACGCACCACCCAAAGAGAATTCTCAACTGCTGCAATTAGCCTCGGTGACCCTGGATCAGTCCCGGCCTCGAACACTCTAAACTGCTACAACGACCGTATTCATCAACGGGCACGAGACGTCCTGCCTAATCGACTCTGGGAGCACGGAGAGCTTCACACACCCCGACACGGTAAGGCGCTGTTCTCTCCTCATCCACCCCGTTAATCAAAAAATCTCCCTGGCCTCCGGTTCCCACTCAGTAGAGATAAAGGGTTTTGTGTAGCAAACCTCACAGTCCAGGGAAGGGAGTTTAGAAATTAACGGCTCTACGTCCTCCCCCACCCCTACGCGGCCACACTCCTAGGTTTAGGCTTCCAGTGTAATCTCCAAAGTCTAACTTTCAAATTCGGCGGCCCTATACCCCCCCTTACTGTCTGCAGCCTCACAACCATTAAGGTCGACCCGCCTTCCCTGTTTGCGAACCTCACCCCGGATTGCAAACCCGTCGCCACCAGGAGCAGACGGTACAGTGCCCAGGACCGGATCTTTATTAGGTCAGAGGTCCAAAGGCTACTGAGGGAAGGTGTCATTGAAGCCAGTAACAGCCCCTGGAGAGCTCAAGTAGTGGTGGTAAAGACCGGGGAGAAGCATAGGATGGTCATCGACTACAGTCAGACCATCAACAGGTTTACGCAGCTGGACGCGTACCCTCTCCCCCGCACATCCAACCTGGTAAACAGGATTGCGCATTACATGGTCTTCTCCACGGTGGATCTCAAGTCCGCCTACTACCAGCTCCCCATCCGCACTAGTGACCGCAAGTACACTGCCTTCGAGGCAGATGGGCGGCTCGATCACTTCTTAAGGGTTCCCTTCGGTGTCACCAACGGGGTCTCGGTCTTCCAGCGTGAGATGGACCGAATGGTTGACCGGTAGGGTTTACGGGCAACATTCCCGTATCTCGATAAAGTCACCGTCTGCGGCTTACAACCAGCAGGACCACGACACCAACCTCCGAAAATTCCTCCAGACCGCAAAAATCCTTAACCTTACATACAACAAGGATAAATGCGTGTTTAGCACCGACCGCCTAGCCATCCTCGGCTACGTAGTGCGAAATGGAGTTCCCCCTCCCTCACTGCTCCAAGGCCCAGAAGCGCTGCCTCGGGTTTTTTAGCGACTACGCCCAGTGGGTCCCAACTATGCGGACAAGGCCCGTCCCCTGATCCAATCCACAGCTTTCCCCCTGTCGATAGAGGCCCGCCAGACCTTCAGCCGCATCAAAGCAGACATTGCAAAGGCCACGATGCGCGCCATCGACGAGTCCCGCCCCTTCCAGGTCGAGAGCGACGCGTCCGACGTAGCTCTGGCGGCCACCCTCAACCAAGCGGGCAGGCCCGTGGCTTTCTTCTCCCGTACCCTCCATGCTTCCGAAATTCACCATTCCTCGGTCGAAAAAGAGGCCCAGGCCATAGTAGAAGCTGTGCGACATTGGAGGCATTACCTGGCCGGCAGGAGATTCACTCTCCTCACTGACCAATGGTCGGTTGCTTTCATGTTCGATAATGCACAGCGGGGCAAAATAAAAAACGATAAGATCGAACTCTCCACCTACAACTACGAGATCTTGTATCGTCCCGGGAAGCTAAACGAGCCTCCTGATGCCCTGTCCCGTGGCACATGTGCCACCGCACAAGTGGACCGCCTCCGAGCCCTCCACGAGGACCTCTGCCACCCGGGGGTCACTCGCTTTTTCCATTTTGTCAAGACCTGCAACCTGCCCGACTCCATCGAGGACGTCAGGACAGCCACCAGGGACTGCCAAATCTGCGCGGAATGCAAACTGCACTTCTACCGGCCAGAGAGGGCGCACCTGATAAAGGCTTCCCGTCCCTTTGAACGCCTCAGCATGGACTTCAAAGGCCCCCTCCCCTCCACCGACCGCAACACGTACTTCCTGAACCTGACTGATGAGTACTCCCGGTTCCCATTCGCCATCTCCTGCCCCGACATGGCCGCAACCACCGTCATCAAGGCCCTCCATAGTATCTTTGCACTGTTCAGGTTTCCCGCTTACATACATAGCGATAGGGGGTCCTCCTTTATGAGCGACGAACTGCGCCAATTCCTGCTCAGCAAAGGCATCGCCTCGAGCAGGACAACCAGTTACAACCCACGGGGTAACGGGCAGGTAGAGAGGGAGAACGGAACGGTCTGGAAGACCGTCCTACTGGCCCTCCGGTCCAGGAACCTCCCAGTCTCCCGCTGGCAGGAAGTCCTCCCGATGCCCTCCACTCCATCCGGTCACTGCTGTGTACCACGACCAACCAAACACCTCACGAACGTCTCCTTGTCTTCCCCAGGATGTCCTCCTCTGGGACTTCGCTCCCGACCTGGCTGGCAGCTCCCGGACCCATCCTGCTCCGAAAACACGTGCGGGCGCACAAGTCGGACCCGTTGGTCGAGAGGGTCCCTCTGCTCCATGCTAACCCCCAGTACGCCTGTGGCGTACCCTGACGGCAGACAAGATACGGTCTCCCTACGGGACCTGGCGCCCGCCGGAACCCCACGCACACCCCAGCCACCAGTCCCACCCTCCCCTCCACCGCAGCACCTTACAGGAGGATCGGTCCTTCCGCCGGCCCCGTCTAGGCCCCCCCACCCACCGACGCCCCCCGCAGGCGCTCCCTTCTCAGTTCAATCGTTTTCCCCACCAGCACCGTCTCGGGGTGCCGAAGCTGCCAGAGAGATTGAAGCCACGCTCCCGGAGTCACAGACGCCCGAGCCTCCACCGGAGTCACCACCGAAGCTCCGACGATCACAGAGGACGACCAGGGCCCCGATCGACTGATTGCTTCATTTTAAATTGTAAACTGTAAATTTAAATCATCAATTGTAAATAGCTATCAGAATTGTAAATAGTTACAAAACGTTGTACGGAGGTATTGCGGTACCTCCATAACTAATTCTACCACGTTGCCATGTTTGTAGTATCAGGCCACCACACCCTCCAGACTCTTTTTTAACAGGGGGTGAATGTGGTATTAGAGGTATTACTGTACCTAATAGGCTGGAGCACCATTGGTAGATATTGTATGCTTCCTATTGGTCAAGCTGTATGGTAGCTTCACTCTGCTAGGCGGGGTATAAGAGCCCGTGCCGCCTCAGCAGCCTTCATTCTGTACCCGAGCTGCTGAGGGAAACATCTAGCTTATTAAAGCCTTCAGTTGGACTACAACCTCACTTTAGTGGTCATTGATCGTGCATCAGAGTGCAAACTCCAGACGTGACCTCCATCCTGGGCAGAGTCTGAGATCCCCGGCATGCTGTCACGTATACTTCCAGCTCTATCCCGACCCCTACAGGAATCTCCACGAGCACAGTGAGCACGGAAAGGCTCAGTGCGCCTGCATCCACAGTTCAATACTCCTGATGGCCGTCATGGCCCCGTGTATTCTGAACTTCAGAGTAATTTTTATATTTTAAAAAATCTGACCATAAAAGGCGACAGAAGGATGAGGATCACCTGACTGTTCTTGGATTGAAACTAGTCCTGTCTCCAGAGGAAAAAAGGGAACATCCCAGATTAATGTTGACTCAATGCTGTTTTCTGAAATGAATATAAAAGGGTAATTTCAAATTGAATGGGTCATTCAGATACAAAAACATTAGCCTTTATAAACACTCAAGGTGTGAATAGAAACATGGAATTTACAGTGCAGAAGGAGGCCATTCGGCCCATCGAGTCAGCACCAGCCATTAGAAACATCACCTTACAGAAGCCCACACCTCCACCCTATCCCCGTAACCCCACCTAACCTTTTGGACACTTAAAGGGCAATTTATCATTGGCCAATCCACTGACCTGCACATCTTTGGACTGTGGGATGAAACCGGAGCACCCGGAGGAGACCCACGCAGTCACGGGGAGAACATGCAGCCTCCGCTCAGTCAGTGACCCAGCAGGGAATCAAACACAGATGCCGGACGCTGTAAGGCAGCAGTGCTAACCACTGTGCTACTGTGCTGCCCTGGGACTTGATCTAACAAATTTATCCAACCAACCACCTGATTTGAGTTCTCCCAGTGAGCCAGAGAAGACAGAGCCAGGAGTGAGACACAGCTAAGAGTGAGTTTGGGAATTTGAATCTAGGTGGGAATTCGAAGCTGGGTGGGGACGAAGTGCTTTTTATCCCTGGTAAGTGACTGGTAAGTAGTCTTTCTGCTTTTCTGTTTCTTTTCATTGGTATATTTATTTATTTTTTCTTTGTTGTTTTTTTTGTTGAAATTGTAGTTGTTGAAGTTAACCGAAGGTTTAAGACATGGCAGGAGATCTCAGACCCGTGTCATGCTCCTCGTATGCGATGTGGGAGCTCAGGGACACGTCCACTGTCCCTGGCTCCTTCACGTGCAAGAATTGTGTCCAGTTGCAGCTCCTGTTAGACCGCTTGACGGCTCTGGAGCTGCGGATGGACTCACTTTGGAGCATCCTGCGATGCTGAGGACGTCGTGGATAGCACGTTTAGCGAGTTGGTCACACCGCAGGTGAAAGGTACTGAGGAAGATAGAAAATGGGTGACCAAAAGACAGAGCAAGAGTAGGAAGGCAGTGCAGGTGTCCTCTGCGGTCATCTCCCTGCAAAACAGATATACCGCTTTGGATACTGTTGAGGGAGATGGCTCACCAGGGGAAGGCAGCAGCAGCCAGGTTCATGGCACCGTGGCTGGCTCTGCTGCGCAGCTGGGCAGGAAGAAGAATGGCAGGGCTATAGTGATAGGGGACTCAACTGTAAGGGGAATAGACAGGCGGTTCTGCGGACGCAATCGAGACTCCAGGATGGTATGTTGCCTCCCTGGTGCAAGGGTCAAGGATGTCTCGGAGCGGCTGCAGGACACTCTGGGGGGGGGGGGAGGGTGAACAGCCAGCTGTCGCGGTGCACATAGGCACCAACAATATAGGTACAAAAACGGGACGAGGTCCTACAAGCACTGAGTGCTGAATTTGGTGCTATTTGAGTGCGATAGTGAGAGTTTGGTGACCGAGGGAGTGCTGAATTTGGTGCATTTGAGTGCGATAGTGAGAGTTTGGTGACCGAGGGAGTGCTGAATTTGGTGCATTTGAGTGCGATAGTGAGAGTTTGGTGACCGAGGGAGTTAGGTGAGGAGGGAGTAAGGTGCTCCTTTCATTTTGTTTCCGACATTTCCGCAAAGAGTGCGAAGAGAGCCAGGAGTTTACAGGAAGTGTAGCTGACTGGGAGCAGAGTCGGAGGGCGGAGATCTAGTTAGTCCACACAGCAGCTATATTCTGTAAGGTAAGAGGGGATGGAGGCTAGGCCAGTTACATGCTCCTCCTGTAGGATGTGGGTGGTGAGGGATACCACCGGTGTCCCCGCTGACTATACCTGCGGGAAGTGCACCCAACTTCAGCTCCTCAAAGACCGTGTTAGGGAACTGGAGCTGAAGCTGGATGAACTTCGGATCATCCGGGAGGCAGAGGGGGTGATTGAGAAGAGTTACAAGGAGGTAACCACACCCAAGGTACAGGACAAGAATAGCTGGGTTACAGTAAGGGGGAAAAAAACAAACAGGCAGAAAGTGCAGGGATCCCTCGTGGCCGTTCCCCTTCAAAACAAGTATACCGTTTTGGATGCTGTTGGGGGGGATGACCTACCGGGGGAAGGCCCTAGCGGCCAGGTCTCTGGCACTGAGTCTGGCTCTGGGGCTCAGAAGGGAAGGGGGGTGAATAGAAAAGCAATAGTTGTAGGAGATTCAATGGTTAGGGGAATAGATAGGAGATTCTGTGGTCGCGAGCGAGACTCCCGGAAGGTATGTTGCCTCCCGGGTGCCAGGGCCAGGGATGTCTCGGATCGTGTCTTCAGGATCCTTAAGGGGGAGGGGGAGCAGCCAGAAGTCGTGGTGCACATTGGTACCAACGACATAGGTAGGAAAAGGGGTGTGGAGGTAATAAACAAGTTTAGGGAGTTAGGCTGGAAGTTGAAAGCCAGGACAGACAGAGTTGTCATCTCTGGTTTGTTGCCGGTGCCACGTGATAGCGAGGCTAGGAATAGGGAGAGAGTGCAGTTGAACACGTGGCTGCAGGAATGCTGTAGGAGGGAGGGCTTCAGGTATTTGGATAATTCAGCGCATTCTGGGGAAGGTGGGACCTGTACAAGCAGGACGGGTTGCATCTGAACCAGAGGGGCACCAATATCCTGGGAGGGAGGTTTGCTAGTACTCTTCGGGAGGGTTTAAACTAATTTGGCAGGGGAATGGGAACCGGATTTGTAGTCCAGCAACTAAGGTAGCCGATATTCAGGACGCCAAAGCATGTAATGAGGCAGTGGGGAAGGGAACACTGACAAAGGAGAGTATTTGCAGGCACGGAGATGGGTTGAAGTGTGTATACTTCAACGCAAGAAGCATCAGGAATAAGGTGGGTGAACTTAAGGCATGGATCGGTACTTGGGACTACGATGTGGTGGCCATCACGGAAACGTGGATAGAAGAGGGGCAGAAATGGTTGTTGGAGGTCCCTGGTTATAGATGTTTCAATAAGATTAGGGAGGGTGGTAAAAGAGGTGGGGGGGGGTGGCATTATTAATTAGAGATAGTATAACAGCTGCAGAAAGGCAGTTCGAGGAGTATCACCCTATTGAGGTAGTATGGGTTGAAGTCAGAAATAGGAAAGGAGCAGTCACCTTGTTAGGAGTTTTCTATAGGCCCCCCAATAGTAGCAGAGATGTGGAGGAACAGATTGGGAAACAGATTTTGGAAAGGTGCAGAAGTCATAGGGTAGTAGTCAAGGGCGACTTCAACTTCCCAAATATTGAGTGGAAACTCTTTAGATCAAATAGTTTGGATGGGGTGGTGTTTGTGCAGTGTGTCCAGGAAGCTTTTCTAACACAGTATGTAGATTGTCCGACCAGAGGAGGGGCAATATTGGAATTAGTACTGGGTAATGAACCAGGGCAAGTGGTAGATTTGTTAGTGGGGGAGCATTTTGGAGATAGTGACCACAATTCTGTGACTTTCACTTTAGTAATGGAGAGGGATAGGTACGTGCAACAGGGCAAGGTTTACAATTGGGGGAAGGGTAAATACGATGTTGTCAGACAAGAATTGAAGTGCATAAGTTGGGAACATAGGCTGGCAGGGAAGGACACAAGTGAAATGTGGAACTTGTTCAAGGAACAGGTGCTACGTGTCCTTGATATGTATGTCCCTGTCAGGCAGGGAAGAGATGGTCGAGTGAGGGAACCATGGTTGACAAGAGAGGTTGAATGTCTTGTTAAGAGGAAAAAGGTGACTTATGTAAGGCTGAGGAAACAAGGTTCAGACAGGGCATTGGAGGGATACAAGATAGCCAGGAGGGAACTGAAGAAAGGGATTAGGAGAGCTAAGAGAGGGCATGAACA
This sequence comes from Scyliorhinus torazame, assembly GCF_047496885.1. NCBI lineage: Eukaryota > Metazoa > Chordata > Chondrichthyes > Carcharhiniformes > Scyliorhinidae > Scyliorhinus > Scyliorhinus torazame. The sequence goes on from NC_092724.1 coordinate 169,998,567, forward strand.
ATATTTGGAGGGTAGGATCAAGGAAAACCCCAAGGCCTTTTACACACATGTGAGAAATATGAGAATGACTAGAGCGAGGGTAGGTCCGATCAAGGACAGTCGCGGGAGATTGTGTATTGAGTCTGAAGAGATAGGAGAGGTCTTGAATGAGTACTTTTCTTCTGTATTTACAAATGAGAGGGGCGATATTGTTGGAGAGGACAGTGTGAAACAGATTGGTAAGCTCGAGGAAATACTTGTTAGGAAGGAAGATGTGTTGGGCATTTTGAAAAACTTGAGGATAGACAAGTCCCCCGGGCCTGACGGGATATATCCAAGGATTCTATGGGAAGCAAGAGATGAAATTGCACAGCCGTTGGCAATTATCTTTTCGTCCTCACTGTCAACAGGGGTGGTACCAGGGGATTGGAGAGTGGCGAATGTCGTGCCCCTGTTCAAAAAAGGAACTAGGGATAACCCTGGGAATTACAGGCCAGTTAGTCTTACTTCGGTGGTAGGCAAAGTAATGGAAAGGGTACTGAAGGATAGGATTTCTGAGCATCTGGAAAGACACTGCTTGATTAGGGATAGTCAGCACGGATTTGTGAGGGGTAGGTCTTGCCTTACAAATCTTATTGAATTCTTTGAGGAGGTGACCAAGCATGTGGATGAAGGTAAAACAGTGGATGTAGTGTACATGGATTTTAGTAAGGCATTTGATAAAGTTCCCCATGGTAGGCTTCTGCACAAAGTAAGGAGGCATGGGATAGTGGGAAATTTGGCCAGTTGGATAACGAACTGGCTAACCGATAGAAGTCAGAGAGTGGTGGTGGATGGCAAATATTCAGCCTGGATCCCAGTTACCAGTGGTGTACCGCAGGGATCAGTTCTGGGTCCTCTGCTGTTTGTGATTTTCATTAATGACTTGGATAAGGGAGTTGAAGGGTGGGTCAGTAAATTTGCAGACGATACGAAGATTGGTGGAGTTGTGGATAGTAAGGAGGGCTGTTGTCGGCTGCAAAGAGACATAGATAGGATGCAGAGCTGGGCTGAGAAGTGGCAGATGGAGTTTAACCCTGAAAAGTGTGAGGTTGTCCATTTTGGAAGGACAAATATGAATGCGGAATACAGGGTTAACGGTAGAGTTCTTGGCATTGTGGAGGAGCAGAGAGATCTTGGGGTCTATGTTCATACATCTTTGAAAGTTGCCACTCAAGTGGATAGAGCTGTGAAGAAGGCCTATGGTGTGCTCGCGTTCATTAACAGAGGGATTGAATTTAAGAGCCGTGAGGTGATGATGCAGCTGTACAAAACTTTGGTAAGGCCACATTTGGAGTACTGTGTACAGTTCTGGTCGCCTCATTTTAGGAAGGATGTGGAAGCTCTGGAAAAGGTGCAAAGAAGATTTACCAGGATGTTGCCTGGAATGGAGAGTAGGTCTTACGAGGAAAGGTTGAGGGTGCTAGGCCTTTTCTCATTAGAGCGGAGAAGGATGAGGGGCGACTTGATAGAGGTTTATAAGATGATCAGGGGAATAGATAGAGTAGACAGTCAGAGACTTTTTCCCCAGGTGGAACATACCATTACAAGGGGACATAAATTTAAGGTGAAAGGTGGAAGATATAGGAGGGATATCAGAGGTAGGTTCTTTACCCAGAGAGTAGTGGGGGCATGGAATGCACTGCCTGTGGAAGTAGTTGAGTCGGAAACATTAGGGACCTTGAAGCAGCTGTTGGATAGGTACATGGATTACGGGAAAATGATATAGTGTAGATTTATTTGTTCTGAAGGGCAGCACGGTAGCATTGTGGATAGCACAATTGCTTCACAGCTCCATGGTCCCAGGTTCGATTCCGGCTTGGGCCATTGTCTGTGCGGAGTCTGCACGTCCTCCCCGTGTCTGCGTGGGTTTCCTCCGGGTGCTCCGGTTTCCTCCCACAGTCCAAAGATGTGCGGGTTAGGTGAATTGGCTAATGATAAATTGCCCTTAATGTCCAAATTGCCCTTGGTGTTGGGTGGAGGTGTTGAGTTTGGGTAGGGTGCTCTTTCCAAGAGCTGGTGCAGACTCAAAGGGCCGAATGGCCTCCTTCTGCACTGTAAATTCAATGATAATCTATGATTAATCTAGGACAAAGGTTCGGCACAACATCGTGGGCCGAAGGGCCTGTTCTGTGCTGTATTTTCTATGTTCTATGTTCTATGTTCTAAGCTGAATTTAGGGAGCTAGGAGTTAAACTAAAAAGTAGGACCTCAAAGGTAGTAATCTCAGGATTGCTACCAGTGCCACGAGCTAGTCAGAGTAGGAATGTCAGGATAGAGAGGATGACTGCGTGACTCAAGAGATGGTGCAAGAGGGAGGGATTCAAATTCCTGGGACATTGGAACCGGTTCTGGGGGAGGTGGGACCAGTACAAACCGGACGGTCTGCACCTGGGCAGGACTGGAACCGATGTCCTTGGGGGGGGGGGGTTTGTTAGAGCTGTTGGGGAGAGTTTAAACTAATGTGGCAGGGGGATGGGAACCGATGCAGGACGTTAGAAGGTAGTAAAACAGGGACAGAAATAAAAGGCAGTAAGGGGGAAAGTGTAAGGGGGAGAAGCCATAGTCAAAAATCAAAAAGGGCAACAGTACAAGGTACAGTGACTGAGGGGAGCTCAGTGAATAGGACCAGGAATACTAAAAGAAATAAAATGGGAAGTGAAAACATTAATGGTAAGCGACGCGGCAGGTTGTTACAGGAAGATATGGGTTCAACGACAAGGAAAATTAGGAGAAAGGTTAAGAGGAAATATAACTTAGGAGACGTTACTGATCGAGGTGTTAAGATTCAGAACAGAGGTAAAAAAGCCAACATAAGTGTACTTTACCTGAATGCTCGTAGTATTCGGAATAAGGTAAATGAGTTGATGGCGCAAATCATCGTGAATGACTATGATTTAGTGGCCATTACTGAAACATGGTTAAAGGATGGTCACGACTGGGAGTTAAATATCCGAGGGTATCAAACTTTTCAGAAGGACAGAGTGGATGGTAAGGGAGGTGGTGTAGCTCTGTTATTTAAGGATGACATCCGGGCAACAGTAAGGGATGACATCGGTACTATGGAGGATAAGGTTGAATCCATTTGAGTGGGAATCAGGAATAGTAAGGCGAAAAAGTCACTGATAGGAGTAATCTATAGGCCACCAAATAGTAACATTATAGTTGAGCAGGCAATAAACAAAGAAATAACTGATATTTGCACTGAGTGCTGAATTTGGTGCATTTTGAGTGCGATAGTAAGAGTTTGGTGACCGAGGGAGTATAAGGCTTCATTTTTATCTAAAGTTTAGTCTTTCTTTTATTTAGTTAATTAACTTAAAAGTTGCTGTTTGGTTTAGAAGAAGGTGAATTTTCAATCAGCCTTAAACAGGCTTCTACTTGTAGGCACTTGCAGCTGGAGCTTGTTAATTAGTTAATTGGATTAGGCCAGTTTTCAGAGGCTAGATTCACAGTATAAAAGTGATTCCCTACAGTGCAGACTTTGTTTGCACTGAGTGCTGAATTTGGTGCATTTTGAGTGCTATAGTGAGAGTTTGGTGACTGAGGGAGTGCTGAATTTGGTGCATTTTGAGTGCTATAGTGAGAGTTTGGTGACCGAGGGAGTGCTGAATTTGGTGCATTTTGAGTGCTATAGTAAGAGTTTGGTGACCGAGGGAGTGCTGAATTTGGTGCATTTTGAGTGCTATAGTAAGAGTTTGGTGACCGAGGGAGTTAGGTGAGGAGGGAGTAAGGTGCTCCTTTCATTTTGTTTCCGACATTTCCGCAAAGAGTGAGAAGAGAGCCAGGAGTTTACAGAAAGTGTAGCTGACTGGGAGCAGAGTCGGAGGGCGGAGATCTAGTTAGTCCACAGGGCAGCTATATTCTGTCAGGTAAGAGGGGATGGAGGCTAGGCCAGTTGCATGCTCCTCCTGTAGGATGTGGGTGGTGAGGGATACCACCGGTGTCCCCGCTGACTATACCTGCGGGAAGTGCACCCAACTTCAGCTCCTCAAAGACCGTGTTAGGGAACTGGAGCTGAAGATGGATGAACTTCGGATCATCCGGGAGGCAGAGGGGGTGATTGAGAAGAGTTACAGGGAGGTAACCACACCCAAGGTACAGGACAAGAATAGCTGGGTTACCGTCAGGGGGAAAAAAACAAACAGGCAGACAGTGCAGGGATCCCTCGTGGCCATTCCCCTTCAAAACAAGTATACCGTTTTGGATGCTGTTGGGGGGGATGACCTACCGGGGGAAGGCCCTAGCGGCCAGGTCTCTGGCACTGAGTCTGGCTCTGGGCTCAGAAGGGAAGGGGGGAGAATAGAAAAGCAATAGTTGTAGGAGATTAAATGGTTAGGGGAATAGATAGGAGATTCTGTGGTCGCGAGCGAGACTCCCGGAAGGTATGTTGCCTCCCGGGTGCCAGGGTCAGGGATGTCTCGGATCGTGTCTTCAGGATCCTTAAGGGGGAGGGGGAGCAGCCAGAAGTCGTGGTGCACATTGGTACCAACGATATAGGTAGGAAAAGGGGTGTGGAGGTAATAAACAAGTTTAGGGAGTTAGGCTGGAAGTTAAAAGCCAGGACAGACAGAGTTGTCATCTCTGGTTTGTTGCCGGTGCCACGTGATAGCGAGGCTAGGAATAGGGAGAGAGTGCAGTTGAACACGTGGCTGCAGGAATGGTGTAGGAGGGAGGGCTTCAGGTATTTGGATAATTGGAGCGCATTCTGGGGAAGGTGGGACCTGTACAAGCAGGACGGGTTGCATCCGAACCAGAGGGGCACCAATATCCTGGGAGGGAGGTTTTCTAGTACTCTTCGGGAGGGTTTAAACTAATTTGGCAGGGGAATGGGAACCGGATTTGTAGTCCAGCAACTAAGGTAGCCGATATTCAGGACGCCAAAGCGTGTAGTGAGGCAGTGGGGAAGGGAACACTGACAAAGGAGAGTACTTGCAGGCACGGAGATGGGTTGAAGTGTGTATACTTCAACGCAAGAAGCATCAGGAATAAGGTGGGTGAACTTAAGGCATGAATCGGTACTTGGGACTACGATGTGGTGGCCATCACGGAAACTTGGATAGAAGAGGGGCAGAAATGGTTGTTGGAGGTCCCTGGTTATAGATGTTTCAATAAGATTAGGGAGGGTGGTAAAAGAGGTGGGGGCGTGGCATTGTTAATTAGAGATAGTATAACAGCTGCAGAAAGGCAGTTCGAGGAGTATCAGCCTACTGAGGTAGTATGGGTTGAAGTCAGAAATAGGAAAGGAGCAGTCACCTTGTTAGGAGTTTTCTATAGGCCCCCCAATAGCAGCAGAGATGTGGAGGAACAGATTGGGAAACAGATTTTGGAAAGGTGCAGACGTCACAGGGTGGTAGTCATGGGTGACTTTAACTTCCCAAATATTGAGTGGAAACTCTTTAGATCAAATAGTTTGGATGGGGTGGTGTTTGTGCAGTGTGTCCAGGAAGCTTTTCTAACACATTATGTAGATTGTCCGACCAGAGGAGGGGCAATATTGGATTTAGTACTTGGTAATGAACCAGGGAAAGTGATAGATTTGTTAGTGGGGGAGCATTTTGGAGATAGTGACCACAATTCTGTGACTTTCACTTTAGTAATGGAGAGGGATAGGTGCGTGCAACAGGGCAAGGTTTACAATTGGGGGAAGGGTAAATACGATGTTGTCAGACAAGAATTGAAGTGCATAAGTTGGGAACATAGGCTGGCAGGGAAGGACACAAGTGAAATGTGGAACTTGTTCAAGGAACAGGTACTACGTGTCCTTGATATGTATGTCCCTGTCAGGCAGGGAAGAGATGGTCGAGTGAGGGAACCATGGTTGACAAGAGAGGTTGAATGTCTTGTTAAGAGGAAAAAGGAGACTTATGTAAGGCTGAGGAAACAAGGTTCTGACAGGGCATTGGAGGGATACAAGATAGCCAGGAGGGAACTGAAGAAAGGGATTAGGAGAGCTAAGAGAGGGCATGAACAATCTTTGGCGGGTAGGATCAAGGAAAACCCCAAGGCCTTTTACACATATGTGAGAAATATGAGAATGACTAGAGCGAGGGTACGTCCGATCAAGGACAGTAGCGGGAGATTGTGTATTGAGTCTGAAGAGATAGGAGAGGTCTTGAATGAGTACTTTTCTTCTGTATTTACAAATGAGAGGGGCGATATTGTTGGAGAGGACAGTGTGAAACAGACTGGTAAGCTCGAGGAAATACTTGTTAGGAAGGAAGATGTGTTGGGCATTTTGAAAAACTTGAGGATAGACAAGTCCCCCGGGCCTGACGGGATATATCCAAGGATTCTATGGGAAGCAAGAGATGAAATTGCAGAGCCGCTGGCAATGATCTTTTCGTCCTCACTGTCAACAGGGGTGGTACCAGGGGATTGGAGAGTGGCGAATGTCGTGCCCCTGTTCAAAAAAGGGACGAGGGATAACCCTGGGAATTACAGGCCAGTTAGTCTTACTTCGGTGGTAGACAAAGTAATGGAAAGGGTACTGAAGGATAGGATTTCTGAGCATCTGGAAAGACACTGCTTGATTAGGGATAGTCAGCACGGATTTGTATGGGGTAGGTCTTGCCTTACAAATCTTATTGAATTCTTTGAGGAGGTGACCAAGCATGTGGATGAAGGTAAAGCAGTGGATGTAGTGTACATGGATTTTAGTAAGGCATTTGATAAGGTTCCCCATGGTAGGCTTATGCAGAAAGTCGGGAGGCATGGGATAGTGGGAAATTTGGCCAGTTGGATAACGATCTGGCTAACTGATAGAAGTCAGAGAGTGGTGGTGGATGGCAAATATTCAGCCTGGATCCCAGTTACCAGTGGTGTACCGCAGGGATCAGTTCTGGGTCCTCTGCTGTTTGTGATTTTCATTAATGACTTGGATGAGGGAGTTGAAGGGTGGGTCAGTAAATTTGCAGACGATACGAAGATTGGTGGAGTTGTGGATAGTAAGGAGGGCTGTTGTCGGCTGCAAAGAGACATAGATAGGATGCAGAGCTGGGCTGAGAAGTGGCAGATGGAGTTTAACCCTGAAAAGTGTGAGGATGTCCATTTTGGAAGGACAAATATGAATGCGGAATACAGGGTTAACGGTAGAGTTCTTGGCAATGTGGAGGAGTAGAGAGATCTTGGGGTCTACGTTCATACATCTTTGAAAGTTGCCACTCAAGTGGATAGAGCTGTGAAGAAGGCCTATGGTGTGCTCGCATTCATTAACAGAGGGATTGAATTTAAGAGCCGTGAGGTGATGATGCAGCTGTACAAAACTTTGGTAAGGTCACATTTGGAGTACTGTGTACAGTTCTGGTCACCTCATTTTAGGAAGGATGTGGAAGCTTTGGAAAAGGTGCAAAGAAGATTTACCAGGATGTTACCTGGAATGGAGAGTAGGTCTTACGAGGAAAGGTTGAGGGTGCTAGGCCTTTTCTCATTAGAATGGAGAAGGATGAGGGGCGACTTGATAGAGGTTTATAAGATGATCAGGGGAATGGATAGAGTAGACAGTCAGAGACTTTGTCCCCGGGTGGAACAAACCATTACAAGGGGACATAAATTTAAGGTGAAAGGTGGAAGATATAGGAGGGATATCAGAGGTAGGTTCTTTACCCAGTGAGTAGTGGGGGCATGGAATGCACTGCCTGTGGAAGTAGTTGAGTCGGAAACATTAGGGACCTTCAAGCAGCTATTGGATAGGTACATGGATTACGGTAAAATGATATAGTGTCGATTTATTTGTTCTCAAGGGCAGCATGGTAGCATTGTGGATAGCACAATTGCTTCACAGCTCCAGGGTCCCAGGTTCGATTCCGGCTTGGGTCACTGTCTGTGCGGAGTCTGCACGTCCTCCCCGTGTCTGCGTGGGTTTCCTCCGGGTGCTCCGGTTTCCTCCCACAGTCCAAAGATGTGCAGGGTAGGTGGATTGGCCATGATAAATTGCCCTTAGTGTCCAAAATTTCCCTTGGTGTTGGGTGGAAGTGTTGAGTTTGGGTAGGGTGCTCTTTCCAAGAGCCGGTGCAGACTCAGGGGGCCGAACGGCCTCCTTCTGCACTGTAAATTCAATGATAATCTATGATTAATCTAGGACAAAGGTTCGGCACAACATCATGGGCCGAAGGGCCTGTTCTGTGCTGTATTTTCTATGTTCTATGATACATGTAGAAATGGTACAGCAGTTATCATGGGGGATTTTAATCTACATGTCGATTGGTTTAACCAGGTTGGTCAAGGCAGCCTTGAGGAGCAGTTTATATAATGTATCCGCGATAGTTTCCGAGAACAGTATGTAATGGAACCTACAAGGGAACAAGTGGTCCTAGATCTGGTCCTGTGTAATGAGACAGAATTGATTCAGGATCTCATAGTTAGGGATCCTCTCGGAAGGAGCGATCACAATATGGTGGAATTTAAAATACAGATGGAGGGTGAGAAGGTAAAATCAAGCGCTAGTGTTTTGTGCTTAAACAAAGGAGATTACAATGGGATGAGAGAAGAACTAGCTCAGGTAGACTGGGAGCAAAGACTTTATGGTGAAACAGTTGAGGAACAGTGGAGAACCTTCCAAGTGATTTTTCACAGTTCTCAGCAAAGGTTTATACCAACAAACAGGAAGGACGGTAAAAAGAGGGAAAATCAACCATGGATATCTAAGGAAATAAGGGAGAGTATCACATTGAAGGCAAAAACATACAAAGTAGCAAAGATCAGTGGGAGACTAGAGGACTGGGAAATCTTTAGGGGGCAACAGAAAGCTACTAAAAAAGCTATAAAGAAGAGTAAGATAGATTATGAGAGTAAACTTGCTCAGAGTATAAAAACAGATCGTAAAAGTTTCTACAAATACATAAAACAAAAAAGAGTGGCTAAGGTAAATATTGGTCCTTTAGAGGATGAGAGGGGAGATTTAATAATGGGAGATGAGGAAGTGGCTGCTGGGAGGTAAGTCTGTCCTTTAAAAGCACTTGTCTTTGCAGGGGCAGGCCAGTCGATTTCGGCGGGAGAACAGCTGGTGAGTCAGTTTCAGCGGGAGCAGTGCGGAAGTGGCTGCTGGGAGGTAAGTCTGTCCTTTAGAAGCACTTGTCTTTTCAGGGGCAGGCCAGTCGAGTTCGGCGGGAGAACAGCTGGTGAGTCAGTTTCAGCGGGAGCAGTGCGGAAGTGGCTGCTAGGAGGTAAGTCTGTCCTTTAAAAGCACTTGTCTTTGCAGGGGCAGGCCAGTCGATTTCGGCGGGAGAACAGCTGGTGAGTCAGTTTCAGCGGGAGCAGTGCGGAAGTGGCTGCTGGGAGGTAAGTCTGTCCTTTAAAAGCACTTGTCTTTTCAGGGGCAGGCCAGTCGATTTCGGCGGGAGAACAGCTGGTGAGTCAGTTTCAGCGGGAGCAGTGCAGAGGTGGCTGCTGGGAGGTAAGTCTGTCCTTTAAAAGCACTTGTCTTTGCAGGGGCAGGCCAGTCGATTTCGGCGGGAGAACAGCTGGTGAGTCAGTTTCAGCGGGAGCAGTGCGGAAGTGGCTGCTCGGAGGTAAGTCTGTCCTTTAAAAGCACTTGTCTTTGCAGGGGCAGGCCAGTCGATTTCGGCGGGAGAACAACTGGTGAGTCAGTTTCAGCGGGAGCAGTGCGGAAGTGGCTGCTGGGAGGTAAGTCTGTCCTTTAAAAGCACTTGTCTTTGCAGGGGCAGGCCAGTCGAGTTCGGCGGGAGTGGAGCTGGCTGGTTAGTCAATTTCAGCAGGAGCTGAGAATTTTTCTTTTTTTTAAATTAGTGTTTTAGGCGGGAACAGGAAGTCGACCCGCGGACGTCTGGGAAGACCCTCACCAATAAATTCTGGTGGAGAGGAAACCCGAGACACTACACGTGTAGTGTCTCCCACCCGCCCTCCTCCTCTAACCTAATAATAAAACCCATTGGTCTGAGGTAAGTACCATATTTTATTATATTATTATTATTTTTTATTAAAAAATTAATTTAGTTGTTAGCCAGTTCTTGGTAGAAAGTTAGAGGAATGGCAGGGAAGGGAGTGCAATGTTCCTCCTGCAGGATGTTTGAGGTGAGGGATGCAGTTAGTGTCCCTGCTGATTTTACCTGCAGGAAGTGCTGCCATCTCCAGCTCCTCCAAGACCGAGTTAGGGAACTGGAGCTGGAGTTGGAAGAACTTTGGATCATTCGGGAGGCGGAAGGGGTCATAGATAGCAGCTTCAGGGAATTAGTTACACCAAAGATTGGAGATAGGTGGGTAACTGTAAGAGGGACTGGGAAAAAGCAGTCAGTGCAGGGATCCCCTGCGGTCGTTCCCCTGAGAAACAAGTATACCGCTTTGGATACTTGTGGGGGGGACGACTTACCAGGGGTAAGCCATGGGGTACGGGCCTCTGGCACGGAGTCTGTCCCTGTTGCTCAGAAGGGAAGGGGGGAGAGGAGCAGAGCATTAGTAATTGGGGACTTTATAGTCAGGGGCACAGATAGGAGATTTTGTGGGAGCGTGAGAGACTCACGTTTGGTATGTTGCCTCCCAGGTGCAAGGGTACGTGATGTCTCGGATCGTGTTTTCCGGGTCCTTAGGGGGGAGGGGGAGCAGCCCCAAGTCGTGGTCCACATTGGCACTAACGACAGAGGTAGGAAAGGGGACAAGGGTGTCAGGCAGGCTTTCAGGGAGCTAGGATGGAAGCTCAGAACTAGAACAAACAGAGTTGTTATCTCTGGGTTGTTGCCCGTGCCACGTGATAGTGAGATGAGGAATAGGGAGAGAGAGCATTTAAACACGTGGCTACAGGGATGGTGCAGGCGGGAGGGATTCAGATTTCTGGATAACTGGGGCTCTTTCTGGGGAAGGTACAGACAGGATGGTCTACATCTGAACCTGAGGGGCACAAATATCCTGGGGGGGGGGAGATTTGTTAGTGCTCTTTGGGGGGGTTTAAACTAATGCAGCAGGGGCATGGGAACCTGGATTGTAGTTTTAGGGTAAGTGAGAATGAGAGTATAGAGGTCAGGAGCACAGATTTGACGTCGCAGGAGGGGGCCAGTGTTCAGGTAGGTGGTTTGAAGTGTGTCTACTTCAATGCCAGGAGTATACGAAACAAGGTAGGGGAACTGGCAGCATGGGTTGGTACCTGGGACTTCGATGTTGTGGCCATTTCGGAGACATGGATAGAGCAGGGACAGGAATGGATGTTGCAGGTTCCGGGGTTTAGGTGTTTTAGTAAGCTCAGAGAAGGAGGCAAAAGAGGGGGAGGTGTGGCGCTGCTAGTCAAGAGCAGTATTACGGTGGCGGAGAGGATGCTAGATGGGGACTCTTCTTCCGAGGTAGTATGGGCTGAAGTTAGAAACAGGAAAGGAGAGGTCACCCTGTTGGGAGTTTTTTATAGGCCTCCTAATAGTTCTCGGGATGTAGAGGAAAGGATGGCAAAGATGATTCTGGATAAGAGCGAAAGTAACAGGGTAGTTATTATGGGAGACTTTAACTTTCCAAATATTGACTGGAAAAGATATAGTTCGAGTACAATAGATGGGTCGTTTTTTGTACAGTGTGTGCAGGAGGGTTTCCTGAAACAATATGTTGACAGGCCAACAAGAGGCGAGGCCACGTTGGATTTGGTTTTGGGTAATGAACCAGGCCAGGTGTTGGATTTGGAGGTAGGAGAGCACTTTGGGAACAGTGACCACAATTCGGTGATGTTTACGTTAATGATGGAAAGGGATAAGTATACACCGCAGGGCAAGAGTTATAGCTGGGGGAAGGGAAATTATGATGCCATTAGACGTGACTTGGGGGGGATAAGGTGGAGAAGTAGGCTGCAAGTGTTGGGCACAAGTGGGGCTTGTTCAAGGATCAGCTACTGCGTGTTCTTGATAAGTATGTACCAGTCAGGCAGGGAGGAAGGCGTCGAGCGAGGGAACCGTGGTTTACCAAGGAAGTGGAATCTCTTGTTAAGAGGAAGAAGGAGGCCTATGTGAAGATGAGGTGTGAAGTTTCGGTTGGGGCGATGGAGAGTTACAAGGTAGCGAGGAAGGATCTAAAGAGAGAGCTAAGACGAGCAAGGAGGGGACATGAGAAGTATTTGGCAGGAAGGATCAAGGAAAACCCAAAAGCTTTCTATAGGTATGTCAGGAATAAGCGAATGACTAAGGTAAGAGTAGGACCAGTCAAGGACAGGGATGGGAAATTGTGTGTGGAGTCTGAAGAGATAGGCGAGATACTAAATGAATATTTTTCGTCAGTATTCACTCAGGAAAAAGATAATGTTGTGGAGGAGAATGCTGAGCCCCAGGCTAATAGAATAGATGGCATTGAGGTACGTAGGGAAGAGGTGTTGGCAATTCTGGACAGGCTGAAAATAGATAAGTCCCCGGGACCTGATGGGATTTATCCTAGGATTCTCTGGGAGGCCAGGGAAGAGATTGCTGGACCTTTGGCTTTGATTTTTATGTCATCATTGGCTACAGGAATAGTGCCAGAGGACTGGAGGACAGCAAATGTGGTCCCTTTGTTCAAAAAGGGGAGCAAAGACAACCCCGGCAACTATAGACCTGTGAGCCTCACGTTTGTAGTGGGTAAAGTCTTGGAGGGGATTATAAGAGACAAGATTTATAATCATCTAGATAGGAATAATATGATCAGGGATAGTCAGCATGGCTTTGTGAAGGGTAGGTCATGCCTCACAAACCTTATTGAGTTCTTTGAGAAGGTGACTGAACAGGTAGATGAGGGTAGAGCAGTTGATGTGGTGTATATGGATTTCAGCAAAGCGTTTGATAAGGTTCCCCACGGTAGGCTATTGCAGAAAATACGGAGGCTGGGGATTGAGGGTGATTTAGAGATGTGGATCAGAAATTGGCTAGCTGAAAGACAGAGGGTGGTGGTTGATGGGAAATGTTCAGAATGGAGTACAGTCACAAGTGGAGTACCACAAGGATCTGTTCTGGGGCCGTTGCTGTTTGTCATTTTTATCAATGACCTAGAGGAAGGCGCAGAAGGGTGGGTGAGTAAATTTGCAGACGATACTAAAGTCGGTGGTGTTGTCGATAGTGTGGAAGGATGTAGCAGGTTACAGAGGGATATAGATAAGCTGCAGAGCTGGGCTGAGAGGTGGCAAATGGAGTTTAATGTAGAGAAGTGTGAGGTGATTCACTTTGGAAGGAATAACAGGAATGCGGAATATTTGGCTAATGGTAAAGTTCTTGAAAGTGTGGATGAGCAGAGGGATCTAGGTGTCCATGTACATAGATCCCTGAAAGTTGCCACCCAGGTTGATAGGGTTGTGAAGAAGGCCTATGGAGTGTTGGCCTTTATTGGTAGAGGGATTGAGTTCCGGAGTCGGGATGTCATGTTGCAGCTGTACAGAACTCTGGTACGGCTGCATTTGGAGTATTGCGTACAGTTCTGGTCACCGCATTATAAGAAGGATGTGGAGGCTTTGGAGCGGGTGCAGAGGAGATTTACCAGGATGTTGCCTGGTATGGAGGGAAAATCTTATGAGGAAAGGCTGATGGACTTGAGGTTGTTTTCGTTGGAGAGAGGAAGGTTAAGAGGAGACTTAATAGAGGCATACAAAATGATCAGGGGGTTGGATAGGGTGGACAGTGAGAGCCTTCTCCCGCGGATGGAAATGGCTGGCACGAGGGGACATAACTTTAAACTGAGGGATAATAGATATAGGTCAGAGGTAGGTTCTTTACGCAAAGAGTAGTGAGGCCGTGGAATGCCCTACCTGCTACAGTAGTGAACTCGCCAACATTGAGGGCATTTAAAAGTTTATTGGATAAACATATGGATGATAATGGCATAGTGTAGGTTAGATGGCTTTTGTTTCGGTGCAACATCGTGGGCCGAAGGGCCTGTACTGCGCTGTATTGTTCTATGTTCTATGTTCTAAATGACTGAGGAACTGAACAGGTTTTTTGGGTCGGTCTTCACAGTGGAAGACACAAATAACATGCCAGTGACTGATGGAAATGAGGCTATGACAGGTGAGGACCTTGAGAGGATTGTTATCACCAAGGAGGTAGTGATGGGCAAGCTAATGGGGCTAAAGGTAGACAAGTCTCCTGGACCTGATGGAATGCATCCCTGAGTGCTAAAAGAGATGGCTAGGGAAATTGCAAATGCACTAGTGATAATTTACCAAAATTCACTAGACTCTGGGGTGGTCCCGGCGGATTGGAAATTAGCAAACGTGACACCACTGTTTAAAAAAGGAGGTAGGCAGAAAGCGGGTAATTATAGGCCAGTGAGCTTAACTTCGGTAGTAGGGAAGATGCTGGAATCTATCATCAAGGAAGAAATAGCGAGGCATCTGGATAGAAATTGTCCCATTGGGCAGACTCAGCATGGGTTCATAAAGGGCAGGTCATGCCTAACTAATTTAGTGGAATTTTTTGAGGACATTAACAGTGCGGTAGATAACGGGGAGCCAATGGATGTGGTATATCTGGATTTCCAGAAAGCCTTTGACAAGGCGCCACACAAAAGGTTGCTGCATAAGATAAAGATGCATGGCATTAAGGGGAAAGTAGTAGCATGGATAGAGGATTGGTTAATTAATAGAAAGCAAAGAGTGGGGATTAATGGGTGTTTCTCTGGTTGGCAATCAGTAGCTAGTGGTGTCCCTCAGGGATCAGTGTCGGGCCCACAACTGTTCACAATTTACATAGATGATTTGGAGTTGGGGACCAAGGGCAATGTGTCCACGTTTGCAGACGACACTAAGATAAGTGGTAAAGCAAAAAGTGCAGGGGATACTGGAAGTCTGCAGAGGGATTTGGATAGGCTAAGTGAATGGGCTATGGTCTGGCAGATGGAATGCAATGTTGACAAATGTGAGGTTATCCATTTTGGTAGGAATAACAGCAAAAGGGATTATTATTTAAATGATAAAATATTAAAACATGCTGCTGTGCAGAGAGACCTGGGTGTGCTAGTGCATGAGTCGCAAAAAGTTGGTTTTCAGGTGCAACAGGTGATTAAGAAGACAAATGGAATTTTGACCTTCATTGCTAGAGGGATGGAGTTTAAGACTAGGGAGGTTCTGCTGCAATTGTATAAGGTGTTAGTGAGGCCACACCTGGAGTATTGTGTTCAGTTTTGGTCGCCTTACTTGAGAAAGGATGTACTGGCACTGGAGGGTGTGCAGAGGAGATTCACTAGGTTAATCCCAGAGCTGAAGGGGTTGGATTACAAGGAGAGGTTGAGTAGACTGGGACTGTACTCGTTGGAATTTAGAAGGATGAGGGGGCATCTTATAGAAACATATAAGATTATGAAGGGAATAGACAGGATAGATGCGGGCAGGTTGTTTCCACTGGCGGGTGAAAGCAGAACTAGGGGGCATAGCCTCAAAATAAGGGGAAGTAGATTTAGGACTTAGTTTAGGAGAAACTTCTTCACCCAAAGGGTTGTGAATCTATGGAATTCCTTGCCCAGTGAAGCAGTAGAGGCTCCTTCATTAAATGTTTTTAATATAAAGATGGATAGTTTTTTGAAGAATAAAGGGATTAAGGGTTATGGTGTTCGGGCCGGAAAGTGGAGCTGAGTCCACAAAAGATCAGCCATGATCTCATTGAATGGTGGAGCAGGCTCGAGGGGCCAGATGGCCTACTCCTGCTCCTGGTTCTTATGTTCTTATGATTTGGAAAAGGACTTTGGACTTCTAGAAAGTCATGTGATGAGAAAGCCAAACGCCAATTTGTTGATGGCATTTTAAAATTGCAACAGGAAATGGTCTGCCGAGAACCATGAAACTCACTGAAAGTAATCCAGACAGCCCAGGTAATAAAGATCAATACCCTTAAAGTGGGAGAAGCACCCCCCCCCCCCCCGACACACACACACACACACACACACACCCCCCCCACACTCTCAATCTGTTTCAACTTCAGTTTCAATTGAGAACAAAACTCCTGGAAATTCAGCCACAAGGAGCCTCGCCGCTTACAGAGGATCCTCTGCTTTACAAAACATTCAATTCAACTGATGTATCAACTCATCTAAGAAACTACAGACCTTGTATTATAAGTTGTAACCATATTGTTTTACCTTAATCTGTAAGTAAACTTTGTGTGTGTGGTGGTTTTTCTGAGACAAGTCAGTGAAACTTTGCTTTTTAAAACATCCAGGGTAAGTTTTTTAAAATAAATTTAGAGTACCCAATTATTTTTTTCCAATTAAGGGGCAATTTAGCACGATCGGACGGTTGGTAAAAGTGGGTCCTGGGAAAAAAAAGTTTCAAAAACATTGTCTTACAGATACTGAACAATACGGACGGTATTTTGGACCCCGCAGAACAGGCCCTTGTGGTGCTGCTGCTAGGCCGGGCGGCCAGACACAAGAGACGGCGGCGGCAGCAGCACCTGCAGAGCCTGAGGACCTGGCTGCCCATCAGGCCAGGGTGAGACCCAGAGGGGGAGGCCAGTAACGGCCCAGAGTGCACCAGCATCGCTGGCTGTCCGAGCAGATGACGGACAGCATCTGCCGCAGGAGGCTCCGCCTCAACAAGGAGACGGTGCGACACCTGCTCCATGTCCTCGCGGACTTGCGAACACATGAAGGAGGAGGAGGACAGCCGCTCCTGGTGGGCGTCAGGGTCACTGCAGCCCAGGGGTCAAGCGGACACCTGCGTGGTATCTCACAGCCCACAGGTGCATCTGGCAGGTCACGGATGCCCTGTTTGCCCGAGCGGAAAACTATATCAACTTTGACACAGACCAAGCCTAACACGATGGCCGGACAGCAGGATTGCCCACCGGGTGTCCCAGGTCCAGGGGGTAGTGGATGGAACGCATGGCGTCCTGCACTCACCGGGCCATCTGGGAGTGCCCTGTGTTAACAGGAAGGGGTTCCACTCCCTGACCTTCCAGATGAAGATTATGCACCTGTGTGCACTCTTCCCGCGGGGCATCCACGACAGCTACATCCTCGGGCAGTCAGAGATATCTTGCCTCTTTGAGGAGCACCCCAGGTGGGCGGAAGGCTCTTGGGGAATAAGGGGTGCCTGCTGAGCACCTGGTTAATGACGCCAGTACGGAGGCCGATGTGACCACCCGGGCTATCAATGAGCGGTACATCAGACTGCTCACAATGCAGTTCTGATGCCTTGACCGCTCCGGTGGTGCCCTACAGTACAACCCCTGGAGGGTCGCCCGCTTTGTGGTGGTCTACTGTGCCGTCCACAACCTGGCACAGCAGCAGAGCGATGTGCTGGAGGAGGTGGGGGATGAGGAACATGTAGCCACCTCCGGGGAGGAGGCTGCGCCGCACAAGCAGAGGCTGGAGGACGATCCCAGGGAGGAACCGGAGCCAGAGTCTGCAGGACAGGTGGCAGCGGCGAAGGTAGAGTAAGGGAGGCCCTCATACCCGCCTACTTCACATAGGCCATGGCCTGATCTGTCATCACTACCCTCCCCACTCCCTGTAAGGTCTTATTTTTCTTCCAAAAATAAGGTACTCAGTCCAGTTGAAGAGGTGTCCAAAACACTCTTTATTTTTAAGAATTTACTTAATAAACTTGCATAAGAATTGGATGAAAAACTTAGATCAAAATAATACATAAACTTTTCAGACTACAGCGAAAAATCATTGAAACATTAACATAAGAAAAAGGTAAAGGAAATATTTTTAAATAATTTCTACAGATACTTCAAGAATTCGGAAAGGCTAGAATTCTTCTAATAATCAATCATACGATCATATTCTTAAAGAAATCCTTGTCTATGGTTTAGCCCATTATTTACTCTCAGTAGCTCTAATTCTTCTAATAATTCTTCTAATAATAATTCTTCTAATAATTCTTCTAATAATCAATCATACGATCATATTCTTAAAGAAATCCTTGTCTATGGTTTAGCCCATTATTTACTCTCAGTAGCTCTAATTCTCAGCTGAGACCCTCCGATTCGTTCAGAAAGGTGTCAATCACTTAACAGGTGATTGGTTAATTAGACATTAATCACTTTCTCCAAATTAATTATTATTTCCCTGACACAGCAGTTTCCCATGTACTCTTTCTCACGGTCAAAGTCTTTACGCCATGTCTAGTCTAGTCTTACTATGTTACCAGATTGGTGCAATTCTGCTGAATGTTCCTTCGTATTGCTTATTTAGGTGAGGTTTATACAGTACAGCTTTTGAAACATAGTCAGTATCTATACATATGGTGACGATTCAATAGTTCACTCATTTTTTATAAGTTGATTCTACTTTTGCAGACTCAGTATTTTCCAAGAATCATTTTATTCTCCAATATATGTTTAGTCGATTTCTTAAAGGACCCCTAAATAATTGGTAAATTCAATACCTCACAACCCCCTTCCCCTCCATTCCCCCCCTCCCAGGGTCTGTGTCACATCACTCCAGGGCAGTGTTCTTCAAAGTCGGGGGCACGACCTGCGGATGGGTCGGGGGCAGGTGTCGGGAGGGTCGCGGAGCCGGTGTCCGCGGCGCTCCCGATGGCACAAATCCCCGCGCAGCAGCTGGCTTTTCATAACGCCGGCTGCAAGCGGCCGCGAACATGTTAAAAAAAACATTCAGCCGCACTGCGTATGCACGCACGATGATCAGGCACGCACGATGATCAGGCACGCACGATGATCAGGCACGCACGATGATCAGGCACGCACGATGATCAGGCACGCACGATGATCAGGCACGCATGCGCAGTGCGGCCGCTATTTTTTTTAAACGGTTGCAGCTTTTTGTTTTACAAGTTCTGTAGTGGTTTTTATTCATTTATTTTATTCATTTAATTTTTATTTTTTTCATTTATTTTATTCATTTTTTTTTACAAGTTCGGGGGGGTTTTATTCAATTTTTTCATTTATTTTTCTCATTTTATTTTTTAAAAATGTTTACAAGTTCGGGGGGGGGGGGGTTTATTTGATAAAATTTGACATGAAAAAAATGCAGAACTTTGGACAGAGGGAGACTCCATACTTTCCGACACCGGAAGGCTTCACCTTCATCCAACAGGTTCCATTGGAGGAGGGAGTACGAGGGCCAAAGGGACCCAAAACCATTTCCTCCATTTTTGTCAGCAGCAAACAAGGTAGGAGAAAATGGTGGGTCACGAAGGTCGGCCGGCGTGGGTCACGAAGGTCGGCCGGCGTGGGTCACTCAGGTCGGCTGGGTTGGGTCACTCAGGTCGGCCGGCGTGGGTCACGAAGGTCGGCCGGCGTGGGTCACGAAGGTCGGCCGGCGTGGGTCACGAAGGTCGGCCGGCGTGGGTCACGAGGGTCGGCCGGCGTGGGTCACGAGGGTCGGCCGGCGTGGGTCACGAAGGTTGGCCGGCGTGGGTCACGAAGGTCGGCTGGGTTGGGTCACGAAGGTCGGCCGGCGTGGGTCACGAGGGTCGGCCGGCGTGGGTCACGAAGGTCGGCCGGCGTGGGTCACGAAGGTCGGCCGGCGTGGGTCACGAAGGTCGGCCGGCGTGGGTCACTCAGGTCGGCCGGCGTGGGTCACTCAGGTCGGCCGGCGTGGGTCACTCAGGTCGGCCGGCGTGGGTCACGAAGGTCGGCCGGCGTGGGTCACGAAGGTCGGCCAGCGTGGGTCACGAAGGTCGGCCGGCGTGGGTCACGAAGGTCGGCCGGCGTGGGTCACGAAGGTCGGCTAGGTTGGGTCACGAAGGTCGGCCGGCGTGGGTCACGAAGGTCGGCTAGGTTGGGTCACGAAGGTCGGCCGGCGTGGGTCACGAAGGTCGGCCGGCGTGGGTCACGAAGGTCGGCCGGCGTGGGTCACGAAGGTCGGCCGGCGTGGGTCACGAAGGTCGGCCGGGTTGGGTCACGAAGGTCGGCCGGGTTGGGTCACGAAGGTCGGCCGGCGTGGGTCACGAAGGTCGGCCGGGTTGGGTCACGAAGGTCGGCCGGCGTGGGTCACGAAGGTCGGCCGGGTTGGGTCACGAGGGTCGGCCGGGTTGGGTCACGAAGGTCGGCCGGCGTGGGTCACGAGGGTCGGCCGGCGTGGGTCACGAAGGTCGGCCGGTTGTTAAAAATGGGTCCCCGGAAAAAAAGTTTGAAGAACTCTGCTCCAGGGTCACTATCGAGGGCAGGGGGGGGGGGGGGGGGGGGGGGGGGGGGGGTGATGATAAACCGCAGAGAGCTGAGCGCTGGTGTTCCTCAATCAGCGCCATAGTCTGACCCCTGCCTGTCTGCTGAGTGCTCGCTCACACCATCGTCTGACTATCCAACTGAATACCCTGATCCCGCCCCCCATATCCCTCGATCCCTTGAGCCCCAACAGCTGTATCGAATTCCTGCTTGAAATTACACAATGTTTTGGCCTCAACTACTTTCTGTGGGAGTGAATTCCACAGATTCACCGCTCTCTGGGTGAAGAAATTTCTCCTCACCTCAGTCCTAAAAGGTTTATCCCTTATCCTCAAACTATGACCCCTAGTTCTGGACCCCCCCCCCCAACCATTGGGAACATTCTTTCTGAATCTACCCTGTCTAATCCTGTTAGAATTGTGTACGTTTCTATGAGACCCGCTCATTCTCTAAACTCCAATGAATATAATCCTAACCGACTTAGTCTCTCCTCATATGACAGTCCCGCCATCCCAGGAATCAGCCTGGTTAACCTTCGCTGCTCTCCCTCCACAGCAAGAACATCCTTCCCCAGAGAAGGTCACCAAAACTGCCCACAATACTCCAGGTGTGGCCTCACCAATGCCCTATACAATTGCAGTAAAACATCCCTGTTCCTATACTCAAATCCTCTCGCTATGAAGGCCAAAATCCCTTTGCCTTCTTTATTCCTGTTGTACCTGGACGCTTACTGAATTTCAGCATGATGATATCAGCTGTGAGTTGTCTGTGATTGATTGGGGAACATTACTGAAAGGAATGACAGTGGATCAGAATAAGCAAACATTCAAGGAACACATGGGGAACTGCAACAATTGTTTATTCCTGTCCGGCACAAAAATAAAATGGGAAAGGGAAATTGGAGACAGTATTCGATCCAAGGAAGATGCAGACAGATTGGCCCAAGTAAAACAACAGATCGTAGGATTGGGAGCAATTTAGAATTCAGCAAAGAAGGACCAGATTGATAACTCATTTTGTTAACATTTCTGTCTCCCACCCCCCTCCCCCCTCCCGAGAATGAATTTCGGAGTACTGCCTGCTATGCTCGCTACTACCTGGCCGTAACTGCTGTTGCAGACGTACAGAGGTTGGAGGCACGAGGCCTGCTCGGGGAGGACCCTGCATATCCAGGACGTCCCAGGTGTAGAGCCAGGGCTGGTAGGGCAGGTCGCCAGTGTGATCCAGGGCCACCACACATGGGGCAACCTCATCAACTCCCAATTATTCAGCTATGAGGCCTGGCCACCGGCTGCTTTGCCGCGCTATCCCACCTCAACATGCCCCTCCGCCGCCACTACTCCAAAATGAAACCCCCTTGCAAATAATCACTCACCCCTTCCCTCTCCCTCAGTCCTTCACTCCACCTTCTACTCCTTCCCACTACCAGAGCTCCCCTCCCCCTCCGAGGGCCTCACCAGCATCACCACAGGGTTTGGCCGTATCAGTGAGTCTCACTGAGTGATGAGATCTGGTGCTCCACATAGTTTGGCAAAGTCGGATTCCTGCCTTTAGGATCACCGTCCACTTTCCGCCTGGCTGATCCCTGCATGTCTGCTGGCTAATCCATCACACTGGCCCATTTGGGAGTGGGGGGGGGGGGGGGGGGGGGGGTTCTGTGAGATGGTGA
This sequence comes from Scyliorhinus torazame, assembly GCF_047496885.1. Lineage (NCBI taxonomy): Eukaryota > Metazoa > Chordata > Chondrichthyes > Carcharhiniformes > Scyliorhinidae > Scyliorhinus > Scyliorhinus torazame. The sequence goes on from NC_092724.1 coordinate 170,020,272, forward strand.
GCAGTTAGTGCGAACTCACTGGGTAAGCTGTCATACGAGGCAGACTCACCTCTGGCACTGTGCCCTGCCATTTCTCGTCGAGGGTGACACTATGTGAAATGTTCATGTGGGGGCCCTAACCATCCTCAACCCTATCCCCGCCCGGCACATCCTCTGCACCCTTCAGACTGAGGAGTGAGGCAGGTCAGAATGTTGGTGACAAGGTGTTTAATAGTGACTATATACATTATTGTGCCCTGACCCCTAACTCTCACCTACCTCTGTGCTACACCCGTGCCAACTTAACTGGTATCTAACTTTTTCTTATGTGGCCGGCCGCTCTTTCTCGATGTGACCCCAGACGGCACATCAGACGTGGAGGAGGCCTGCTGCGTCTCTTTCCCTGTGGCCTTTGGTGGCCGTCCTCTCGAACACCTGGACCCGGATGGGTCAAGCTGACCTTTGGGTGTTACAGGTGATGATGTGCTACCCCATTCTGCCCGCTGCCCATCAGATGCACCAGTGCCAGGTTGGGGGCGGGGGGGGATTCAGAAGGGCTGAGGCCTCCTTGCACCTCCCCTGCGGGGGGCATTGGCATGGCCCCTTCACTTCCTCCTCCCTCGGGGTGCTCGATGACCCCGAGGCTACACCATGGGATGGAGGCGAGGGCGGAGTGAGCTCTGGAGGCTCCACCAATCCTGGAGGCTCGGCCTCATCTCAACCAGGGTCTCGATGCCCTCAGCCATGAACCTTAGTGACTCCAAGCTCTCGAGTGCCGCAGCAATGTCCATGTGGGGCTGAGACATGGCTGTTTTTGACTGGACTGAGCCTCGGCCATCAACCATACAGTGTGTCTCTAGCCTTGGACATCCTGACCCATGGCTCTGACTTCTTGCCCCAGGCCTTACACTGCAGACGCCACCCGTTCAGAGTTGCCGTGGGTACCGCACATTGTCAGCACCATCTCCAGCCTCTGAAGGCAGTTGGGCGCCCCCAGCTGTACCTGCAGGCGCTAGAATGTTGCTGAGGCCCCCGGCTGTAAATCCTGCATCTCCACCAGTGATGGGATCATTGTTTTGAGAAGCGTTACACCTGCTCAGATTTCAGCTATTCCCTGGGATTAGGCTGCCCTCCGACCACCCACTCCTTTAGGGGTCTCTGCCTCCACCTGATGTGCTGCAGCATGTGTATGACCCAGGGGCCTCTTCACTCAAATGCCCCCCCCCGAGGTGATAATCTCTCTGATGGTGGATGGTGCAGGTGACAGCTGTGACGAGACGTCAGTGTCTTCCCCGGACTGGTGCTCCGGAGTGTGCTGGGGATGTGGTGGGGGGGGGGTAGCCTCAGCTCAAGGTGGTCCTGAAAGACGAGAGCCACGAGACCTTGGGAAGGACTGGTCTGTGGGAGAGGAGTGATTCACTTTCCAAAGAAACATCAGTGTGGCATTTGGCATGCTGACCTCCATGCCAGCCCATTCCTCGGCCTCGCCCGCGAGCTGTATGTCCCTCTCCTTGGCTAGGGTGTGGACCCGCATTTCAAGAATGGCCCCTCCAGTCTTTTGGTGCTTGCGCCTATTATGGGCTGCCTTATCCTAGGGGACACAGAAAGGACATAGTGTGAGGCTGAGAGGTGAGTATTGGAGCTGGGGGCTTGTGTGTGCAAGGCTCCTGGTCAAAGAGGACAATACCGGTGTTTGGATGGAGGGTGGGATGTAAGGGAGATGCAGCCAGGTGGGATGGATTGGGATTTGTTTATTGTCACGTGTACCAAGGTACAGTGAAAATTATTGTTCTGCGTCCAGTCCAGACAGATCGTTCCATACATGAAAAACACACAGAAATACACAATGTAAATACATAGACACCGGCATCGGGTGAAGCAGACGGAGTGTAGCACTACTCAGTAGCGAAGATGTGCGGATAGATCAGTTCAGTCCATAAGAGGGTAATTCAGGAGTCTGCGGGAAAGAAGCTGATTTTGAAAGTTGTCCTTGGGCAGAGGCTGGAGCATTTGCATGTCCTGAATCTCTGAACAAATAGCGCCCCCAATAGAAACTCAAATCACACACTATTCCGTTCTAGTGGGAACATTTAGTATCCCAAACGGAGATACCTACACCACACAAACTGCAGCGGTTCAGGAAGGCAGCTCAGTACCACCTTCTCAACGGCAATTAGGGAGGGACAATAAATGCTGGCCTAACCAGGGACGCGCACATCCCGTAAATAATGAAAAGAGAAAGAGTGATTGCATGTGTGATAACACGAGGACCATGGGCAATTGGTAACAGATCTCCCATGGGGCTCGTGGGCTACACGTTTCCCTGGTAACAGGCGGGGGCCCACCACCTGGGATTGGCTAACGGAGGACTTTGCTGGCCCTGACCGGGCTGGTTGTCCCGGGTCAGGGGTATATTGCTGCACACTTCGAGAGCAGCTTCACTTTGATGTTATAAATAAACTATGTTAACTTTCCGTCTCATGTCTCCGTGATCATCACACCAGCTCAGGAACAACATTAGGGCTGAAAGGTTAATGACCATGTGTGGAATGTTAACGTCAGTGAGCTGGAGCAGGAACTCTGTTCGTGTTAGTACTTGCTTCACTCACTCCTGCTGATTTAATATCTCCTCTATGGGTGGGAGATATGGGAAAGCAATGGGCCAGGTTGTGGAATTACATCAAACATCAATTACTCAGCTCCCATTGACCCAAAGTTCCAGTTAGTCAGAACAATAAAACAAGTCTCAACTCCTCAAATTGGTTTGTGCAAGAGCCAGTCACCAAAACAGATTGACTGACAAACAATTAAACGAGTGCATTATGTTCACATCAGAGCCCACGGTAAGCCTCCAGCATTCATTGTTATCTCTGGCTCAGAAACTCAACAAGCACAAACTTGTAAAAGGAGAGAAACGGTTTCCTGTGCTACTAAATTCCTCAGTCCCTCCTCATTTTGTACCAACATTAGACTCCTCGCTTCAATAACACGGATCCATCAACAATAATTAATACAATGGGCTGGGCCGCCGCACAGCTGGGAAATAACCACAGCACACCACCACAAGGTATTCAGAGTTCCAGCTCCCCTAAAGTCTGGAGTATTCCAGGCTTTAGATTCGGACATGACTCAAGCACACCAGCCCAATGGATCCAGTAAAGTCCTCTTTGTCAATTTGGGGGCTTGTGCCAAAATTGGGAGAGCTTCCCACAGATTAGTCAAGTAACAGTTTTAACATAGTCATACCTTATAATGTCCCAGACATCACCATGTCCTGTCCCAGTCAGGAGGGAGTTGCCCTGGAAGTCTTCAGCATTGACTTCAGATCCAATCAAGTCTCATGGCTTCAGGTCAAACATGGGCAGGGAAATCTCCTGCTGATTACCGCGTACCACCCACCCCTCCTTAGCTGATGAACCAATCCTCCACTGTGTGCAAGCACTCAGAATGTACTCTGGGTAGGAGACATCAATGCCCATCACCAGGAGTGTCTCGGGAGCACCACCACAGACCGAAGCTGGCAGTGTTCTGAAGAGAGTATCTGCCAGGCCCGGCCTTTATTAGGTGATGAGGGAACCAACACAAGGGAAAAATCTACCTATGGAAGATGCATCTGTCCATAACAGTAGTGATTGTTATACGTTTTAGTTACCGTTGTATGAAGAATCAAAAGTTCTGTTCCTTTTCACCAAACACCATTTATTTCACTTCCACAGCCTCTGCACAAAACTCCAACAACCTGACACAAGGGCCACCTGAGGCCCCTTTACATATCAGTGTCAATCATTGGATACTTAACATAAATGAGACAACTAATTGCAATGTCTCTTAATGCATTACTTAACTCTTAACCCATTACTTAAGTCTCCACTTCCTTGGAGAAAAAAATAATTAGGTGAAAACAAAATTTAAAGAAACTCAAAAACACACACGCAATTTCCCCCCTTCTTTTTTTTTTCAATTTTTTTGTTGGGGAAAAAAAAGTCACAGAAACAGGCGCCCTTCATTAACAATATCCAAAAGTTAAATTTCTGTCAATATCTGAGATATATAAAAGGCCATATCCAGCGCCTCGACAAAGCTTAACGACTCAGCAGCCAAAGTGCTTTCGACCACTTTCCTTATTTTTTTTGTTTCCCACACAAGAGGACATTTACCATTGTTCCCCAAGAGGAAAATTATAAAACCTGTGCTTGATTTGCATCGGACGCATCACTATAAATATGAATTTCAAGTGCCTAAGGTCACCTAAAACCGGGAACCTCAAAACACACTCCTGCATTTTTAGTTTGGCCAAACGCTTTATTTGCTCTTTGGCATCATTCATTTTTGTACTCAACTCTAAGACATCAAAACTCACGTCCGGTCTAGTCTGTCTACCTAACCAGGTCAGTTGCCCAATTAAACTTTGCAGTTACTCTTTTCCATCTTTGAAACCTTGCATCTTTTTGTGAAAACCCGGCCACGACTAATTGCTATTGGGCTGATGCTTTCCCAAATAAGTTTGCTGACGTAAAGTTGCCCCTAACTTAGTCTGTCCCATTTCCAGTCCAATATATTTAAATGCACCGGAAGCCTGACTTCCAACCCTGAATTCTTTCCTCAAACCAGAGATTACAATAGCTTCGAAATCAGTAGTCCCACCCCACAAAAATTATTTGACATGCATCATAAAAATGCCAGAAAGATTTCCTTTATAGTGCCAGTAAAACATTACCGGATCTACTTTCAACTGGCAACAGCCTAACTTTAACAAAACTGACCTTACCGAAAAATACCAGACTCCAGCTGCAACATTTAAACCACATACACATTTGTTCAACTTCCAGAGTACCCCTTCTGTGTTAGCTGCTTCTTTAGGAGGGCGGAGAAAAATGTCTCTCTGGAGCTGATGTCCCTGCAAGAAGGCAGATTTCATATCTATAGATTTGCATTCCCATGCCTTTGTGGCTAAAAGAAGATCTTTAAAAATGTTCCGAGACTTTGATAAACTACGTCCTTTCTCCTGCCTGGTATCTCGTTCTGTACTGCTACTGCTTGATCTTTCCTATCTGCTGTGGAATGTCCTCTCAAACTTCTCGACTTTTTCCTGCAAATCTGTTCACTATCCAATGTACTATCTGAACTGGCACTGCGTTTCTGTGACCTCCATTTTTGAACTTTGTGTTCCCAATCCATTGTCTTAACTCCCTCCCCTGAATGCTGTACATTCAACCAATGTTTATACTTTCCAGTGGCCTTCCCTGCTCTAATAACAGTTGCACCCTTCCATTGACTAGACCCTTCAGGTAAGTATGGCACCTTTGTACCAACTTTTGGTTGTTGTCCTTTCGGAAAAATGGCCTTATCCCAGATCTTAAGGTCCATGGCCACAATGTTGTTAAAATCCCTGGCCAAAGGTAGGGTTACTATCGGTCGTACTAGTGTCCTTCTGTACTTCCTACAAACTTCACAGCAATCACTAACCTGTTCTATCAGTTTAGTATAGTCTTCATCCCTTACCCATGCATCCTTTAATACATTTTTCAGCCTCCGAGGAGACGGGTGTGCAAATTGCCTATGCAGTTTTAATACAACAAACTTTTTATCAACGAAAGTCCCATTTTCAACTGTCATTAACACATCCTTAACCACTCTACTTGAAATATTATTTTTCAGTAATGGAATGCAATAGTGTCCCGACTGTAAATTGTAAGTCCACCGTCTTTCCAAAATCTGTTGCCTTATCCTGTTCCATATCCAGTTTCATGTGTGCTTTCTTCATCGACGAAGCAAAGGTATCTCACTTGATACAACATCCGTGCAAATGAAATGATTCACTCCGGCAATATTGCAAGGGATCACTACTCTTTTCAGCGACTTCAGAGTATTATCATCCCCAAACCTGAAACTTGTGGAACTTTCAAATTCCTTAACCTTGTTACGACTTTTAGCATTCAAGGAGTCCAGGTAACATTTTAACCAGTCAATTCCACACACAGTAGATGTGCAGCCACTGTCCAATACAGCACAATTGAAGGATTCTGCAACCAACACCCTCATTACCGGCGTAAAACTGCTTGTTTTAAAAAATATATATTTATTAAAGTTTTTTAACACAATTTTTCTCCCTTACAAACAATAACCGCCCCCCCCCCCCCCGCCCCCCGTAACAAAATAACGAGAAATCGCGCAGAGCAAGATATATACATCGCAAAATGATATGTATACATAGCTTTGTACACCGGCCCTCACCCGCACGTGCCAGTTTCCCCAACCCTTCATGTTACCTCTTGCTCATCCACCCTCCCAGGCAGTCCCCCCTTCCCTCCCCCCTCCCAGGACGTCCCCCCCCTAGGTTGCTGCTGCTGCTGACCGATCTTCCTCTAACGCTCCGCGAGATAGTCTAGGAACGGTTGCCACCGCCTGTAGAACCCCTGTGCAGACCCTCTCAAGGCGAACTTAATCCTCTCCAACTTTATGAACCCAGCTTGGCTTGACCCGGACTTTCACCACCTGAGGTCCCACCACTCCTCTCCAGAACCCCTCCAGTGCCGGTCATGACCAAAACATATGGACATGGTTCGCCGGGCTCCCTGAGCACCTTCCACATCTGTCCTCTACCCCAAAGAATCTGCTCAACCTCGCCCCCTTCATAATTTCCTTGTCTCGATCACTTTCTATAGTCTTGGGCCCTGTTCGTAGCCGTACAATTTCGCCATCCTGTTAGTAGTGTATCTTCCATATTCTGCCTTATTGCAGGCTGACCTATTTGGGTCATCAGAGCCATCGGAATCGAATGTTTCCCCAGAAACATTTGTAAAGCTTTTGTCATCTGATCAAATAAGGTATCCTCATCCGTAAACTGAACTCCTGTCAAAACCAGGAGCCTATCCATGTTGCTCACTCTAGCAGTCAAGTAATTTAGAGGCTAACACAGACTGTGGAAATTCCAGGTTGTGTTTCTGCAGCCTTTTATATAGTCTGCCAAATTCCATTATATAGTCTTTCGTGGAGAATTCCTCTATTTTCCGGAACTTATCAAATTCCGACCATGCTTCATACGCACTTAACAAGTCATCTTTCTTGTAAATCTTATCCATATAATGTAATAAAGTCTCCAGACCTTCTTCTGAGTCTAACTCTTCCAATTCCAGCTCAGAAAGCACTTTGTTTCGGATTTTACTGCCATATGGTAGAGAGAGAGCCAATGCCATACCTTGTTTTCTCTTTCCCAAAGCAGTTACCTTAGTCCACATAACTACTGCACTTCTCCATTGGTCGTACGATTCCCTTTCAGAAAATAAGGGAGGATAGTCATATCCAGCCATCTTTATCCTGGGTTCAGCCATGTATCTTTTCTCCCCTTCTCACTCACTCCTTGGTTTGATCAGGAAAAATTGTATCTTTCAAACCTTCACATTTGCACAGCAACCATCCTCGGCCACCATTGTTAGACGTTTTAGTTACCCATGTATGAAGAATCAAAAGTCCTGTTCCTTTTCCCCAAACACCAGTTATTTCACTTCCACTGCCTCTGCACAAAACTCTAACAACACACCACCTGACACAAGGGCCACCTGAGGCCCCTTTACATATCAGTGTCAATCATTGGATACTTAACATAAATGAGACAACTAATTGCAATGTCTCTTAACCCATTACTTAACAGTGATAGGAGTGACCACGACACAGTTCTTGTGGAGATAAAGTCCCACCTTCACGCTGGGTGCATCCTCCATCGTGTTGTATGGTATTTGTACCATCTAAATGGTACAAATAAAATAAAAAACAATCTAGCAACGCAAAACTTGGTATCCATGAGGCACTGTCGACCAATGGCAGCAACAGTATTGTCTACAATGTCAAACTGTAATATTGAGGCTTGGCCCATTCTTCATGCCACAAATACCATCAAAAGCCGAGGTCAAGCCTGGTTCAATGAGCTGTCTAGGAGATCGTGCCAAGAGCATCAAATTGGTAACCCGACAATACAGGACTACATCCAGCCCATCTACAGGATCATACCTTGCTGAATTGCAGAAGTGATATGGTCGAGACATAGCTAAACAATCCTACAACCAACTGATTAACTTACTTACCTTGCAGGCCAAGTCGATTTCAGCAGGAGCGGAGCAGGCTAGTCCATTTCAGCGGGGGCAGTGCGGAAGTGATTTCTGGGAGGTAAGTTTCTCCTTTAAATTTTTTTTTAAAAATTCTAGTGTTTTAGGCGGGAACAGGAAGTCGACCCGCGGACTCCTGGGAAGACCCTCACCAATAAATTCTGGTGGCGAGGAAACCCGAGACACTACACGTGTAGTGTCTCCCACCCGCCCTCCTCCTCTAACCTAATAATAAAACCCATTGGTCTGAGGTAAGTACCATATTTTATCATATTATTATTATTATTTTATATAAAAAAATTTAATTTAGTTGTTAGCCAGATCTTGGTAGAAAGTTAGAGGAATGGCAGGGAAGGGAGTGCAATGTTCCTCCTGCAGGATGTTTGAGGTGAGGGATGCAGTTAGTGTCCCTGCTGATTTTACCTGCAGGAAGTGCTGCCATCTCCAGCTCCTCCAAGACTGAGTTAGGGAACTGGAGCTGGAGTTGGAAGAACTTCGGATCATTCGGGAGGCAGAGGGGGTCATAGATAGCAGCTTCAGGGAATTAGTTACACCAAAGATTGGAGATAGATGGGTAACTGTAAGAGGGACTGGGAAAAAACAGTCAGTGCAGGGATCCCCTGCGGTCGTTCCCCTGAGAAACAAGTATACCGCTTTGGATACTTGTGGGGGGGGGACTTACCAGGGGTAAGCCATGGGGTACGGGCCTCTGGCACGGAGTCTGTCCCTGTTGCTCAGAAGGGAAGGGGGGAGAGGAGCAGAGCATTAGTAATTGGGGACTCGATAGTCAGGGGCACAGATAGGAGATTTTGTGGGAGCGTAAGAGACTCACGTTTGGTATGTTGCCTCCCAGGTGCAAGGGTACGTGATGTCTCGGATCGTGTTTTCCGGGTCCTTAAGGGGGAGGGGGAGCAGCCCCAAGTCGTGGTCCACATTGGCACTAACGACATAGGTAGGAAAGGGGATAAGGATGTCAGGCAGGCTTTCAGGGAGCTAGGATGGAAGCTCAGAACTAGAACAAACAGAGTTGTTATCTCTGGGTTGTTGCCCGTGCCACGTGATAGTGAGATGAGGAATAGGGAGAGAGAGCAATTAAACACGTGGCTACAGGGATGGTGCAGGCGGGAGGGATTCAGATTTCTGGATAACTGGGGCTCTTTCTGGGGAAGGTGGGACCTCTACAGACAGGATGGTCTACATCTGAACCTGCGGGGCACAAATATCCTGGGGGGGAGATTTGTTAGTGCTCTTTGGAGGGGTTTAAACTAATGCAGCAGGGGCATGGGAACCTGGATTGTAGTTTTAGGGTAAGGGAGAATGAGAGTATAGAGGTCAGGAGCTCAGATTTGACGTCGCAGGAGGGGGCCAGTGTTCAGGTAGGTGGTTTGAAGTGTGTCTACTTCAATGCCAGGAGTATACGAAATAAGGTAGGGGAACTGGCAGCATGGGTTGGTACCTGGGACTTCGATGTTGTGGCCATTTCGGAGACATGGATAGAGCAGGGACAGGAATGGATGTTGCAGGTTCCGGGGTTTAGGTGTTTTAGTAAGCTCAGAGAAGGAGGCAAAAGAGGGGGAGGTGTGGCGCTGCTAGTCAAGAGCAGTATTACGGTGGCGGAGAGGATGCTAGATGGGGACTCATCTTCCGAGGTAGTATGGGCTGAGGTTAGAAACATGAAAAGAGAGGTCACACTGTTGGGAGTCTTCTATAGGCCTCCAAATAGTTCTAGGGATGTAGAGGAAAGGATGGCGAGGATGATCCTGGTTAAGAGCGAAAGTAACAGGGTAGTTATTATGGGAGACTTTAACTTTCCAAATATTGACTGGAAAAGATATAGTTTGAGTACATTAGATGGGTCGTTTTTTGTACAGTGTGTGCAGGAGGGTTTCCTGACACAGTTTGTTGACAGGCCAACAAGAGGCGAGGCCACATTGGATTTGGTTTTGGGTAATGAACCAGGCCAGGTGTTGGATTTGGAGGTAGGAGAGCACTTTGGGGACAGTGACCACAATTCGGTGACGTTTACGTTAAGGATGGAAAGGGATAAGTATACACCGCAGGGCAAGA